>NC_056666.1:101441005-101793505 GCF_018350195.1 Panthera tigris | reverse complement strand
TCCTCTCAAAGGGCTGCTGATTCAGATACCTTTTTGGATGGATGTAGGGGAAAAAGGTGGGTGATATTTCTTTGGTTTGCATGGAGGAGAGGAATTATTCGTCTCATTGAAATAATTTTTTTTTTCTTATGACAATTATTTTGGAATGATTTTCTCCCACCATGGGCCAATTTAAGGAAATTGAGTTACAGAGGAATGGTGAGCCAAAATTCTTGCATCATTAAATTTGATATCGGATAATTAACGTGGGTTCTGTGAGTGAGTAGCCTTTTAAGCAGCCTGTTGCCATTTTGAACCAAGAATGTTGCCCCAGGTTTGGAGTGACCCTTGAGATTCAGGGCCTGTTGAATCTGGGTCTTGGAACTTCTGGGAAATGGTCACAGCTCCCTTCTACATCCTTACCTTTACCTCAGGCTCAGGCCCATAATAACCCTTAGATTGCCAACTTCCACCGGGGCCAGACCTCCTGTCTTTCCTGAATTGGAGACCTGAGACTTGGATAGGCTGTTTACTGGAATCTAATGGGATTTACTGGTGGAGCAGCAGGGCTGTGGGTGAATAATATGATTGACCCTGATGTCGAATTTTTTTCAGTATCAGATTTTTCACTCTGAATAGCTGTCTCCCTGTAATTTGTACGTTTCTTCACTCATGTTTTCCTCCTTTCTGTTGGTAGCCTATGCCCTTCAGTGTCAGGAATTGTGTCAGAAAGCTCCATGCCAGCCATTAGTGGTGATGGCTGCCATCTTTCTGAAATGAGTGGGGCAGGGCATGGGCTGGCAGGAGAGGTATAGATTTTGCCCCATCTGACATGAGTTTGAAAGCAGTTTCTTTTGCTTTCTTATTGATGGCTGATTCATCTCTCCTCTTAGGACTCATCCCTGCTATCTGGGATTTTGTTTTTTATTTTTATTTTATTTTATTTTATTTTATTTTATTTTATTTTGTTTTGTTTTGTTTTATTTTATTTATTTATTTTTGAGAAAAAGAGAGAGCATGTGTGCACATACGAGCAGGGGAGGGGCAGAGAGAAAGGAGAGAGAGAATCCCAAGCAGGGTCCATGCTGTTAGTGCAAAGCCCAACACAGGGCTCCAGCTCATGAGCCAGGAGATCACTACCTGAGCTGAAATCAAGAGTCAGATGCTTAATCCACTGAGCCACCCAGGTGCCCCAAGGATTTTAATCTACTACCTCTTCTCTTTTACTTTTCAATCTTTCTCCTTCCACTGGCTTCTTCCTTTAGACCTACAAATGTATTTAGATTTCCCTTATAGCCAAACCATGTTTATTTCTGTGTATATCTATGTATCTATCATTTTAATTAATTAATTAATTAATTAATTAACTTATTTTGAGAAAGAGAGAGAGCATGAATGGGGGAGGGGCAGAGAGAGAGGGAGAGAAAGAATCCTAAACAGGCTCCACGCTGACAGAGCAGAGCCTGACACAGGGCTTGATCTCAGGAGCTGAGAGATCATGACCTGAGCTGAAATCAAGAATCGGACACTTAACAGACTGAACCACACAGGCGCCCTGTATTTATCTCTTTCTTATCTTCATTTTCTCAACTTGAACCTCTACTGAGCTTTGGCCAAAATTCTTGAGTCAAGCTATACTCATTGCCTTCATGTCTCATCAGCCATCTACTCTTTGACCCTTTGCCATCTGTCTTCTCCCTACATTTATCTGAAACAGATTCCTTCAAGGTCACTGGTGACTTTTTTTAATTAGAAATTTTTATTATGGGAAATTCCAAATATATATATAAAAGAAATAAGATTATTCTCATTGAATTCCTGGTAATTTCTTTCTTATGATACTTTCTTTTATAATCATCACCCCCATTCCCATTCCATTTCCCTTGTAGGCCAATCGTGCAAGTTAAGGTAATTTTGCAAATTGAAATTTGCATTTCTAACAGAAAGGCATTAAAAAAATATAACCACCATATCACCTGCAACAAAATGAACAATGCATTGGTATTAAGTGATTCCTGGTATATACTCAAGTTTTTCTGAAACTAGTTCTAATTGCCAAAACCAGTGAACTTTTGCCTTTATCCCTTTGATTTAACAGTCACTGTAGACCATTTTAACATGCAATATTAATCTCTGGGATAGTAACATCCTTACCTCAACTCCAGTATTATCATTTTTCCTTTCTCAGGTGAGGGTTGAGGGCATAGCATGGACACAGACTCCAATTCAACTGTATGTCTCAGAGTATGTGGCATTTCCCCAGGGAAACTTTCTGCCATTGCTTCACTTGGCTAGGCCCAATCCACGTGTCTCTTCTCCATTCCCATAGCATCATATGTATACATAGCCCTCCATCATTTCTATAGGTTCTTGAATTTGTTTAATTGTCTCTTCCTATTGGACAGTGAGCTCATATTCATTCTTATATGTCTAACACCTAGTTAAGTAGTATCAAACTCAACTATCTAATTAATCCTCAATATTAACATTACTATTACTGATGTGTAATAGTTATTGAGTACTTACAACATGCTAGGTTGTATGTAAGTGCTGTATGTACTTTGTTTAATCCTGACAACTCTTGGAATAAAACCCCATCATCATCATTATTACTTTAAAGATGAAAATGCTGAGGCTTTGTGAGGTTGTTACCAGACCAAGGTGAGAGAAATGAGTGGCACAGAGAGGATGTATGGTAATGGAGGGTTGAGTCCCAGGTCCAGCATTCCTTGACTGTGAGAAACGGGCAAGTTTGTTAGACTGTGTGAGTCTCTGCTTCTCCATTTGTAATGTGAGGATTGTGAAAATCTTTGTCTCACAGAATGGTGAGGACTAAATGAGATAATGCACTTGAAGTCACTTGGGAAGTGTTGGGTTTTTGAGAAAATCACGTGTAATCTTTCAACCATAATTCACCACTCTCATTTGGGTATAACGACCTTCCATTCTTTCCCCCCAGTCATGTAATGCACATAGTTGTAATCACAGCATGCATTCAATTTTATGGCCTACTTTTCCACTTATGAACACTATTATATCACTACATGTTTTCTTTTTATTATGAAGTGCATCACACACATAAAAGTGTATAAAATGCTTATGTGTATTTCAAAGAATAATTATAAAATGGAAAGTTGTAAACATACTAACTAGATCAAAACATTGCCAACACTTTAGAAAGAGCTCTCGGTCCCTCCTTTTTACCCTTCTACAGGACCTGTTACGCTAGTTTTATATTCATTATGGTGTTTCTCTTTATAGCATTATCACCTATACATGTATCCTTCAATAATACATGGCTTAATTTTGAAAAACTGAGTAGCAAGCACAAACCTCACTGTGAAAGGAAAAGGCAATATGGCCACTGCTAGATGAAACAGAAAACATAACTTGCAGAGTCACTGGATCATAGCCTGTCCTCAACTTTCCTGAAAGTTTTTAGAAACCCCTTTTGGGGAAGTCAGGAGGCACAGTTAGAAGGTGAATCTTGGCAAGCAAGACTTACCACAGTTGGGGTGTCTGGTGAGAGTATAGATGGACCAGGTAATGGAGGTCCAGTAGGAATAGGATGAAAGGAAGAGACTTCATTGTATTTTCTGTTTTAAGTTTACCATGGCCTACCTCAAATTTTCAGGAGTACATCATGCCAAAACATTTCTCTGGAAAGAAATGAGTATTCTCAACTGATTCAAGTGAAGGTGTGGAGTGGAGAAAAAAAGCATCAGCACATGTTTCATATAAGCCAAGTGCATATGAGAAACTGGGCCAGCCTTTATTTGGGCATTCAGTCCTCAGATTATAAGGTTGGCAAAAAGGCAAGAGGATCTTGCTAATTACAGTCCTCAGTGTGTCAGTCTTTTGAGTAACACTGTTCTGATCGCTCTGAATACTGGTGATATAACTACCATCTTGGGATCTTCCTTCACTTTTCTCCTAAAGATTCCATTTGATTCCCTTTTGTGTTGTATGTCCAGTTTCCCTAAATCCCATGTTTTTCTCTTTCTTGGTTTACTTCCTCATTTTGGTGGAACACATTAATCCGTTTCACTTACTAATGGGTTAGTGGGAGATTGATTTTTTATTTCTTTGAGATCGTGAATGTCTGAAAATGCCCATATTCCACTTTCACACTTGTTTGATAGCTTGGTTGAGTATTGAACTCTAGGTTGGATATCATTTGAAGCCCTTTCTCCATTGTCTTCTAGCTTTTAGTGTAGCTCCTGAGATGTCCAGAGTTACATGGACTTCTTCCCCTTCCCTTCTCCCCCTCCTCCTTCTCCCCTTGCCTTCCCTCTCAAAACTGACAGAATCATTTCTTTACTACAGTATTTTAAAATTTTACAACAACGATTCTAGGCTTATCTTCATCCCCTGTACCAAGGGAGCACTCAGTGGCCCCTTTCAATCCAACGTCTCAGTTTGGGGGAATGTCCCTCAATTATTTTGCCGATAATTTCCTCCTCTTTGTTTCTCTGTTTCTGGAACTTGTACTACTCTGGCACTGGGTTTCCTAGATTGGCTCTTGTATTTTTTATAAATTTTCTCTTATTTCCCAGATCTTTGTCTATATATATATATATATATATATGTGTGTGTGTGTGTGTGTGTATGCTGTTAATGGGAAATTTCCTCAACCCTTCTATTTTTTTTTAATTTTGTGATCACATTTTTAACTTATGAGAGCATTTTTTTTTGTTCTCTGAAAATCTATTTTATTTTATTTTAAGATTTTATTTTAAGTAGTCTCTACGCCCAGCGTGGGGCTTGAACTTACAACCCCAAGATCAAGAGCACATGCTCTGCTGACTGAGCCAGCCAGGCGCCCCGAAAAATCTCTTTTAAAAATCAGCATCCTGTTTTTGTTATATGAATGCAATATCTTCTCTGATTAATAACACATTGTTTGATGTTTTCTGTTTTTGCATGGTCTCTATTTCTACTAAATTGTTTTTTTTTCCCAGATTTGTGCTTTGGGTTTCTATATTTTATCCAGGATTAAACATATTTTCATATGTTTAAAGGCATCTGTGTTTCCTATTTTGATTACTGTCTATCCATATCCAATGTTTTAAGATTGGCAATCATTAGTATTGGTATGAATGCAGGAGAATAGGTATTCTCCCAAACTCTTGGTGGGATATAAATTTTTAACACCTTTTTTGAGAGAGCAAGTAGTATCTCTCATAATTTTGAAATATACATGCTCCTTGATCAAGCACCTAGCATCAGAGAAATGCAAATTAAAGTTACATCAGGAGCTTTCTGTACCAGAAGGAATGAAGGGACAAGATTTACCTTCTCGCTCTAAGTAAAAATCTGGACAAGATATAAAAACAGCAGTTTTCAGACACTGGATAATAAGCAGCAAGAGATACATTGCTAGAGAAGGAAAACAAACAAGATGGGCTCTCTGACTATACCAGCTCACTGCCGAGAGCCAATTTCCAGGCTGCGGCACAAGGAGGGGGAACCCAAACAGAACCCGGCAGTCTCAGTTAATTGTAGAGATTGAGTTTGAGGAGGCCAAGGTGTCAACAGTTTGTAGGTCAGAGAATACACCTGGGGGAGAAGGGCAAGGGAGAGATTTAGGCAGGAGGGCGGGAGAGCAAGCAAGCGAGCTCAGAGCTGTCTTCCTGAGGTTGTGGCTGAGTACTGATCTGTGTGAGAGGAAAAGTCTCTGAGACCAGAAGAGCAACCATCAGAAAGAAGAAGGTGGAACAATTATTGGAACTCAGGTAAGTCTGGGAATAGTTCATGTTTTCATCAGCCATTGTGGAAAGACTTCATTACATACAACACATTGTGTAGACACCTCCAAAGAGGATTGTCTTAGTACTGGAACTAAATTAGCCCTTGACCAATGGCTGCTCTGGACCTACCCTAACAAGGCTTAAAAGTAAGCTTGAAAACATTTATCTGACACCAAATAACTTATCTGTATGCCAGAAAAAAATATCCAACCTTATTCAAAGGAATATAACAAATTTGAGAGGATGGAACTAGCAGAAAGTAACACTGAATCAACTATTATAAATATATTCTATATGTCCAATAAGGTGGAAGAAAATATGAGCATGTGGGAAAGAGAAGTGGAATATATGTATCCAAAAGGAAGTTTTAAAGATGAAAAAATACCGTGTCTGAAATGAAAAATAGACCAGGTGGGATTAACAGCAGATTAAACACCAGAGAAGATCAGTCAGTGTACTTCACGACAATAACAGAAACTATCCAAAAGAAAGCATAGACAGCAAGAAGCCTTAAAAAAATAATAAAAGCCTCACATTCTGTTGGACAATATCAAGCAATCTAAACCATATGTAATTGGGCTCCCAGAGAAAGAGGGGAAAAGGAGAGAAAAATATTCAGGTAGCCCCTGCCATTCTCCCATCAATGCGGGGAGCTTGGAAAAGGGAATTTTGGTGACCGTGACCCCAACTGGAGCAGGTCCAGACTTGAAGCACGTCTTATGGATGACACAGCTGTCCAGGCACCAGACTTAGAAATTTTCAAGGAAGATGCTCCAAAGCACAGGGACAGTATGCATGACGCAGGACGGGCACCCCACTTGCCTCCAGTCCAAGGGTGTGGCTGCATCCACCTTCCTTCTTATCCCAGGGAAATACCAAAGCTGTAGTTTGAAGATGGTAGAGCTTCCATCAGTCCAAATGATAGAATGCAGCAACTTCCTTCCCAGCAACTCCCACGCCCATCCCGGCTGCCCGTGGCATGTGATGTGAGCAAAAGACATCAACTTCTTTTGTGTCAAACCGGTGAGGTTTCAGGGGGTGTCTGTTACAGCAGCTACCCAATAATCCCCCTATTAGTCATCCCATGAACATTCCTTCATGTTTTAATTACCTGTGAACTTGGATAAACTCCAGAATGGCTAGCATCACTGCAGTGATTTTTTTTTTTTCACACTCTTTTGGGTTTCCTCCATCAATCCTGCGCACTGTGATTTTTATAGTTCAAGAATTTCACAACATTTTTAGTCTGCTGATGGCATTTTGTTCTATTTTCTTTGTATCATTCCTGTCATTTTGGGGATTTGGGGTTAAGAGTAATTAGATTTGTGTGCTTAATCCACCATCTTGTGTCAATTTCCCTTTCATTGTGTTTTAGTTTGCATTTTTTGATTCCTAGTAAGACTGAATATGTTCCTATGTGTTTGTTTACTATTTGCTAACTTTGAATTTCTGCTCATGTCTTTGGCTTTTTTGTTAATTTTTAAAAGTGAAGAACCATTGCTCAGCTGCATTCAAATTTATCAAGTTCAAAGCATGTCCTATGCATGCTTGTTTCCCTGTATTTACTCATGTTGGTCCCTGCTTTCATAACATTTTGGACAGACTTCCAGCTCAGCTACAGACTTAGTCTTCAGTTATCATTCTTTCATTAATTAATTATGATGGGTAATATTTATTGGGCACTTACTCTTGCCTGACTATACCAAGGATTTTACATACATATTTAATTCTTAAAACAACTTTGTGCAGTAGTTACAATTATTAACCCTACTTTACAGATGAGGAGACTGAAGCATAGATGGGTTATTTAACATGCCTAGAGTCCCATCGGTGGAGGGTGATGGAAAGGGATGCAAGCCCATTCTGCCTGTTTACAAAGCCCTTACCCATGGCGTTATGTTTATTTCCCTGCAGTTCCGTAGTCCATTTGGCCGTGTCACTTGAATGTAGCATATTTAGTCTATGTATCATTATTTATTTTGCTTTAATAAATGTCCTATATTTACTATTCAATTGTAAACTTTTAAAGGTTACATGGTTTTGCCATGTAAATGCTTTTTGTATTCTCAGTGTGAATCTCAGTACTAACAATGTTAGTCCCTCACTGAAGTTTGTAAGTGTAACAGTTGTTCAGGATCTCTTTTGGATTCGTTAATTCCTTACCTAATGGAGAGTCTTTTTGCATGCAAAACTGAGAAGCATCTTCTTTGTAGTTTCTCTCTCTTTTTTTTTAATGTTCATTTACTTATTTTGAAAGAGATCTCAAGCAGGGGAGGGACGGAGAGAGAGAGGGAGAGAGAGAATCCCAAGCAAACTCCACATTTCCAGCACAGAGTCTGACTCAGGGCTTGATCTCACAAACCATGAGATCATGACCTGAGCCAAAACCCAGTCAGACACTTAACTGACTGAGCCTCCCAGGCACCCCTCTGTACTTTCTCTCAAGTAACGCTTACCACATATTAAATATCATTCCTTTTTGGCATCTTTATTTTTATGGCATGTAATTTAGAAGGTCCTTAAGTGACAGCTTCAGCACTCAATAGAATTCCATTTGTAGTTATGAAGAACTAATATGCATGGAAATTTCCAGAACAGAACTTGATTTCCTTGACTCTTTTTCCATCAGGTGAAACTTCCTGAATGAGCCTGGCTTCTGTGTCATCAGTTTCCCACAGATAAAAATTTCAAATCTTTATAGTTGCCTTTAAAAATTGCAGGGCAATTTGCAATAACGGCCAAGCAGTCCGTCTTCAATAGAACCTTAAGAGTGGTTTGGGTTATTACCCTTCCATTCTTGCCTAGACTTACAGAGTTCAATTGTATCTTTCTTCTCAGTCACTAAATCTGTGTCTAAAGAAGAGAAAAAGTCACTGCCATCAAGATGATGATAATACTCAGCAATTTATATCCCCTTCATTTTCTCACATATTTTAGTGCTGCCCATTTCCCAGCATTCCCAGGACGAGCTGTGATGGGGGAACTGGGGGGAGTCAGATTTTCTTCATGTGAAGAGAGCAAAGTAGAAGTTAAAGATATGTATCTGGATCCTGGCACCCCAACCCAAGACAATAATATGTAAGGGCATGTATAGTTTTACAGAGGCTGAAATAAAATTCTCACCACAGAATTTATTTTCTTTTACTTAAATTATTAATAGAACTATATTGACAAACAGAATTGATAGGAGGCGATTGCTACAAAATTAAGCCAACTAACAGTTTTAGATTCCTTGGTCAATATTCAGGTTTTGGAAAATCTTAACAAAGCACTTGTATATATTTTTTCTTTTTTTCAAGTAGGCTCTATGTCCAAGGTGGGGCTTGAATTCAGGACCTTGAGATCAAGAGGTATGTGCTCCACCAACTGAGCCAGACTGGCACCCCAGAAACAACTTGTATTTTTATGTCTCAGTGCTGACCTACAGAACATTGTAGAGCTTGCAGTAGTTATAAATACGTACATTTTTATTGGTTTATATATACTATACCTTCTACCAAGAAGGGTTTGAAGTGAATTACAATGAAAGTCCAAGAATTCTAAGTCTGAAACACAATCAACTCATTGCAAGATAAAAATTATGCAAAATGTGATCATAATTGTGATTCTCAGTGAGGAATGTTAAAAGAAAGGAAATTAATAGAAAACAGACAGACAATGGCTTAAACAAAGAAAGAAGTTAATTTTTCTGAAACAAGCATAGTTCAGGAGCCCATGGCAACCAAATAATGCCATCGGTGACCCAGGACTCTTCATCTCTCTGTTAGAGCAGAGCTTTAGGTTCCTGGTTACTGTGCTGGCTGCACCTCTGGTGTCTGGGCTGTGTTCCAGCTGGGATAAAGGGACAGAGGCAGAAGGCTTCATGGGAACACCAGCAGTATCCCTCTTTAACGGCTTTCCTAGAAACCAAACCTAGATCTCATTTGCTATAACTTTGTCACAAGGCCACAAAGGGATGCAGATTAGGTGAGTATTTTTTAGTTGAGCACATTGCCACATTTAACAAAAATTTGTTCTGTTTTTTAAAGGCAGAGGGGAAAAGGGATATGAGAAATACAACTTGCAATGTTTGCTGCAGTAACTGATTTAAAAATAAGTATGTTTTTCTAACATATGTCCAAGGGCTTTTATTTATTTATTTATTTTTAATTTTTAAAAATATTTTATTTTTAAATAATCTCTACACCCAATGTGGGGCTTGAACTCACAACCCCGAGATCAAGAGTCTCATGCTCTATGGACTGAGCCAGTCATGTGCCCCTGTTCATGTGTTTTTAGAAAAAAAAATCATTATTTTTTTAAAGTTTATTTATTTATTTATTTTGAGAGAGAGCGAGAGCGAGAGAGAGAGAGAGAGAGAGGAGAGTGCAAGTGGGGGAAGGGCAAGAGAGAGAATCACAAACAGGCTCTGCACTACCAGCACAGAGGCCGATGAGGGGCTCAAACCCATGAAGTCGTGAGGTCACAACTTGAGCTGAAATCAAAGGTTGGATGCCTAACCAACTGAGCCTCCCAGGTGCTCCAAAGAAGATTTTAAATTACACAAGAACGTCATGTGTTACTTTAAAAGAGGCTTTTCTTGTTATTTGTCAATGATATCTCAATTAAAAAAAAAAAAAGATTTTCCAATGTGCATTCTAAGAGATATTAATAGGCATTTTTTTTTTAAAAGACTTGAGTCAACTTAGTTCGGGAATTCATAGTTAAGCACAACAGCTGATAATATGATAGAAATATGCTTTGTAAATCTCCAAGGGGAGTATAGGTTGAAACAACTTCTAAACTTTCTGGCTGCAGAATTCTTTTGATGGTTTATTTTTAAGACTATTATAAAAGGGATCCCAATTTGAGAAATGTTGAGTAGAATTTTATCTTGTGATTGACCAAAGGAAATTCTTCCTATCTCAGCTGTATCCAAAAGCTTTAGTTAAACCTCTCCCTAGGATATTTTTATGAATACTATTACCAAAAGGAATTCCAAAAATGTTTTGGACAATAGCAAAATCAGTGGAAATTTCCCCACCTACACACACACACACACACACACACACACACACACATTTGTTTGTTTTTTAAAGAACCAGCATTTCTATCTTCTTGTTCTATATTGTTTTTTAATAGCACATACTCCTTCATTAACTCTTTCATTAAAGATCTCCATGTATTAAGCTCCTACAGGGGTCATAAACAGAGCAGTAACAGCTCTTACTGAAGAGAAGGCAGTGACTTACAGACACATCTAGGATCCCTCCACTCTGCCCCCTCCCACCAACCACCTTCCTATTTTGCAGAGTTGTTAGTGTGGTTTTCATTGTCCTGTCTTACAGAACAGAGTATCTGCAAACGTATAGGTGATATTAAACCATTGAATGGAAGAAGGATGATTGAATAAATAATGCCTTGGGATTTGGGGAGGCTGAAATAAAGGTCCTGGGACCCAAGGCAGTTAGCAATTAACTAAATCAACATTTATCCAGTGTGCCCTTTATTCCTGGCATTTGTGAGACCCCTGGATATAAAGGAAAAATGCAGAATCTCTTCACCTAAAATTCTTTTTGGAGCAAATTATATTTGCCTAGGTTATAAACTCAGTGTGAAACCTAGTGTCTGGCAGTTTGAAGCACTTAATAATTGCTTTTGTTGAATAAAAAAAAAATGGATAAAAGGAAAAAGTCCCTGCTCTGGAGAAGTTCAGTTTAGAGAATGTGTTCTTTTTTCTGGGCTTGTATTTAGAATGTAGTCCAGTGGACATAAGTATTATGTCAAGAATAACTTTAATACAAGATAGAAATATAAAAAGAGCATTTAAGTAGTAGTGGAAAGATTGCATCTGAGTGATTTTCACTTTTTCTTCCTAATGGATAGGTTCTTTTTTTACTTTTAAATTTCAAAATGTAGTAATATAAAAAACTAAGAAAAATAATATACCCATTATCCCCATCTCTAAAAACTAAGAGTAGATTTTTTTTTTTTTAGTATAGTCAGTAAAAACAATGGAATGTCCTACAGAGGACATTATACAAAAAAATATGGAAAAGGAATTTAGAAACCAAAAGAGATTGAAACTTTCTAGCAGTTCTGGACTGAACACCGGAAGTATGTTTTTTTGTTTTGTTTTGTTTTTTGTTTTTTTATGGGACTAGGCTCAATAGAGGTTATAATAGAGAAGGTAGGTTTTGTTCCTACATCTCACTTCTTGGCGAATGTGAACTACAAAACTCAAATCCCTTGGGTCTTGCTTCCATCTGCTCTTGCCTCCTTGAACCCCTTGCTAAATGGTTGTCCCACATGAATATTTCTGGGTGGATTCACAAGTGTATTTCATGTGACACAAATCGATCTAGGAGCCCAGCTACTGACTTCAGCTGCTCCAAAGCAGGCCTTTCTATCCAGCATTGTTCTTCATGGTCCTGCACAGAGCTGACAGGCTCTTTAATGGCTCCCTTCTCGCAGTGTTATGCTCAGTTAAGGCCCAAGGAGCCCTTAACTGTGACAGGGTTTAGTGGGATGGGTCACTTCGTTTTCACATACAGACGTTTTGTCTGGTTAGCTTGTATACGCACTGCCAGGGTGGCGGGGTCAGCGAGTGCTCAAATGTCTGCTGCCATTTTGTACTCAGAATCAACTGCTTGCTGTAAATTTCCTGGGCTCTTAAAATGTTATTTTCTTGGACTATAATCCTAGAAGTAGAATTGCAGGGTTGGACGTTATAAACAGTTTTTAGCTGTTACCAAACTCCAAATTACCCTTCAGAATGGATCAATACCTCTCTCCTCATTTGTGGTATTTAAAAGTTTCCCTTTACTCTTAACAGCACATTATACTTTTTGTATTATGTGAAATAAGTTTTTGGTATTTATGTGCATTTATCTTATTATTAATGAAGCTGAACACTTATGTTTATTGACCACCAATATTTTATTGTAGTTTATTTTATTTTACATTATTTTTAATTTTTTCATCATGATAAGTGTACTCTTTAATCTCCAACCAACAGTATTTTTTTTTTAGTGTTTATTTAACTTTGAGACAGAGAGAGACAGAATGCCAGCAGCAGAGGGGCAGAGAGAGAGAGGGAGACAAAGAATCTGAAACAGGATCTAGGCTCTGAGCCGGCAGCACAGAGCCCGATAGCAGGCTTCAACTCACGAACCGTGAGAACCCCCATGAACCGCCACAAACCCCCAATCATCAGTATTTTTTACAGGCATTGCGTTTTTAAACTTTGCATCACTTTTTCTTATAAATCTCAGAAAGGATTTATGTATTAGTAACTTTAGCCATTTTCACAGAAACTAAATTCGCTCCAGTTTGCTGATTTTTTTCTTGACTCATTTCACAAAATGTTCTGTTGTCATTGATTCACAGTTGTTTTAAATTTGTAGGAAGTCAGGGGTGCCTGGGTGGCTCAGTTGGTTAAACATCTGACTTCAGCCCAGGTCATGACCTTGCAGTCCATGAATTTGAGCCCCATGTTGGACTCTGTGCTGATAGCTCAGAGCCTGGAGCCTGCTTTGGATTCTGTGCCTCCCTCTCTCTCTGCCCTTCCCCTGATCACACACACTCTCTCTCTCGCTTTCAAAAATTAATTTAATTTAATTAAAAAAAATTAAATTTGTAGGAAGTCAAATTTAGCATTTTATGGGTACTTTTTAACTTTCAGTGTAAAGCTTAAAATTTTCCACCTGTATTTTCTTCTAGCACATTTATATTTTCCATTTTGCCTTCAAATATTTTAATTAGATAGATTTGTTTTTGTTTTTGTTTTTACTGCCTGATTTTCTCTTGGTTATGGGTCATGTTTTTTCTTCATATATATTTTAATGATATTTACTTGTATATGAATGTGATGGGTGCTACACAATTGAACATCTGGATTTTTTTATCCCTTACTTGTGAGTTTTGTTCAGCAGGCAGTTAATGTGCTTGTGAATCTTTCATGATTCTTTTCAGGTTTGTATTTCAGCTTTGTTGGAGCAGGTCTAGAGTAACATTTACCCTAGGGCTACATTAGCCACACCTTGAGCATAGCCTTTCTGGGAGTCTCCACCAAATTCCCAGGGTGTTGAACAGATCTTTTTACTCTGACAGGCTTTGGTTGTTGTTTGGCTCACAGCATCCTGGTGGTCGTTCTTTCCCTGAGGGTCTTTTTGGCCCAGACTCATGGAGTCTTCATTTTGCACACACACACTTTACTATGTGGCCAAAGATTTTAGAAAACTCCTAGGCAGAGTTTTGGAGTTCCTTGTCTGCACATCTCCCTTTTTCTGGCACCCTAGCCCACAGATTCCAGCCATGTTAATAGCTGTGAGCTTCAATCTCTATTTCCTCAATTCAGTAAGACCACCAGACTTTGTGTGGACTTCCCATCCTTCTGCTATGGTCTGAAAGTTTCTCCCGGAAGAAAGCTAGGATGGTCATATGGTCCACCTTATTTGTTTCTCTTTCTCAGTGAGCTCAGTCCTGTTTATTCCGTTATCCAACATCTGAAAACAGTACGAAATTTCACATATTTTTTCTTGTTTTATGGTTGTTTATCTAGGGAGGGCTAGCCCAGTGGCATTTACTCTCATAATTGCCAGAAGCATGTATTTGATATGCATTATTAAGAGTCTGATTGGCTACCCAATAGCCATTTCCAACCCCCACTTCCCTTGCCCACTTCCCAAATGCAGACTAAAAGTCAGATACTGGCTTAACCTGCATCCCCTGCAACAAGGAATGATTCTGGGCCTAGCCTTGCCATGAGACAGAGGAGAAAATCTGGGAGGCTTCTAGAAAGACAATTTAACTCCCTGATAAAAGGAGAGAGACACTAAGGGAGGGCCTGGGCTACTTTTACTTTGGTATATGAGTCCTTGATGTCTTGAGTTATGACAGCTATCTTGGATAGTGAGGCAACAAGCCCGAGGACAAAAAGCCAACCCACTAAGGATGGTGAAGAGGAAAGATAAAGCGAGTCCAAGTACTTAAAAACATCCTTAAGTACTGAACCAATCCTGAGACTACCTCCTTTTAGACTTCATGCTCTATGAAACTCAACATCCTTTTATTTTAAGTCTTGTTAGTTTTTGTTATTTTGTTATTTGCAGCTAGAGCTTTCCTACCTGATGTAGGATTGAAATAGTGTGTTTTCCACCAAAGAAGACATACAGATGACCAACAGATACATGAAAAGATGCTCAGTATCACTCATCATCAGAGAAGTGCAAATCAAAACCACTATGCAAGACAAAACCTCACACCTGTCAGAATGGCCAAAATCAAAAACACAAGAAACAAGTATTAGTGAGGCTATAGAGAAAAAGGAACCTTCTTGCAGTGTTGGTGGGAATATGAATTAGTACAGCTACTGTGACAATGGTGTGGAGGTTCCTCAAAAAATTAAAAATAGAACTACCCTACCATCCAGGAATCTTATTACTGGGTATTTACCCAAAGAATACAAAAACACTAACTAAAGGGACACATGCACCTGTATGTTTATAGCAGCATTATTTACAAAAGCCAAGATATTGGAAGCAGCACAAGTGTCCATGGATAGATAAATGGGTACAGAAGAGGTGGTATATATATACAATGGTGTGTTACTCAGACGTAAAAAGGAATGAAATCTGGGGCACCTGGGTGGCTCAGTCAGTTGAGCATCTGACTTTGGCTCAGGTCATGATCTCACAGCTCCTGGATTCAAGTCCCACATCGGACTCTGTGCTGACAGCTCAGAGCCTGGAGCCTGCTTCGGATTCTGTGTCTCCCTCGATCTCTGCCCCTCCCCCACTCGTACTGTATCCCTCTCTTAAAAATAAATAAAACATTAAAAAAAATTAAAGAAGAATGAAATCTTACCATTTGAAACAACGTGGTTAGATCTAGAGAGTATCATGCTAAATGAAATAAGTCAATCAAAGAAAGACAAATACCATACGATTTCACCCATATGTGAAATTTAAGAAATCAATCAAACAAGCAAACAAAGAAAAAAAGAGACAAACAAACTTCTAGAGAACAAACTGATGGTTACCAGAGAAGAGGTAGGTGCGGGAATGAGTGAAATAGATACAGAGGATTAAGAGTATACTTACTATGGAGAACACTGAGTGGTGTATAGAATTGTTGAATCACTATATTGTATACTTGAAACTAATATAACATTGTATGTTAAATATACTGGAATTAAATTAAAAATTAAAAAAATATTTAATGATAAATATATACATCTAATGATAAATATAAAAATATAAAAAATGATAAATATAAATATAAAAAATATTTTGTCCATGATTGGACAATCATGAAACATTCTATTAAAAGTATCTACCAAAGTGGTTTTTCGTATACTAAATTCTTATATATATTTTGGTCTCTACATGGACTTTTCTACTCTCTTCCATTGGTTTATCTGTATACTATGGTGACTAAGTATTTAATATGGGGTAGGGTAAAAGTTACCAATACCCTTAACTTATGAATTATGACATTTCTTTTCAACTCTGTGATGCTCTCAGGTCCAATTTTTTGGAAATTTTAAAAACAATTTAGCAGAACAACTTGTACTTTTTATGTCTTTATGGGTCATGAGACTGGTAAAGACTTGACAAAGTATGTAGACATTACCTCAAGGTTTTCTGGAAAGAAGACAAAGACTGTTGGTGGTTTGGAAGTTTCCTTGAAACGTAACAGTGTTGCATATAGATAATAACATCAAGGGCAATGTGACGTTAAGAAAAATAAAGCAAAGGAAACATTTACTTCAAAGTCAAACCACTGCTTTCTGTATGGGGCTGAGGGAAAAAAATGCAGCTTGAAAGTTGAGATCAACAGCTTCAAAAATATTAGCCAATAGGGAAATAGAGTTATATAGTAATGAAAAATAATGCTCCTGTTCCCATTCTGCATGAGTGGTAAGCAATTCGTTTGCTTTCTGAGACTGATGATGTGATAGGATCCTGAGAGAAGCTGGCCCCTTGGTTTGCTAACTGAAACTGTCAGTCAGGAAGGATGTTTTGTTTGACACTTGATTAGGGGCTAAATGAACTGAAAATATTGGCAGTTTTTGCTGCTTTTCCATTTATTGTAACATCAATTATCTGTATTTTTTCTTCTGCCAGTTCTAAAGGCTAGATTTAAATAATTATCCGTGTAAGAAAAAATGATTTTGAATGGCAAAAGGGCAACTAGGGTTTGAAACCACTAGCTCTTTGAAGGATAAGATTCTTATCTGAAAATTGGCTAGCATGGTTCAGAAGTCTTGAAAGATGCCTTTAAAAATCTGCTAGAACTGAATAATGCAGTTTTGAAAAAATAATATTGAATACATGCTTATCTAGCTTATTCTTAATTATTCCGCCTAACATTACTAATTCTTTTAGGGTCAATTAGTTTTATATTTACCGACCAGTATTTATTGAGTAAATACTGTGTGCCAGGCACTGTTTTAGATGCTGGAGATACAGGAATGAACGAAGCAGATGACAGGCTTAGTCCTTATGGATACATTTCTTTGAAGAGAAGCACCCAGTATATTTCGTATGCCAGATGGTGTATTTTTATGGAGAAAAATAAAGCAGGGAAGGGGAATAGAGGATGATGGCATGGATATGCTAAAAGTTGATATTTAAGTAAGGACCTAAAGAAAATGAAGGAATAAGATATAGGCTCCCGGGGGAACAACTGCTGAAGTAGAGGGAAGGGACAGCAGGTGCAGCAGGTGCAAAGGCCCTGAGGTGGGAGCATCTTTGGCATGTCTGAGGAATAGCAAGGAGGAAGGTATGAATGAATGGCGTAAGTCAAGGAGAGAGTGGTGGATGATGAGGTCAAAGTGATGGCTGGAGGCCAGACCATGGAAGACCTCGTAGAACATGGTAAGGATTCAACTCTTCTTTGAGTGAGATGGAGAACCATTGGAGAATTTTAAGGTGAGGAATGACATGAGCTGCATGTATTAATAGGATCACTTTGGTTTCTCTATTAAAAATAAAGCCAAAGGGAGAAGGATCAAAGCATAAAGACCAGATATGAGGTTGCTATATTAACCATGGTGAAAGATAATGGTGGTTTGGACCAGGTTGGGGAGCTGTTGTGAATAATTAGATACTGGATGTATTTCAAAGGTAGAGCAGGGGAGCCTGGGTTGGCTCAGTTGGTTAAGCATCTGACTCTTGATTTTGGCTCAGGTCACGATCTCATGGTTGGTGAGTTCGAGGCCCGCATCGGGCCGTGCTGACAGTGTGGAGTCTGCTTGGGATTCTCTCTCTCCCTCTCTCTCTACCCCACCCCTCTAAATAAATAAATAAATACATAAATAAATAAATAAAATGTAAGTAAACTTAAAAAAAAAAAAAGGTAGAGGTGACTGATAAATTGGACTGGCATATGTGTATGTATGTAATAGAACTTGCTGATATATTGGATGTGGGCCAGGAAGCAAAAAGGGTAACCAAGACTTTGAGGTCTTGGGTCTTACTGAGATGGGGGAAAACTGTATGGGCAGCAGGTAGTGATGAAGAATGGGATTGGTAAGAGCAAGGGCTCAGTTGGAGACCTATTCCATTAGACCTACTCCATTAGGCTGGAGATAAAAATTTTGGAGTCATCAGCACATAAATAACATTAAAATCATTAGACAGTATGAGATCACCCAAGATGAGTGTGGAAAGGGAGGAGGTCTGAGGACTGAGGCACTTCAAAATTCTTAGCATCGTTATTGACTTGATTAATACCTTCTGATAAGTCTCTTGATCTTTGTATTTCTCAATTTCCAATAAAAATGTAATGTGAGCCATCAAGGAGAGCTACATATATGTAATTAAAAATACTTTAGTAGCCACCTTAAGAAAAGTTTTAAAAAATGAAATTAATAATTTTAATATTTATATGGCACAATGGGAAAGGCAGAATAATGGCCCAAAAGATGTTTGAGGTCCCTCAAATGTGAATGTTCCATACATAGCAAAAGGGGTTTGCAGAAACGATTAAGGTTCAGGGCCCTGATATGAGAAGAGTATTCTGAATTATCCAGGAAGTGCCCAAGTTAATCGTGAGTTCTTGAACATGGAGTTTTCCTGGCTGTGGTCAGAAAGATGGCTCAGAAGGATGAAGGGCAAGAGAGGAGATACTCCTGACACTGAGGATGGAGCAAGGGGGCCACCAGCCAGGGAATGTGGGCAACCCCCATCAGCTAGAAGAGGCAAGGATGGGGACTCGCACCTGGAATCTCCACAAGAAACACAGGTCTGCCGAAATGTCATTTTAGTTTAAAGAGACCTGTGTGAGACTTGGAACTATAGAAAAGTAAGATAATAAATTTGTGTTGTTTTCAGCCAATAAGTTTAATTTGTATGGCAGCCGTAGGAAATGAATGTACTCAATATACCCCCTAAATGATCATCTCTTTATATGAAATCAATATAAAAAACTATCGAGACATTCATATTCTTTTTTTATACCTAGTCTTTGAAACCTGATGTGTATTTTACATGTACAGCACATCTCAACTTAGGCTAGACCCATTTCAAATGCTCAGTAGCCCCATGTGACTAGTAACTATTATTTTGGACATTGCCCTTCTAACCAGTATGGTGAGGACAGGGCAAAGCAGCCTAGTACAAGCAAGACATGTGCTTAATTGTATGTGTCAAGTTTCTGGGTCACAGAGCTCAGATATTTGGTCAACCATTACTCTGGATATTTCTTTGAAGGTGTTTTTTGGATGAAATTAACAATTAAATCCATGGATTTTGAGTAAAGCAGATGAGCCATAATGTAGATGGACCTTATCCAATCAGTTGTTAATAAAACAAGGACCGACCTCTACTGATCAAGAAAGAATTCTGCCAGCAGATTGCCTTTGGACTTGAACTGCAACTCTCTCCTGAGTCTCCACCATCATGTGAGCCATTTCCCTAAAATAAATCTCTCTCTCCCTGTACATACACGTGCGCACACACACACGCACACACACGCACACACACACACACATCCTATTTGTTCTGTTTCTCTGGAGAGCCCTAATATAGCATGCATCGGAGACAAAGGAAAGACACACACCTTGTCTAAACCTCCTACCCTCCCTGTGTCCAGAATCCAGAGTTTTACAGAATAGCCATCAATCCAGGATTGAGCAAATGGGGCACTATACTGCCCCAACTGGCAAGAGGAGAGGAATAGGAAGTGTCTGTGTTGGGATAGAGCTTGGAAAGAGAGAGCATATTCTGTTTCAAGTAAGAGAGAGGGCCAGAGACGTTTGATCTATAGCCCTGGGAGGGCTGGTTTCGCTTGAGTTGAAGCATTTTGAATTCTGTCAAGGGCCAAAGGGATGGGCAGCCAGGGCTTCTGTAACACAATGCCACTGATCCGGTGGCTTAAAGAGCACACATTTATTTTCTCACAGTTCTGGGAACTAGTCCAAGATCAAGGTGCCAGCAGAGCTCATCTCCTCTGAGGGCTCTCTCCTTGGCTTGCAGATGGCCGTCCCCTTGCTGTCTCTGCACATTGCCTTCCCTCTGTGTGCACACACCCCTGGTGTGCCCTCATGTATCCTAATCTCCTTTTTAAAATAAGGACACCAGTCAGATTGGATTATGGCCCATCCTAAGGGACTCATTTTAACTTAACCACCACTTTCAAAGCCCTATCTCCAAAAATAGTTACATTCTGAAGTGCTGGACATTATCACTTTAACATATGACTTTTGGGGAAACAAATTTCAGTTCATAATGTGATCCCAGTTCAGTCTCCCTCACAGAGTCCCGATTAATTAGCACTTCCTTCACAGTAAGGATGGAATAAATATGTCGACAGGATATACCTCTTCCTAAGGAACTCTCGGTGAAGTAGGAGGATGTTTTCAGGATAAAAATGCAGGTCTAGGTGAGGCTGAGGTTATGGTGGGTTTTGGGGGTGCCTATGGCTTGATCCTGGCCATGGCATGCATGTGAGCATCTTGGCTGGAGGCAGTGCAAAGTTAATGAGTCACTCGGCCCATAAATTCTTGTCCTAGGTCTGCCTAATTTGAGTCACCGGGGCTGAGTCCTGGCTGTGAAAAGCCCAGCAGCACATATTTTGGGAAAATGTGAGAAAGTGAGGTAACTGTGACACCGACAGGAAATTAGGCACCTATCTTCCAACTCCTTATAATTTATAAATCATCTTAGTATCTCACATTTGCTGGAGGAAGCATTGCTTTAATATTTTGAAATATGTTCATTTTCTCCTGAATTAAAAAAAAATTCTACCAGATGTTCAAGGAAAGTGGGGAATCTTTCAGGCATTGTTACTTTAAAGAGCACCATCGTCTGCCTAAGCGTCAGAAGCCTTTGGGGAAAGGAGGAACCATGTGTGGGCTAGAAGGACATAGCAATAATGAACTCAGCCTGACGCCTTAAGTTGTGCTTCACAGAGAGAGCAACGGTGCAGTGCATTTGGAAATAAGTGGCATATCTCTCCTTCCCCAAATTACCTGAGTCTCTTCACACCCTTCCTTCCCACCTTGCTCACCAATCTGTAGGATTTTGTCAGGAAATTTCAGGTGGAGGGGACAGCCTATGTGAAGGCATGCATGTATGGAACCCGTGGACTGGTTCAGAGAATTGTGTAGCCAGAATCTGGGCCAGGGCTTGAAGGAGAGGGAGGGAGGTGGTTCGTGTCTGGGGGCAGCGTTGATACGACACTGAAGATTTTAAACATTGATCTGTAAAGAAGAGAAAACATGAGAGGTTTTGAAGAACAGTGACATAACTTGAATCCAGTCAGTAGATTACAGCTGCTTATATTTGCATAGCCTGTGAGCTACAAATGGCTTTTACATCTTTAAAGGGTTGGAAAGAAAGGAAGGAAGCATGGACAAAAAAGATGCAGCAGAGAACACATTACCCACAAAATCCCAAATAATTGCAATCTGTCTCTTTACAGGTAAAGTTTGCCAAATCCAGGCTAGACTAAAAAAATAATGACTACCATTTATTAAGTGCTCATTTAATGCCAGATTTTAATATCCATTATTTTTAATTTTCAAAATTAAAGGACTTGTCCAGGGTTATGCAGCTAGGGAACGAACCAGGACTGGAGCCCAGGCTGCCTGCTGTCAAGCTGGTGCTCTCAACAGTGAGGGCTCTCCCTCGGTACACCTAGGGAGAGTCGTTGTGGGGGCTCCTTGACCCTGAAGGGGAGATACGATGCAAGTCTGAATGAGACACGTGATGGTGAGAGTAGAGAGCAGGAAGGGAGCTAAGAAATTCCACAGTGCTGACTACTGGATGCAACGTGAAGCTGAGGGAGAGGAAGGAGTCACATCTGAACCCTCCTTTTCCTGAGCCATTCTCTTCCTTAATGTTCTCTCCTGCCACCCTCTCTCCTCAGACTCTCCACCAATGGTTTTCTCATGCCATTGGTTTTTTAACGAAGCTGCTTGGAGTAGTGAAGAGGACAGTGGTCCCCGAATGGAGAGATTCATATTCCAGCTCTGGACCTGTCCTGACTGAGGCGCATGACCCTCCACAGCTGTCAGACATTAAAAGCACAAGGTCCACAGCTGGGGGCACTGTGGGAAAACTGGAACACCTAACACCAATGATAGTACATTTTGGTGGAATCTTCCAAGAAACCAAATTGGAAAATTCTGGAAACTTATCCTAAGAAAATAAATAGATAATAAGATCTATTCAATAATAGATATTGATAGAGTAATAGAAAAATGAGTAAAATCCCATGAAAGTATCCACTGCAATGTTATTTAGGTAAGAAATAAATTAGTAACAACTTACATATCTGAAATTAGAAACTGGTTGAGTTGGTTTTAGTTTATCTACTTGGAAAAAAGTCAAATGGCTATTAAAAATAAAAGTCGTGAAGGGGCACCTGAGTGGCTTAGTTGGTCAAACTTCCAACTTCGGCTCAGGTCATGATCTCTCAGTTTGTGAGTTCGAGCTCTGCATCTGGCTCTGGGCTGTCCGTCCAGAGCCTGGAGCCTGCTTCAGATTCTGTGTCTCCTCCTCTCTCTGCCCCTCCCCTATTTGTGTTCTTTCTCTCTCTCTCTCAAAAATAAATAAACATTAAAAATTTTTTAAAAAAAGTTGTAAAGACTATGTGGCAACAAGAGACAAGGCTTGTTTTTCACATTTAAGTGAAAGAAATTGATACCAAATTGTTTGTACGCTAATGAGTAAAACTATTTAAAAGGTGAATGGATATGGACCAATATGTAAAAACAACAGGGTGTGTAGAGTTATTTTTTCCTATTTCCCTTCATTCCTGCCAAGTTTCTGTAAGATTTTATGAATTCAAGAATTTAAAATCATGTTAATGTCTCAATGTCTTCAAAAAAATGCTACCTAATTCATAGCAGCTGATTATTTTCTTGACAATAAATTGGAAGGTGAATAGATGTTTTCAGGTGATTGAAAAGTTTGCATACTTTTAAAGTTCTATCCAATAGTATTTTTGGTCAAAGGGAAGAATGACCAGGCTGTTGCTGTGGCCTGAGTTTGTGCCTTCAGTGTCCCTCCTCTTCGGGTGGAGGTATACCAGATGCCAAAGAGTAGACACCTGTTGGTTTTGTCTGCCTAGTATCCACTTTTCTTTCTTGGTAATAGCATTTTGGTTTGCCTTTGAGGAACTGTCCTTATGCCATCTCTGTGGCTGTAGGGTTGCAGACATAACCTAGGTTTGGCCAAAGCGAACATAGCGTCATCTGGACCCAATGATCATTTTAAGGAGGGCATGTGGCCCATGTATGTCAGGTCTGAGAATTTTGATGATATGACTGTGAAAGTAGCACTCTCTGCGAGCATGCTAAGCTGGAAGAATATAAGCTTGGAGCTGCTAGGGGCCATCTGTGCTGCCACATGGTGACCCTGGAGCTTGATAATGAAGTCAGTACTGAGGACAGTAGAGTTGGGGTAGGGAGGAGACAGAGAGGGACAGGGACAAGGACAGGGAGAATGAATGGGAATGATAACATTGTGTGCGGCCCTTCATCTAGCTGTTCCCTCATGTAATCATACTTTCCTGGTTAGGTGATCCAATAGTTCCTCTCCCTGCCTCTGTCTCTTTCTCTCTTCCTCTCCCCATTTCTTCTTTCCCTTCCTTCTTTAATCCAATTTAAATTGGGTTCCTTCCACAGACAACTCAAACAATCCTGCCTATATAGGATGTCAATGCTTTGCTGCCTTCCCAGTCCAGAGGCTGTAAGAAAGTGACAGAGGTAAAGTGGGCAGCCAAGAGGGAAGTGGCTCGTTTGGTACAAAATTCTTTTCAACCTGTGTGCACCCAGGCAGCAGCAAGTACATTTTGCACAGAGCAAAAGGCTTTGCTGGAAGGATGGTTATTACTGTCAAAGGAAAGGGATGAGTGTGGGATCTTTAGGAATGTATATTGGTGGGGGAGGGTAAAATAATCAATGTGTCTGAAATGCGGATTTAAAAAGTGCAAGTAACTTACAGCCAACCTCGGAACTTAGATCACACAAATCATCAGAAGGTTTGCATGGTGTTTTTATTACTGCTCCCTCTTGATGGTTCCTCCTACATAATTATTACTCTGTATGCTTTGGAAAATCTCTTTGTACATTTAGAATCAGGCTATATCTCATTTTTATTCTCCTGCTCTTTTACCTTCTTATTCCAAAGTCACTGACTGTTTTACAGTAAAAATTTGTGTGCAGCTTAAATCACTTGCTAAACATCAAAGAGTCTTGTGCATTTGTAATAAAGATGTTTTGCAGGGTGGGGATAATGGCAATCATGATTGGAATTTTCAAATCTGTAATAATAAACTCTCCGCATAAATAGAATAAGAATGTGATTCCTATACTTCTGTTTCATCAAGGGTGGGATGGGTTGTGCGGTTCAGATAGGAACACCTGAATTCTCCAGGGAAGAAACAAGAGTATTTATAAAGTCTATGCAGCTGCTAAAAGGTTTCCTAATGTTATGGACTGAATGTGTGTGTTCCCCTACCCCAAATTCTTATGTGGAAATCGTAACCACCATTGAGATTGTATTAGGTCATGAGGGTGGAGGCCTCATGAATGGGATTAGTGCCCTGATCAAAGAGACCCCAGAGAGCAACCCCATGGTGAGACACAGCAAGAAGATGGCCTCCCAACAGATGCTGAGTCTGCTGGTGCTTTGGTCTTGGACTTCCCATCCTTCAGAACTGTGAGAGATAAATATGTGTTGCTTAAACCACCATCTATGGTACTGTTGTTACAGCAGCATGAAGGGATGAAGACTTTTAACGTATTGGTCATTCGCCTCCTTGTTTTCCATCCTCATTTCCACCTCTCTGTGCTCTGCTATGTACTTGGTGAGGGAGAGGGGGTGCTCTAAGACCCAGCAGACTATTCCCTAAACCTTCTTTAGGTTTTCCCAGTGAGAAGCACTGGTTGAACTAAAAGGTAGGAGGAAAAGAGAAAAGATCCTGTTTCTGTTTCTAGCTTCTGTTGGCTTTCCACTAACCACAGTAGGCTGCTACTGGATCAGTTCCAGAACCTCCAGCATGGAGCGTCTTTGTTGGTCCCAGCACCAGCACCTGATACTCTTTGGTGGTCCAGGAAAAAAGGGGCCCCATGGTACCTTCCCTGCATTCTAGCCCCGCCTTTAGAGTTCTGGTTCTACGGTAACACTATCTTCTCCATTTTGTTTCCCCTGCCTTTGGTGGTATTTATGGGCTGAATTGTGCCCCACCCTCTGAATTCGTATGTTCAAGTCCTAACCCCCAATACCTCAGAATCTGATTTTTTGGAGATAGGGTTCTGAAAGAGGTCATTAAGTTAAAATGAGGTGATGAGGGTGGATCCTAATTCAGTATGATTCACGGTCTCATAGAGAGGGGTGGTTGGATTGCAGACACACGTAGAGGGAAGACCACATGAACACAATGGGACCAGATGGCCATCAACAAGCCAAAGAGAGAGGCGTCAGAAGAAATCAACTCTGCCAACACCTTGATCCAGGACTTCTGACTTCCAGAACTGTAAGAGAATAAATTTTTGTTGCTTTGGCCACCAGGTCTGTGGTATTCGTTAGGGCAGTCCTAGCATACAAATCACACATGGCATCTATTAACCTCTGGGTTAACCCACTGACTGTACTTTGCCTTCTCAGCCCTTTTTATGAGGCCATTTTCTTAAATTCCCTCTTTAAAATACCTGGAATAGTTTAGTTGTCCTGACTAAAACACCTAATAAATATCCTAAGTGTATGTGTCTTTTTAAAAACAATTTTTTTAATGTTCATTTATTTTTGAGAGAGAGAGAAAGAGAGAGAGACAGAGTGTGTGGGGGGGAGGGGCAGAGAGAGAGAGGGAGACACACAGAATCCGAAGCAGGCTCCAGGCTCTGAGCTGTCAGCATAGAGCCCAACACAGGGCTCCAACTCATGAACCACAAGACCATGACCTGAGACGAAGTCAGACGCTCAACCTAGTCACCCAGTCACCCCCTAAGTGTATGTGTCTTAAACCTAAAAATCTTTTGGGAAAACAAACATTGACAAAAGGATGAGGTGATAGTTTTGTTTTTGTAGTTCATTTAAGAAATATTCTTTACAGGTGCTCCCTGAGTGACTCAGTTGGTTGAACATCTGGCTTTGGCTCAGGTTATGATCTCACGGTTCATGGATTTGAGCCCCACATTGGGCTCTGTGCTGACAGTCCAGAGCCTGGAGCCTGCTTCGGATTCTATGTCTCCGTCTCTCTCTCTGCCTCTCCCCCGCGTACGCCCTCTCTCTCTCTCTCTCTCTCAAAAATGAATAAACATTAAAAGATTTAAAAAAGAAATATTCTTTAAATGGTTTTGTACCTGATTTTGAGGGCTATGTAAGAAGAAGCAAAATGCTCACTCTTGACAACCAAATAATTATATTTATAACGCTGATTTCTTTTTATGTTTTGCTTTGTTTTTGCACCTAATTCTAAGCAGGCGTTAAATTTCCTTTTCTCAACTTACATTTAGAACTCTGTCAACTTCTTCCTTGGAGTGCATATAATGAAATGGTCTTTCCCCTGACTGTCTGGCTGTTTTGCCTCAGTCCCTATCCCTGTTTGCCAGTGGCTAACACAAGCTGGCTGAAGGGAGTATGGTGTAGCCAGCTTTGATAATGAGATAAATTTTGCCACAGTCTTGCCTACTCTCTGACTTGGATAACTCCTACCAGTTCCCTTAGGACGTACCTCTCAAACTTTTCTTGATCTCTCCTCCCCTGAACAATGTGTCCTAGGCTGGGATTCTCAGTGTACAGATTCTGTGCCGAAGGGGTTTTATGGTGGAGTGCTCTTGGGAATAACATCTGTAAAGGAGGGAGGAGGGTGGCGTGAGGTAAGGGAGAAAGTGAAGCGCACAGCAGTTGCAATAGCCCTTCTCAACAAACCCTCGGGGCTGGAAACTGAGATATCGTTTCCTAGAGAGCCTGCATGGGCCCACGGAATGTGGCCAGGGAGGACGCGTGACCTTAGTTAGGCAGCTTCCTCAGTAGAGGGCAGAGGGAATCTCCGTGAGCTGCCATCAGGCAAGCTTCCAGCAGCTTCGGGCTGAGTGCCTCAGTGCTGAAGGGGGATCAGGGTGGCACCCCGTGGTGTCTACTATGGTCTAGAGAAGGTTCTCAGAGACTCAGACATCATTGTGTACTGTGACAGTGTGTTCACAGGTCTCTGAGACTGTGGAGCGGCTCCCTGGGGCCAGGGGTACCTTATTACATTATTTGTTGCATCTCCGTCATCCAGTAAAAACATGGTATATGGTAGGCACTAATAAATGTTCAATGTAGTGGAGGAAGGATGTTTACTTGTTTTATCTAGTAATTGCGGTAGGCGGGGTATTTCATGTGTCATGCCGTCCTCTGAAAATGGAATTTAAAAAATCTTATTTTCAGTCCCATTTTGGAGAGGCTGTGTGACTTAAGCTGTAGAATGCAAACCCTAGAGGACACATTTTAAGCAAAGCAGAAAGCCTGAAAGTGTGCCGGATGAATCGATCATAAACAGGAAGAGAGAAACACGTGTTGAGAATGAGGAACGCTGGGACGTGACGGCCATGCCATCTGGGCATTGTTGTCCCTTCACCCATTCTATACTTGCAGGCATGACTCCGAGACAGGCATTCACTGTAGGCTTTTCTCAGCTGCCTCTGCTTCCAGCAGCCCCCAAAGTCCACAGGCCAGAGTCAAGTAAGGAGAAGAGTTGAAAGGCGGCAACATCAACAGGAAATAAAACATTTTTATTGAGTATCCATGTAATATGTTAAGTCATTTTTAACAACAATCAGAAAACTACTGTGGGGTCACTACACAAAGTGAAACAAAATTTAAACCACCTCATCAAAAATGAAGGTAAATACAGCTAAAGTAGTTGGCTCGCGGGCCACGAGCCATATGGCAGAAGAAAACACCCCAACATTTCTACAAGATACAGAGAAAACCCACACATAGAAACACTCAAGCAGGCAGTAAATATACACAAAGGCAACTAGGATCTTTCTAGAGCATCAGCTTCTAATACTTTACACAGCTTTGTCAGAAAGGTACATGTGGCATATCTGAGGATGAATCTTGGTCTCAAAGCAGGTTCGGTCACTGACTTGTGAAAGATGGCATAGTACCAACTAATTCTATGGTGACAGTCCCATGTCTGGCAGTGTTGCAAGAGAATGCATTAGTAGTACTTTAATGCAAGAAATAATGTATATCCGGCAGCTGAACCTGCTTGCTTTAAAGTTTTGTTTCAGTGTGAACAACTTAAAGCTGAATAGAGTGAAATTAAATGTCAGTTTCTGGTATGGAAGGGATTTTTTAAAGTCCATCAACTCCCTCTCTTTGGTGGGGTTTGGTCTTTTAAACTGGACAGATTCCCATTTGACTCTTCCGTTCAAACTGATATTTAATCTCACATCATGACATGTGCATCATCTATTACCTACGTTTGAAAAAAAGTATGGCCCATCCACAGAAGAGGGAGATGCTATTCTCCTTTGTCCTTTGTGTCTGTCCCAGTTCTAACGAGTTTGCTATGACTCGGCAGAACGGCCAAGGGCTTGCCTCTTCTTTGATGGGAAAAGAAGAATGACGGGAATTCTACTTTTATCAGGAAACAACCAGCCCCACGTGTGAAGCCTCCCATGAGCCCTTTTTGAATTCTCTGTAGGTTTTAAAAAACGTGGCATGGTATCCTAACGTCTGAACATGAGGCTCATGCTTGGTTTTCCTCCATCTTGTTTTGGTATTTGCGAAGACAAGCTTCTACTTCCAGGCACCACTGCTGTCGTGGCCTGGGAATTACAGTGGGTCACAGGAGGGAGCGGCTGCAGCGTGAGCTAACGGGCTGCCTCTCCACGAACTGGTTGTCCACCATAGTGGGGGAAAGTATGGAATATTGCACAGTGCTTGACAAAATGCTGTGTGTTCCACCCCATTCTGTGTGTCTCTCTTGTCCTATGCATAGCTTTTCAGTTCTGAATTGGTCCTTTGTAATGAGAACTGTTTGTGCTACACACACCTTGGGCAGTGCAGTAGGAGGGAATGGCAGTATTGTTACAACATCACTACGGAATAAACTGAGTGCTGTCCACTGAGGAAACTACGTGTCTAAGCACACACGGCAGTCACAGTGCTACACAGAGCAGTCCTTGAAGACTCTTATGGAATGACTAGTAGCTTCGTAATAGTGCCATTTACTACATAATGACATTGGAAACAGTTAAAAACTCCTCCTAAGTCAAGCGTCTAGTATACATAAGAGGTTGCTTCAGTTTGCTGGAACTTGTTCTTGGTATTGTTTCACCTTTTTTGTTTTTAAAGGACAAATTAAAACTTATTTAAGTAAAAAGAGCATATAAAAAGATCACTAGCTGTCTGTTTTGGCTTAATTGAAGTGCATTCAGAACTATGGCTAATTGTTTTTTTTTTTTTTTTTTTCATCTTTTGACGGGATCACAATACTGTCTGTTTACCACAAAGTAATTTTGTGTAATAAGCACAGATTGCTGTGTTAAAAATATTCTGCATTCCTTCTAATATGGTTTTGTGTAATAAAATATTTTGTTACAAAGTCTAATGTGCAAACCTTTTGGAATTATTATAGGTATGAAATCTGGAACAGAATTCACCACAGGATGCACATTTTGTATAAAGGTGATAACGGAGAGCTACTTTTTTTTCTTTTTAAATCGTCAGGCAATAATTCAGAAATGCTGACTTCTCCCCTCAGCTTCTTCCCACCCACCCCATCCCCAGACAAATGCACACGCACACATGCATGCACACGCACACACACACACACTCACGGAATGCCGTCATATTGTTACTCTGTATGCAGTAATATGAAGTCATTGGCTCCTGTTCAGTTGCTTCCTCGAATGTGAGAGGGAAGCCCTTGTTTCGGCTTTGTAGCTATGTACAGACAGATGCTATTCTGGTTTGTGGCTATGCTTCCTGGAGGTCAGTCTGGACGCTGCTCAGATCATACTAATTTGCCTGTGAAGAAATTCTACAAAATTGGATTCACCCAGCAAATATGTGGTGTAAGTGTATCTTGGTACTCAAATGATTCAATAGAAAGCTCAGGTTTAAGTTGTCCTTTAAGATGTCAGTTTCACTGTACGAGTGCCTTACAAGTTGATATTTTTGCTGGAATGCAGACAATACTATATTTACCATATAATATATTATCAGCTCTCCTATATCTCAGTCGATTTACATAATTTAAAATAGAACATCTTATTAAAAACATCTAGATATACACAGATTAGGAAACGCTTACAACATACAAATACACAAACTAGAAATAAATCTTTAGCATACTGGTATATACAACGGTGTGATACAATAAATAATTTCAGTCATGCTCTATCTACACATCATATTGCTTAAAAGAAGAGTGGATCTGGAGGGCAGTGGCATGACGAAGGGCTTAGGGGCTCTCTACGTTTAAATTTGTGCAAATTAAAACAGGATTTGAAGTACCACTGAATTGTCAGGAATGCATGGCTGGAAAAATGAAAGGACCCATATTACTGAGGTATTTACAGATACTGGCTAAAGAGCACTATGTGGGCAGATGCAGAAAGGCTTCTTTCCTTTACTTCTTGACCGCCAGCATGGCATCAACCTCCTCCTCGACCTGCAGGGTGTGCCACTGGGCGATGGGGCGCCTGGGGTTGGCCAGCATGTCTGACCAGTGTCGCAGCTCCGCCCCGGTGCTATTGTAGCCCACAAAGACTTTGCCGATGGCATCGTTCTTGCCAATCTTGTCATAGTCCAAAACAGTTACCACCACTTGCACTTTCTGAAAGAGGATGCAGAATAAACATGAATCATCCAGCCCTGTAGATAAAGCCCTATTGCAAAGCTTCCTTCAGATCTCGGCAATTGGAGGTAAGAACTGATCTCAAAACACCAAACAAGACTGAAAATTACTTGAATACGAAAACCTGCGTCTGATCCGTATCTCGCCATCACTATATCACCATCATCACCTTCTTCAGTGTCTTCAAAATACTGAAATGAATGCTAATTTTTGTTAGGTATTTGGCACAATTCTGAGTCTTTTACATGAACTACTCACTTCTCACAACAGATCCGATTGATACTGCCATTATTTAGGTAAGGTGATGTCATGCTCCCTGCCTGGGGTCATATAAGGAATGGGTGGTTTGTTCTCCACAGTCTGTGCTGTGCCCTTGGTGCCGTTGTCGTCTTTGTAAACTGTGTCCACCTCTGGGTTCATTCGTTTCAATCACCTCATCAGCAAGAGTTCTGGTGTTGGTATTCGGTACAATAGTCACATGATTATTGCGAGCATTAAATGTGATAATAGAGTGAAAGGCTTTAAAAAGTCACAACTAAAAATAAGTTTCCCATTGAAGCTTTTTCTCAATGAACATTTACGGAGTGACTGTTGTGTATCCAGCACTGATCTCAAATGGAAATAACCTTTCAGGCCACACAAGATTTACTTCAGTGATTCCATTACATCGTGAGAGTTTATTTAATAACTTACGCTTTTGAACTGCCTGAATTGACGAAAGCAAACCCATGCCATTATGATATGAAAGACACACTTTTTCAAAGCACATTTTAGTTCTGCTTCCCAAGTAATGGATTTGCTTAGTCAAAATATGTGATGGCTCGACTCTAGAAACTGAGTGTAGAGATAAAGGGCTTAGAATAAAGTAGAATGCATAGCATTTGATGGCCAGAGTTAAAAGGAACAGAAAATGTAATGATGGAAGCCAGGGCAGGATGGGGCTCCTGCTGAGTTATGGCCCTTTAGCGGACTTTGTGGTCTGAGCACCGCATTATTGTACCAATATGCTAAGAGGCGGCACCCATGTACAGCTTTGCATCAGAGACAACGGCCGCTTTTGAAAATGGAATTTAGAATGTAAAATGCAACACACTGGCAATAAAGGAAACAAACTCCATCTTCCCTTGTGTGGCCTCGGACTGATTACCTTATCAAGGGAATCATCTATCCATTGGATGGTGTTGGGAACAGAATCAGTTTGGTTCTCAGAAAAGTTCTCAGAACTTTGCCCAAGCAAATTCGTCAGGATGAAATCATACTGCAGGGAATGGGGGTGGGGTAGGAGCATTAGGGATGTCAGGCACCAAGGCAACGGGGTTTGTGGAGGTTGGAGTGAATGGCTGGAGTGGGCTTTGACGATTTCACCTAGGAATGTACTGAGTAATAGCACTCAAGACAAAACATCCTTATGAAGGCCTTGGATTAATTTGTCCAGCTGCATAGATAGTTTATTTATACATTTTTAGGGGAGGGACTATAACATTTACATGTGCTTTTGAAAATCAGCATATTTTGCTCACAATATATTTCATAGGGATAGAGACAAATAGAAAGCAGATAATCTTGTAACCTGGGAAGAAAGGAAACCTAGACCCCTAGTTTGGTATGGAAAATGCTCAATTGTTTCTCTAGGAAAATGTGAAGACTAGAGCAAACTGCCAAGAAGCAGAGGAGGAGGGATGCAGTCAAAGATGTGCTCATTATTTCCATGCCTAATGTTGTCAGTGATGGGCTCAGGTTCTCTCTGTCCTGACAGAATGTTATCTCCTCTAAAATGCTGCCCCAGAAACCCAGCATATGTCTTGTTTGTAATGTGCTTCATTTTTAATATATTTGCATCTGCTGCAATTTATAGTTGAAGAAAAAACCCATTTATTTTTGTTAAAGGTGTAGAATTGTAGCTCCAAGAAAGTTTACAATAGGATTTTTCATCTCAATACCCTGCTTTATATTGTTTTGTAGAATAAAAAAACCAAAACTCCATGAGGTGTTAGTTTCCATAGGAATGAGTTCTTAGAACTCAAAAAAGGGTTCACTGAACAAATATTGCAAAATAAATTGGAGAAAATTGGATATTTTAGGGATTTGCCAGTGGGCCCAAAGCAGTAGCTTCACTGGTTCAGGCTGGTAAACAAGTGACTGGGGCCAGGGAATCAGTGTCCTCTGGAATGTCATTTACTTATGTAACAACTGTTACAACTGTTGTTATGTAACTGTTTCAACAACTGTTGAAAGTAATTAATTTAAGTATGTGCAATTTGCATATGAGAACAGTTAGAGAAAGACCATGACCTGATGTGAGGATGGTGGGATTCCTGGTGATTTTTAAATAACTGCCCTATACAATACAGTAGTGACTGGCCACATATGGCTATTTAAATTATGAATAAGGTTCCTTTATCACACTGGTGGCTGAGGTGCTCATCACCCACTTGAGGCTGGTGACTACTGTATTGGACCCCACCAGTGATAAAACATGTCTGTCCTCACAGATACTTCTAGTAGAAGGCACTGATTTATATATTGTTTTAATCTTATTGTTAGATCCATTTTCTTTTTTTTTAATTTTTTTTAACGTTTATTCATTTTTGAGAGACAGACAGAGTGCGAGTGGGGGAGAGGCAAAGAGAGACAGGGAGACACAGAATCTGAAGCAGGCTCCAGGCTCCGAGCTGTCAGCACAGAGTCTGATGCGGGGCTCGAACTCACAAATTGTGAGATCATGACCTGAGCCGAAGTCCGTTGCCCAACCACTGAGCCACCCAGGTGCCCCTGTTAGATCTATTTTGTAATAAAATGTTAATATGAAAAAAAAGACAAAATTAACATTGTGAATAATAATGATGATGGCAACTATTTTGAATGTTCCTATGTGCTTGGTGCCCTTCCAAGTGCTTTTATATGCATAAGCTCACTTGGATGTGGACTCTATTATTCCTGTTTTACACATGAGGAAATTCTAAGCCTCGGTTTCCTCATATATACAATTGGGGTAATAACCTCTCTCATAAGGTTATTATAAAGATGCAATAAGGTTATGCATAAAGTGCTCAAATTAGGCACTACAATACATGTAGCTATGATATTAGTTTTCTTCATGGAATAAAGGTGTGATTTATTACATATATATGTATATATATATATTCTAAATTATATTTTAGATTAAAATTAAAAATATGCAGGGCACCTGGGTGGCTCAGTCAGTTAAGCCTCCAACTCTTGGTTTCAGCTTAGGTCATGATCTCACAATTTGTGAGTTCAAACCCCGCATAGGGCTCTGCAGTGATGGGGCACAACTTGCTTGGGATTCTCTCTCTCTTCCTCTCTCTCTTCCCCTCCCGTGCTCGCAGTCTGTCTGTCTCTCTCTCTCAAAATAAATAAATAAACTTAAAAAAGGAAAAATATGCAACTAAAGAATATTTGCTGATTTTTTACATTCTGGACCTTTAGACATTTCCATGTTGTAGTTTTGATGCCTACTTGTTACAAATTTCTATATGACTGACAAGATAGGCCCACATCAATTATTCAATAAAATGTAAAAATAGTGTTGCTTTAAGACATTTGACTCTCTGATATCCATTAAAGATTCCCAAGAAATAGCTGATATTTATTGGATGTGAACTTTGAATTTCAATAGTCTCACTATGAATATGAGGTAAGAAAACCTAAATATACTTAAAAATTGCTAAGTAATGAGATCATATACTATTGTGGCTACTTGTAGCATCCTGTTTTGAACATGTTATCCACAGGTTCCTTTAATAGAATACTCCTTATCATAACAATTATTATCTGGCAAGTGAAGGTTTTATCTTCACAAAAATGTCCATCCATTCCAACTCAGAAATAGGAAGCTGAATTTAAACAAAATATGACTTAGTTATTTTTTCTATTGTAAATCACTCTTTAAAAATGAAAGATTAAAGATGCTGCATATTTAGCATCAACCAAAATATTTCTTTTATCTCTTTTTTTTTTTTTTTTTTTTTTTTTGCTACAAAGCTGTGATAAGGACAATTACATATTATGGCTTGGCAATAAATAGTGAAAGCTCATTTTTCTCTTGGCCTTTTAACCTTTATGGATGCACTTTTTGAATTAGCAGAGTCATTCTGTTGATTTTTTTTCCTATTTTATTTCTGCCAAACAGAATGCCAGCTGTTTTTAGCTGATGAATCAGCACATCCTGTGCTGTATATTTTATCATTTCCTTCTGGATGTAGCTTGATTATCAAATGTGTATGGGAATAAGAATGGCAATTCTAATGAAGGCATGAGCACTGATAATTCACAAGGTCTGTGTCTTTATGTGATCTGAAGAAATAAAATTGAATGGGAAGACAAAATTATGTTTGACATTACCTGGATTTGTTCAAAGGGTACCTCAAAGCTGAATGACTCATTGTAGTAGGGGTTAAGTGTGTTCTTTTTAATTGTTGTCTTTTTCTTCTTCAGCCTTTTGCCATTCTGCATCAGGTGAATCTTCACATAAGGATCTGAAAAACAGAAACAAAAACTTCAGGAGATCAGAGACACGTTTTTAGATTATAGTTTAGCTTATTAAAAATCTCAAGTATTCCCAACAAGAAAATCATTGTATAGTAAATATTTGATATTAAAAAAAAAATAAACATTCTCTATTGAAAGATTTTAAGTAACCTATTCTCCAGGTTTATTTTCATGATATCTCAATATTTATAGGTGGATTTAGGGGACAAGAGCTGTAGTATGCCAATAAAGCATCTTTGGGAAAAAAAGAAAGTCTTAACATGTAACATTCGCCAACGTCCATGGTAGAAATACTCTCAGCATGGCTAATTGCAAGCTACTAAGTAGTTTAACAACTAGCTTACTAAATCCCTGAAATATTAACAATTGGCTCTTTGAGCTGGCAAAGTACTGGTTGCAGCATACTACTGCTTGGGAATAGAACTCTTGACAGAGAAAGCACAAAGGAGCCATTTCATTCATTCATTTATTCATTTACTCAATATTAGTTACGCCCTATGGAGATGGGAGTGAACAAAACAGATCATTGCTGTTTTCATGATGGAACTTCAAACCTGCGGGGGAAACAGGAGGCTTGTAAAGAAGTGAAATACATATGAAAGAGTTAACAAGAGTGCTCTGGAAATAAAGAGCAGAATAGAGATACGATTGAGAATACCAGGGATTCTCAAGTATGGTGAGTCTAAGGTAGCAACAGAATTCTTATATTTTGATTGCTCAGGTAAGGCCTCTCTGTGGAGGTAACATTTAATTTTTTTTAACGTTTATTTATTTTTGAGAGTGGGAGAGCAAGCGAGCACAAGCGGGGGAGGGGCAGAGAGAGGGAGACAGAATCCCAAGCAGGCTCCAGCTCTGAGCTGTCAGCACAGAGCCCGACGCAGGGCTCAGACCCATGAACCGGGAGGGAGATCATGACCTGAGCTGAAGTTGGACACTCAACCGACTGAGCCACCCAGGCGCCCCCAAATCTCAGTTTAAATGTTAGGGGCGCTCAGAGCCTGGAGCCTGCTAGGGATTCTGTGTCTCCCTCTCTCTGCCCCTCCCCCGCTTACGCTCTGTTTCTCTCTCTCTCAAAAATAAACATTAAAAAATGTTTTAAAAAATAAGCTGAGATTTGAAGGTTAAAGGGAGAGAAGAGGCCACCTCCCTGTGTGTGTGTGTGTGTGTGTGTGTGTATGATGCCTAAGTGTAGTGATGGGTAGGGTGTGGGTGGAGAGGGAGGGAGAGAAAGAGAGAGAGCCATCTATTGATTCAGGACTTGTGCCCAGTCATCCCCAGGTAGAGAATAAGCCAGTACACACAGAAGTAATGAGAAGAGGAGCAGAATTCCCTTATCATTTTCCCCAAAGTCTCATTAGGTAAAGGTAAAGTAATAAGCAAATCACTGGAGGGATAAGACGATTCCCATTTACAGTTCTCATTACTAATGGATGAAGGACATACATTCAGGTTACTAAGAACCAACATCCAAGTTTGATAGTAAAATCTCTCTACTGTTTTCTTAAATATTTTTCCAGTTCAGATGTAATGTATATTCATTATAGAACAAAATTCAGAACCTAATGATAAACAAAAAGAAGAAAAAAATTAAAATCATCCACATTTTTACTCCCCTAAAACAATCAGTGCTAAGCCTTCTAAAATATCTCCCCCCCCCCACCCCCTTTGCCCCGGCCTTTCAGTATCTGTGGAGATTTGAGTGAAACTTTACAGATTATCTAGTTTAATGCCCACATATTTTTAGGTAACAACCTTTTCTGGTCTGCAGTTTTTTCAGCACAATAAAATTATGGTTTATTATTGGACAACAGTGTTTACACATACATCAAACAGGCCCAAACCACAGAAACTTCAGACAAAAAAAAAAAAAAAAAGACACCTTTTATCTTTGACCTCTTTAACCGTCTCATACAAACAGCTGTTTAAAGTACAGCTAAGTACATACACAAAAAAATGTTACTGGAGTAAGATTGTGTGTGTGTGTGCGTGTGTGTGTGCGCGTGCGCGCGTGTTTTACAAGTTTTTTTTTTACTCTCCTTTGAGATGTAATGAACATGGTCACACCACAAGTAGGACAGAGACTGCTCCCAAGACTAGCTTGTTCATCCAAGATTAAAAACGACTGACGCCAACAATATGAGCAAAAATATAAAATGTAAATAAGATTATAAACACATTTTCCTTTCTAAAGTATGTTTAAGAAAAAGCAGCGCCTGGGAAATTCTGGCCGTCCTTTCCTGCTGCAGATTCAGGTTGTGGTTTGGATTGTGTGGGGCAAGCACGTGTCACTGTGGGGGCGCTGCCAGTGGGTGGGAAGGACTTTCGTTTTGAAGGTGACCACGTTTAGATTCTGAGACTGGGCGTGGAGGATGAATGGTCATGGCGGCCTTTTTGTTTGTTTTAAAGTTCAGCTTTTCCTGTTATGGTGTCTGGTCATCCTCGTCAGCTTTCTGCTTCTTGGTGTCAACATCATCTCTCTCCCCGTCTTCAATTTTTTTTTTTTTTTTTTTTTTTTAATGTTTAAGAGACAGAGCATGAACAGGGTAGGGTCAGAGAGAAAGGGAGACACAGAATCCGAAGCAGGCTCCAGGCTCTGAGCTGTCAGCACAGAGCCCGACGCGGGGCTCGAACTCACGGACCGTGAGATCATGACCTGAGCCAAAGTCAGTCGCTCAACCGACTGAGCCACCCAGGCGCCCCATCTCTCCTCATCTTCAGTTGCCTGTTTGCCTGGAGCCGCCTCAGCCTCCTCATCTTCGTCTCTATCCTCTTCCTTACCATCGTCTTCCTCTTCCTCCTCCTCTTCTTGTCTTCTGCCTTTTCTCCATCTACCTTATTGAAGGCCTCCGGCTCCCCATTTTCTTCATTCTCAGCCTTCCCAGGTGCAGGCGCATCTCTTCCATCCTCCGCCTTCACCTCGAGGCGGTGATCTGGCGGCAGGTGATCTTGCGCAGCAGGTCCGTGCGGCGGCGCCCCCGGTCCCACGCAGCGGGTCCCAAACAACGCGAGAGTTGGAGACAATGGCACTAGTGCGGCCGCAGGCTGTGGCTGCGGTGGCCGCGTGAGCCGGCCAGACCCGTGGGCCGTGTGAAGACGACTTTTCTAGCGGGGCCAGTGGGGCCAGAACAAGTTGCTTTCATCTTCCTCCTCCTGTCCCCCAGTAGAACGGAACTCCCGAAGGACAGAACTTTGCGGTATTCTCTCAGTATTTACTAAACGGTGCCTGGCGCTATTCGATTTTTGCTGAATGAATAAGTGGGATTTACGTAGGCCTTGTGATCTGGATCTTCGTACTCTTAGTGTGGTCACCTCCCATTGTCCTAACTGCCTACGTTACTTGGATATGTGTGGCTTGGGGTGTTTGGTTTTGGTTTGAGTGCTACATCCACTCAAGCGGTTTGTAATGAAGATTTTTCATCATAATGAAGAATATATATACATATATATCTATATATATACATATATATCTATATATATATCATATATATATGTAAATTTTTATTAAAAATTTTTTTTAATGTTTATTTTTGAGACACAGACAGAGAGTGGGGGAGGGGCAGAGAGAGGGAGACACAGAATCCCAAGCAGGCTCCAGGCTCTGAGCTGTCAGCACAGAGCCGGATGTGGGGCTCAAACCCACGAGCTGTGAGATCATGACCTGAGCTGAAGTCGGCTGCTTAACAAACTGAGCCACCCAGGCACCCCTATTTCATTTTAAGTAGGTTTCACGCAGAGCCCAATGCAGGGCTTGAATTCAGATCAAGAGTTGGGTGCTTAACAGACTGAGCTCTCCAGGTGCTCCATAATGAAGAATCTCATTAAAAAACACACCTAGAGATGAGGACCCAACTCCCTCAACTAAATAGCTGGTTAATTAAACGGTCTAGTGCAAATACTTGTAAATGAAGGAGGAGGCTTTTTTTTTTTCACTGATAATCCATCTTGCTGTTCACAGCCAATATGGATTTTTGGTTTAGACACCTTGTGTGGTTTTGAAGTTCCCTGGTTCCTCCACCCAAAGCCCCTTTACATTTACAGAGATGGTCAAGTCTCCAGTTGCTTTTTGGCACTGACTAAATACCCAAACGCTAAATACCCATAAATCAGTGTTTATGCCTCTTAATGTTCGTGTGTTGAAACTCTATCAACCCAACTAAGGTATAGCTTTTCTCAGGAGATGCTCAGTGACTATGTATTTATTCATTTAGCACAGTACATGACAAGAAAATTCCTCTGCATCTGCCGTTTGAGTAAGCAAATTAAAAACGCAACAAGATAATTTCAGATTCAGAGACAAGTTCTCGTGTGATGTGATTAGTGCCTTAGGGAGAACAAGGTAATTTGGAAAGGGTGCTCAGCAGAGTCCTCATTGTGGAGGGCAGGTTTGAGCTGAGAATCAAATGACAGGAAGGAACAAGTCACTTGACGGAGTGTGGTGGAAGCTTGCATCAGCCAGCAGGAGCAGAAACACAAAGGCTCCGAGGTGCACATCCTTCTGCATGTTTGTGGAACAAGAAGAAAGCAAGGGGGAGAGAGGTAGCTGGGAGGTCAGAGAGGTCACTGCTGACCTGTCACTTTCCTAAGCAGAAGCTGCCAATTCTGACAGTGATTCAGATATATTCCATAATGTCATGATACTTACAAGAAAGGGCAGAGGGCTAGAAGTGGAACAGGTTTGGGGCCGCCATCAATGGGTAGAGTTAGCCTTTGCCTGTGCAGATCAATCCTGATACAGGTACCAAAGCAACTTACTTTGCGGATAGAATTTCCATCTTAATCAAAATCAAGGCTGGCGGTAACTCAGAGGTCTTATCTCCATCCCCGCACCATCCCGTCCAGCTTTATTGAGATGTAATTGACACATGACACTGTGTAAGTTTAAGATGTGCAATGTGACGATTTCATATACTTACGTGTTGTGAAGTGATCACCACAATAAGGTTAGTTAACGCATCTGTCACCTCACATAATTACGATATCTTTATTTTTTGTAGTGAGAACATTTAAATTCTACTCTCTTTAGAATTTTTCAGCTATACAATACAGCATTGCCAGCTGTAGTTACCATGCTGTATACTAGATCTCCAGAACTTACTCATCTTATAAATTTGTAGCCTTTGACCAACATGTCCTCATTTCCCTCACCCCGTAGCTTGGCAACCACCATTCCACTCTCTGTGTCCTATAGGTTTTGATTAAAAAAAAAAAAATAGGTTCCATATATAAGTGAGGTAATGCAGGATTTGTCTTGCTGTCTGACTTTTTTCAGTTAGCATAATGCCCTCAAGGTCCATCAATGTGGTTGCAAATGGCAGGATTTCCTTCTTTTTTTATGGCTAAATAATTTTATATATTTATATTTATAATATTTTTATTTTAGGATATTATTTAGAATAATGTTAATAATACTTAGAGTTAATGGGGTGCCTGGGTGGCTCAGTCGGTTGAGCATCCAACTCTTGGTTTCAGCTCAAGTCATGATCCCAGGGTTGTGGGCCCCGCATTGGGCTCTGTGCTGAGCATGGAGCCTGCTTAAGATTCTGTCTCCCCACGTGCCTTCTCTGCATGTGGGTTCTCTCTCTCTCTCAATCTCTCTCTCTCTCTCTCTCAAAAAAAGAAAAAAATAACTAGAATTGGTAATATTTAAAACATTTTCTTTATATAAATGTATATATTGTATATATTCATGCTATATCTTCTTTATCTATTCATCCATCAGTGGACACTTAGGTTGTTTCCACATCTTGGCTATTGTGAACAATGTTGCTGTGAATGTGGGTATGTAGGTTTTTCTTTGAGACAGTGATATCATTTTCCTCAAGTGTATGTCCAGAAATGGGATTGCTGGATCGTATGGTAGTTCAATTTTTAATTTTTTAAGGAATCTCCATGCTATTTCCATAGTGGCTGTACCAGTTTCCATTCCCACCAACAGGGCACAAAGGTTCCCTTTTCTCCACATCCTAGCGAGCACTTATTATCTTTTATCTTTTTGGTAATAGCGTTTCTAAGAGGTTTGAGGTGATCTCTCAGTATGGCTTTCATTTGCATCTCCCTGATGATTAATAAAGTTGAGCATCTTTTCACGTACCTGTTGGCCATTTGCATGTCTTCTCTTGAAAAACGTTCATTTATGTTCTGTGTCCATTTCTAATCAGATAATTATTATTTTGCTATTAAGATGTATGAGTTCCTTAAATATTTTGGATATTAGCCCTTATCTAATATATAGTTTGCAAATATTTTCTCACGTTCCATAGGTTGTTAGAGATCTTCTTTATCACCTTTTGTGCCTGGATAAATCTTGACTAAGTCTGATGCCTTATGTATTCAAGGTGGACACGTTTGATGATCTTCTTGGTTCAGCCATGTGAAGTCTTCGATTGCAGCTCCATTTTCTCCAGTCTTCTCCATTGCCATTCACTCCTTGATTGGCTTGATTTCTTAAGTGTCCTCTGATTCTTTCCTCGCACGAAAATCCTGTCCTGAATTCTGGTCCCTTTGGAGATGGCCCTAATCTCTTGATTAGCTCATTAGTCACTTCTGGGATCTAGACCTTGCTCCTGTCTCCCTAACTATGAATGAGTCTTCTAAAGGGAAGGCCACGAGTCACCTAACTATGAGTCACACCCATACTTTAAGGATGCACATATTTTTTTGCAGTAAGGATCACCTGTCCTGCAGAGTAGGACTGTTTATAATTAAATTTGTTCTGTTTTAGGGGCTGTTCCACAAAGCAAATCCTTGTGATTCGGAGTTTCTTGGTGGCTTAGAAGTTCTGGTCATTACACAACAGGACATGGTTTTATGGAAATGATAAAATAGGCTGCAAGGAGATTCACTGCTGTTGCTATTGCTTTTTTTGAGTACAACTGCTGGACACCATGTGTGACATCCAAATGTCCATTAGGTTTTTGTAAACATGGAAATGGCATGGAAAAATATGCAAGCTACAAAACTGGGCTACTGTCCTCAGGGACTTCATATCTCTGTGGCTGCACCGCTTTATTTTGTCCCCCAAAACAAGCACTCATGGAACTCATGACCATCTTTCACCAATAATGCAAACCTTCCTTCGACACCGTTTAGATAATCCCTGTTACCACTGAAACACATGCAGGACTTGGGACACTTCACTTGTTTAATTTATCTTTGAAAAACTGGTAGGGCCTCTTTACTTTTCTAACTTTGGTAGAAAGGAAAGTCTCTTATGTCGATTTAGTCTCTAATAATATGTGACTGTCAGCTTGCAGTTCTGGAAAATGATAGACTGGGATCAGAAAGAAGGTTTTTCATTCGTAATAATAAACTGCAGGTACAATGAGTGCAGATTCATCACCTCGTTTTGGATAATTTGGAGGTCTGTCATTTGATTTTGTTATCGGTGTGGCATTGCTACCCTTCACTCGCCACTTGTCAGGCTTTCTTTTCATCAGAAGTCAGCCTAACTGAACTCTATCTCTTTTCTGTCATAATAGCTGTTACAACTTAGAGGTTTTTCAGGACACTGTAATGAAATCACTTTCAAACTTTTACATGTTGACAAGTTTTTTTAATATACGAAACTGGGGTTTTATTTTGTTAAAATTCACCCATTATGATAGGCAGGCCATCCTGCAAAAGATGGCCACATCCTGATCCTCAGAGCCTGGGAACATTTACCTCAGATGGCAAAAGGGACTTGGCAAATGTGGTTAATGCTAAGGATCTTGAGATGAGAAGATTATCCTAGATTATCTAGGAGGGCCCAATCTAATCACACGAGTCCTTAAAAGCAGAGAACCTTTCCTGGTTGTGGTCAGAAAGAGATTCAAGGGTCAGAGGTGTGTGACATAGCTCGCTTTGCAGATGGAGGAGGGGTCATAAGCTATGGAATGCAGGTGGCCTCTAGAAGCTGGAAAAGGCCAGGAAATGGGTTCTTGCCTGGAACCTCCAGAAAGGAATGCAACCCTACTGACATTTTGGGTTTATCCCAGTGAGGTCTGTGTCAGGCCTGTAACTTATAGAATTATAAGATAATAACCATATGTCACTTTTTAAATGAAGTTTGTTGTGGTTTATCATGGCAGCGGTAAAAGACTAACACAACAACCAAAGTTGTAGAGAGGATTCTATTGTTTATCTAGGAAGGTTTGAGGATGAGACTCAAATTTAAGTAGGTCTAAGAAGTGATCTCTTGGGGGAAAATTCATATTTTTTCCAAGCACCTAAAAAGGATTACTCTGTTGTTCAAAGCAAAAGCCTTCAAAAAGTTTGTCTTTTTCATTAAAAAAAAAAAAAAAAAAAAAGGTTAACCTAGAGCATATAATCAGAAGATTGCTTATTTAGGTACGACTGTTTTAGAATCCATGGTAAATTTGGTTGAAAATGGATGAAATACTAGCTGAGAATGATTTTTAAAGTAAGATACATCACAAAGTTTAATATGATAATTTTCATTTATGTTTGTAAAGCACTTTAAGATTATGCATATATATTTAAAAATTATATCATCTCCTTTAAGCCTTACAACAATCCCAGTAAAGAGACTGGGGCTCCTGAAGGCTGATTTTTTTGCCCCCTGAGAACTCAAACCAGGGTCTTCCAACTTAGAATGTGCTGCTTTGTGATGTGTTGGAGAGACAATTCAGTGTCATGTTTACAGGTACAAACTCTGGAGCCAGACTGACTTGAATCTTGGCCTTGCTACTGGCTGTATGGTCTTGGACAAGTTATTTAGCCTCTTGGTGTCATATTTTGTTCAATGTGAAGTGGTGGGAATGATGGTACCTGGTTCATAGAGTTGTGAACATTAAATTGAGTCTCTGTGTGGAAAGTGCTTCAACTATGTGCCCAACGCCTCTTAATTCTTATTATAGTTTTGTGGAAGGGCTGACATCTACGTCAGTATTTAGGTGTCAGACTCTTCGCCAGCCTTGCTAACTTGGTGTCGACCATCACCCTACTTGCTGCAGAAGTAAGCCAGAATCTGGCCCCACGTGCCAGATTTATTTCTCGAAGGAAGCATACCCACTCTGAGCAACTGGTCTATTAGAATTTAATCACATGTGTGGTGAAAGCACAAGGAGAGTTTCTTTCATGACCACCTCATCTTGAGGTGTGAGATGGGGGAACTAATACAACATCCCATGCAGTTTCCTCCTACTCCTGAAGTCAATAGATCAAATTACACAGAGCGGAAAAGTTAAACTTGAGAGTTGTCAGTGGAAACTATTTATGGAGGCTCTAGGATAGTGTGAGTCAAAACTGTGATTTATGGAGCTTTCTTTCCAGGTAGTGAGGTCAGCTAATGTCGATACACTTGGGCGTATGAAGTATCTTAACTTTCCTTATGCTGCTGAAAATGAGGAAATAGGGAAAAGAAAGCCCACAGCTTTGAGATTCGTTGCTCTTGTTGGGGACAGAGTAATACTTACAGGTATTACCTGGGGGGGGGGGGGGCGAATCTACACCTCCTCCGGTAGTTTTTCTGTTAACTCCTTTCTACCATGGGAGAATTTTATAGTCCTATTTCTTCTTTCTGATTTCCACCGAGACTTAGAACTCCTTCTTTCCTTTTTTCGATCTGTCCTATCCAGAGTGAGGGATAGGAAATCCTTGTGTTAAACCTACAATGATACAGTCTGCTAAGTTGTTTATTGAACCTCACCACCAAGACAGTGGAGACTTGGAAGCACTGACTCCGCTGTATGAAAGGTGGGCAGAGCATCCCAGGATGGTCTCAGTAGCCATTTTCAGGGTATGGATCTTCTTTGATTGGTTTTGTGATCATTTTGTCCTTTCCAGCTCATGAACAACTCTGAATTTGCAGCTCTGCCAGTGGGGCAGCCACTTCTGAATAATTCATTGGGTCAACAGCCTATGGCCTGGTGCCAATCTTTTTCTTCTTTTTGTCCCTATTTGGGCATTAATTTTGAGTGCAAGACTATTTACATTAATTGGTAAGAGTCCTTTAGGCGTTGCATCCCACCCTACTCACCTCCGTCTGCTACACCCTGGATATACTGAATCTCCCATCCTTTTCTGGTCAAGGAGTTAAGAAAGATGATGATGACGACACATAAATGGCCCTGTTTTACTGCTGTTCCAACTACTGTCCTTCTCTACCATCCACCATACTGTACCAGGGCTTGGTTGCTTTGATGAATTTATCTATTGAGGGGGTAGAAATGGGCAGGTTGGGTATGGCAATCAAAAGGAAACCCCAGAGGCACCTGGGTGGCTCAGTCGGTTAAGCGTCCAACTTCAGCTCAGGTCATGATCTCACAGTCTGTGAGTTCCAGCCCCATGTCGGGCTCTGTGCTGACAGATCAGAGATTCTGTGTCTCCTCTCTCTCTCTCTCTCTGCCCCTCCCCTGCTCATGCTCTGTCTCTCAAAAATTAATAAATGTTAAAAAATTTTTTACAAAGGAAACCCTAGAAGTTCTTTCTCTTGCAGATAATTCTCAATACCAACTTAGTTGACATTGTTAAGGCACTTTTTATGGACTAAGTGCCATATGAGGATACAATGAGAAGAGAGTTGTAAACTAGGAAATGAGCCCCCACCAAGAACTTGGCCATGCTTGACCCTATTCTCAGACTTCCAGCCTCCAAAACTGTGAGAAATAAATGTTTGTTGTTTCAGCGACCCAACCTATGGTATTCTGACTTGGTACCCTTTCTGTTTCAGCAGTTTGAGCAGACTAAGATAGCATACTTCCCATTAAACTTTCCCCTGTTCCCGCTGTTTTTCCTCTCTGAGCATGAGCTGATCCTTCTTTTTTTCCCCTCTTTTCTTTCCATTTACCCCCAAGACTTTTGAGAACATATTTTATGAGTTTAATCACATTTGATATTATTGTAACACACATAAAATAGGATTTTTCTCTAGACGGCTCATCTCAGACATCCTACAGTGCAATCTTATGCTTCCAGTATTTTTGCTACCTCTTTTTAAGCGAGGTTTCTGGCCACAGATTCTGGCACTGGAATGCAATGTCTTCACCAACACTGGTGTCACTGGCATAGTTTTAGCATGTAGAGGTATGTTCCCCCAAAAGGATATAGAGTAGTCTTGGAGGAAGACTTTGGAAACAAGTATAAAATTCCACAAGTGGCTTTCTTTCAGTTATGAGGACACGGTGGACAAGCTTTGCAGAAATGTTAATTGCAGCCTATATGCTGTACTATACGGCCATAACCACCTCAGCTCTTCTCTTATCCTTCAGACAGACACCTGCTGGGCTCATTACCTTCCCTCTAAGCCTGTTCTTGTACTGTGATTCCAGACTCGTGGACCAAAAAGTTAGAGAATTTGTGGCTGTCTCTGATTCCTTTTTCTCTACTCCGTATGAACAGTTAGTCACCATATCCTGCCAATTTACCTCACATTGTCTCTCTGTTTGGTTCCCTTTTTCCAATTTGTTGTCACATCTCAAGATCAGAAATCCAATGTCTCTTGTAATCTTGCCCTGATTTTCACACTATTCATATAATTGTTAAAAGTATATTTGATCACACCATTCCCCTGTTAAAAAAGCTTTCATGGCTTGGCAACTAAAAAAATCCAAACTCTGTCATGACCTTCACAGCCCCATCCTAACTTATTATTTCCAAAAACTCTATGCTGTACTCATGGTCAATACTCACTATTCCTCACAGAGAATTTAAAATGCCATGTCTTTGAACTGGCTGTCCTTTAGCCTGAAATGCCCTTTCTTTCTCTTCCCATCTTAAGTTTGGTTTAAAAATCACCTCTTCCCTGAAGATTTTACTGATGATTTTCTCGGTCAGAACCTTCAGACAAACCTTTCTCTGCCCTGCGGCATTTTCTTTTGTAGTTTTGCAAAATACTAATTTCTTTCTTTTCCAGTATCGGAGAACTTCTGTGGTAAGTGAATAACACGAAAACAATATTCTTGTGGGAAAATGTGTTTTGAATTCAGAACTGTTGGCTTCAAGACGCACATTGGGGAGACGTGTAACACAGGAGCTCCTTCCATTACTATTCTGTACTCCACTTCAACACCCTGGCGCATCGTCACCCCCTTCTTCCCTTAGGCAGTCCTAATGTCAAATTATGCCAACTTCATGGAAATATAATTGCAAAACAGCTGGCTGTAAGCAATGATCCTTTTGTGTGAGATATCAAAGAGCCACTGAAGGCTTTTTGTATTTACAATGAGAACTAGAGAGCAGCAGTTCAAAGCCAGATAATGCAAGATGCCTGCAGTTTTCATTTGGAAAATTTTGTGTAATTATACTCTCTTCTTTCCTAACTACCACAGTGACCATGGGCCCTTGTGACTATGGCCTTTCCACTTTAGCCAAAGACTTCTCTTAATAAGAAGTAGTCTCATTTCAGCTGTTTTGTTCAATCCCTCCGAACCAGTACCTGGCTTCTGAGTAACTTGGAGCATTATTCCTTTTATCCTTTTTTTCTCTGGATAATAACCAAATTTCAACTTAGATATTGGATGAGGAAAGTAATGCTTGTATCACTTAGGGTTCTGAATTTAAAGTGACTTAAAACCCATTTCAAACTGGTGTCAATTGTAAAGGTAACTTATTGACTTAGGTGATGGAAAAGTCCAGAAGTAGGGCTGGGTGGCAAAGATTGTTAATTGTCCCCTAAAATCCATTTCCCCTTACTTGTTAGCAATAGAATTCCTGAAGTTTTACCTGGGCACCAGCTCATCCAGTTGGAAATATTTCTCCCAAACTCTCTTGCAACTCAGTATGACCAAATACCTGACTTCTGGCTATTGGAAGTAAATAGATGTGGTGAGTGTAAACTCCACAGCGTATCCTTAAGATGGTGGTTCTCAATGGGGGGCTGTTTTATCCCTCAGATATTTGGAAATGTCTGGAGACATTTTTGATGGCCATAATTTGGAGGTGAGGTGATACGGGCATTGAGTGGGTAGAGGCCGGGGATTTTATTACACATCCTATAACGTATAGGACAGCCCTCAACAGTAAAGAATTATCAGTTCCCAGATGTCAGTAGAGCTAAAGTTGATAAGCTGTGCCTTAATATAAGCTTCACATCCTCCATTCTTCCATTCTTTTTCTTGCAATTGAAACACGGATGTGATGGGAGGGCAGTGAAGCAGCTTTTACCTTGCAACGTGAAAACAATACTCTAGGGGGACAGAATGGCAAGTGAGGAAGATCCTGCATTCCTAAAAGAGCCACAGCCCCAGAACTGCCTACCAGTGTTGGCCATTCACCCACATATGCACATGTGGAAGGTAAAGAATTTCAAACAAAAATTCTATGTTTTTGAGCCACTGTATTGTGGAGTCTTTTTGTTACAGCCTGTTCCCTATCTAACAGATTCAATAATATCAGCAAGATCCTGGGTTGCCTATATCACTATCCTGTTTTTGGTGAAGTTATCCTCAGATTCCACATGGTGGCCTCCCCAAGACATCCTGGGCTCTTCTCGTAAGGATGTGAATGACTTTACTAGCTATTAAGTCTCACATCATCGCACTATACCATCCGAGGGAAAAGAGAGTCTACATCAGAATTCCCAGGAAAAGTCCAACCTCACTCATCTAACAAAGATGAAATGTCTACTCTGTTAATCCCCGTGGCAAAGAGAATGTGATGGGCTATGTTGGCTTAGTCCTGTGTCACGTATCCATCCCCAAACCAATCAGGAGGGCCAGAAGTCCTTTCCTTGAGTTGGGGGTAGGCTCAACTCTATTCTAAGCACAATGCTAAAAATGGAAGAATATGGTGGTTCCTCAGACAGGAATTAGAAGGCTCTTACCAAAAGAGTGGGAAGTAGAAGTTGGGAGGCGACCAACCAATGATTGTTCAACCTAGGATCTCTAGGATCCCATCTCTGTCTAAATTTGGAAGTGTGCCTACGCTTCTTTGTAGAGAGACATTTCCTTCCCACTTGAGGTCGAATTCCTAGGAATGAGCCATGGAGCACTTGTGCAAGTGGTCCAGCTATAACAGAGACAGCAGAGTTAAACCGTGCAGAATTAGGAGAGTTTCTTTGCCAACTGCAGCTTTTCCTTGTACGCTTATTGAGTAAGCCTATTTTATCGGTAAGCCAATCATTTAATAGTATACGAATAATTAAATAGTAATAGGGTTCACAGAGCAATTTCCGTCAGTGGCAGTTACTTGAGGGGGTTTTTATAAGTAATTTGCAAGTACTTAGAGAAGACTACGCTGAGGAGCTTATGTGCCTTCTAGTTTAAAATGCTCCCTGTAATGTTATGTAAGGATGTAGAATTAAAAATATATTCTGGGAAAATTTTCTGTGTGCGCACACAATTTAAAAATGAATTTACATTAGTTAAGTGCAGTGTTTGCTAGATGAAAACAACATTAGATAAGTGACTGCCACAGAGGAAATCAGCTTCATTTTCATGAGACAGACCATAAAATAGCATAGGCTGATTAGCTCATTAATGGTGGCAAAGTGCTTTGAGGAGACAAAAACATAAATGCAAAACTCTATTATATTGTGAATTAAATGGAAAAAATTTTTGGTCATGATGGAGGAAGCCACTGAATCCCAGCCAGCATTTCTAACATTGCCAAATGGATGTACACGACTGCCAGCCTCTTGATTAAAAATATAGGTGTGTGTGCACCAAAAGTGGGGAATGAGGGTACAATGAAGATAGATTTCACCGATGTGGCATGTATATGGACATGTAAAAGAGCAGAGTGAGGGTTTGAGCTCTGCATTTAGTAGAGGAAGGAGTATATTGTATTTGCAAAATCTGAGTCTTTTCTCTTTGGTTTTTGAGGTGAAGTTCTTCATCTGTAATTCACCCTTCTTTTCCCTGTACTTTCTGGGAAGGGCAAACACATGAGAGCAGGAGCAGTAGTAATTATGTTTGATTCTTTCTGGATGACTACAAAGAGTTTAGTGGAATGACCAAGTATAAACTGTTTGTATGAACTGATGAACAAAAACAGTCAAAGGATTCAGTAAAGCAAACAAAATTGCAAACGGTAAATTCGACTTGACTTTTTTTCTTTTCTGGAGATTTGGACTTTGTCTCTTATTTATGCCAGATGAAAGGTCACACATGACATCTATCGTCCTTCCTCCCTCCCTCCTTCCCTCCCTCCCTTCCTTCCTTCCTTCCTTCCTTCCTTCCTTCCTTCCTTCCTTCCTTCCTTCCTTCCTTCCTTCCTTCCCTCTCCTTCCCTCCCTCCTTCATTCCTTCTTACAGTATTAGACATTTGTACTTGACAAGGCAGCATCGGTGACATTGTTATTTGGCAACATTGCTAGGACTTTTAAGCACACATAATATGACAAGTGGATGTTACTCCTTCTCCACATAGAGGTAGTTTCCCAGCACTTCAGCATGAGTAGAAAATGAAAACAATGTGAAAATATCTTATATATAATATGACTAAATAGAGTTAGCACAATGCAGTGGGGTTACCTCAGGCTCACTTAGTTCTCAGGTTAGTTTAGCCAGAATCAGTTTTACTCTCATTAACTCCCTATCTCTTGCACATATATGCTTTAAAATGTCTATGTGTCTTATGGGGCGCCTGGGCGGCTTAGTCGGTTAAACATCTGACATCAGCTCAGGTCATGATCTCACGGCTTGTGAGTTCGATCCCCGCGTCGGGCTCTGTGCTGCTGACAGCTCAGAGCCTGGAACCTGCTTCTGATTCTGTGTCTGCCTCTCTCTGTGTCCCTCCCCTGCTCGTGCTCTGTCTCTCTCTCTCAAAAATAAACATAAAAAAATAAAAGATAATGTCTATGTGTCTTCTAGACATTTTGCCATCTGAGCATTAGAAAGTTTATGGACTGAGGCGTCTAGGTGACTCAGTCGGTTAAATGTCTAATTTCAGCTCAGGTCATGTTTTCATGGTTCATGGGTTCGAGCCCTGAGTTGGGCTCTGTGCTGACAGCTCAGAGCCTGGAGCTTGCTTCGGATTCTGTGTCTCCTTCTGTCTTTGACCCTCCCCCTGATCACACACTCTCTCTCTGTCTTTCTCTCTCTCTCTCTCTCTCTCTCTCTCTCTCTCTCTCTCTCAAAAATAAATAAACATTAAAAAAAAAGAAAGAAAGTTTATGGACCAAGACTGCTTTACAATAATTGAAGGAGAGATTTGGAAATGTTTCCAGATGGAGTAGAGGAATCTCTCTCCATGTCTTCATTTTGAACTGTTTCTAGAACTTGCCAAATGTCTGGGTATATTTCCCAGCGAGTGATGGAACGGCCCTTCTGTGCCTTAGCTGGAAATGTCTCAATGCTTCTTTCTCTGCTTGAAAAAGAAAATACATTAATGTTTTCAGGAGGGTTTCTTTCCTCTTGATGTCCTCATTCCTGCCTTTCAGTGACATTGATGAGCTTGTGGTCCTAGAGGAGGGTGAATGATGCTGCTTTCATTCTCCCTTTAGACAAAGAGATGATAATTTTAAGACTCGTAATATTATTGATAACTCATACATCCCACCTTTGGTTTGAGATTTTATGGTATGAATAATGCATGTCCTTTCAAAGAAAACCTTTGAACACCCTGGTTGTCTTGTTATTAAATTTCTCTCTTTGAATGTTGGTTTCCCTTTTCCTTCATGAAAGGATTTCATTTTGGTTTATTGATGGCCAAATATGGGTCTCTTTCATAAAGTAGTGAAGCTACTTGAAATCAGCTGGTGCTCTGCACATTAAGAAGATAGGGAGCTTTACAGGAGAGATCAACTTCTACCTTGGTAATGTGGTTTTCATACATTATTGTAAAAAGAAAAGAAAAATAAGCTATGACTTCAATAGTGTATCACGTATAGGAAACTGTCATGAGGTAATATAATTCTGTGGTGCTTTTACTGCTTTTTATGAAGCAAATTTGTGATTAAAGTCAGTCACCACATGTCAGTATTTCAAATCTCAGTAAAAACTCACACTGACATCACCTAAGATACTTCCTCCCTAAATCTGGGAAAAGTGAGAGTTGGGGTATTAGAGTTGGTTAAATTCTTTATATAGAAGATTTGGTTGCAATGAAAGGCTTTAAGTCTCTGCAGGATTTCAGAGGCATATACTACATGGCCACAGAGATGGCCCAGAGGGACAAAGAATAGGACTCATCTTGGTTTTCCCAGTTTTCCATTTCCTTGAACCACAGATATTCCATAGACTGACATCTTTTACCTTGATGACTTTTGGCCTAAGATAAATGGTTATTCCATTTTTCTTGGTATTATTCCTTAGATCTGGGGTACAGAATGCATTCATTCATTCATTCATTCACTCAGTTACTCACATACTGAGTGCCTATAATGTGCCAGGTATTTTTCTTTCAGCCAGCATCCTGTTCTATCCTGTATCCCATGCTAGACACAGAGCCCAACACACAGTAGGAATCCAGTAAATATTTGCTAAATGACCAAATGAATCAGGAAAGTATAAATATCTATTGAACAGTCCTTAGGGAAGACAGTGAGGGGATACAGAAAACTATAGAAGCCAGTTTGTTCTTCAGAGAGCTTACAGTTGGGTTGGGAAGAAAAGACATACATTTCTGAGTTAAGTTTAAATAACCCATGTATTTTTGTAGTAGGAAAGATAACATAAAACAGTGTCTGTTTTCTTGCTAAATGATTGGCAGAGCAGTGACAGTAAGAGGACTTCAGAGCAGACAAACACCCTTCACTCAGTTGGAAATGCTTAGTTCCTAATTCAAGACTCTACCTTTGAGGAGCCCAAATAAATGTCACACAGAGAGAACTGACCTTTTGTTAATAATAAAAATCATCAGCTCCCATGCCTTCTTCTCCTTCACCTCCACGTATAGATGTACCATTTCATAAAACATAAATCCAATATTTGCATAGCATTAATGCTTACATAGAGAGGGAAAGAGGTCACTAGATGGACTTTCTTTGAACTTGTTTTTCCCTTGGGCCTTTTCCAGTCTTCCTGCAGATAATGGAATTTCATGGTTAACCTAATGTGATTTTCATAAATAGGCAATCCATACATTTTAAGATGGTTTAAATGAAATGGAATTCTGTATGATATTATACAGAATTACATAACTTGTAGGATTAGACCTGCCTGTAACATTTGTAGAGCCCAGGTTCAGACTACAAATGCAAGTCTAAATACTCTATGCCCAAATTGTTAAGAGTTATAATGAAAATACAAACTTAAAAATATGTATTTTCTATTCTGATATTTTAACAAATAGACATTCGTAAATGACCAAGAAACCCAGATTTAAATTGAGAATTCTCAGACTCTTGGGGTTCTGCAACAGAAGCTGGCAGTGTGGGAGAGTACGCTCCCGGGCCTGCCCTGTGCCCCTCTTCTGCAGCAACAATGTGCACCGTATGATTCACACCCACACGTGAGGATGCCCAGCCTGCATGTCCAGGCTTTATTCACCAGTCCCCCAAACCTGCTCCTTAGCCACTCTTTGGCTATGGGGTATGTACCAGCCTTTAGGTGGTCAGACTTGGGGAAAACAATCTTCAGACATGAATCAACTTGGGGTCATTTTGACAGGGAACCCTGGGTCTCAGGTGCCCAGGGCCTGGTCTAGAGTGCACAGTTAGGTGCAGCCTCCAGATGAATATGTTCTCTTGCTCTTCTGGACTCTTCATCCCTTGGAAGTGTAGCTACGGGAGGACCAACCTGGGGCTCTCTACACTCTGGGTTCTAGAAGGGTCTAGAAGAAGGGTCCCTTCTTGCCCACATCAAACGGCTGTGTTGCACATTCTTTTTTTTTTTTTTTAATTGAAGTGTAGTTGGTACACAATGTTATGTTAGTTTCAGGTGTACAGTATACTGATTTGACAATTCTATATATTTGCTAATGTTCACCACAGTAAGTGTAGTTACCATTTGTTAGCATACAATGTTATTGCAATATTATTGACTATATTCCCTGTGCTATACTTTTCATCCCCATGACTTACTTATTTTATAACTGGAAGTTTGTACCTCTTTTTGTTTAAGTGATCCCTGCACCCATTGTGGCACTTGAACTCCTGATCCTGAGATCAAGAGTCACATGGTCTACTAACTGAGCCAGCCAAGTGCCCCAAGGCTTATACCTCTTAATCCCCTTCACCTTTTTCACCCCCCCCCCCCCCCCGCCCCGCCCCCTCGCCCCTGGCAACCATCAGTCTGTTCTTTGTATTTATGATTTTGTTTCTGTTTTTTGTTCTTTGTTTGCTTTTTTCTGTACTGCGTATTCTTTCCAATTTTTAAATAGCTCTCAGCAGGCACTGTACCATTTACTGTCTTCAGTTTATTCTTCATGACCACCCTGAGAGGCAAGTCTCTTTTACAGCTGAGGAACCTGAGAGTGATTGACTCATGATCACATAATATTAGGTGTCCTAGAAATCCTATGACTTCAAACATTCATCTTAATCCAACATTCACAAACGTTACCAATGTTAGACTATGTACAAGACTATATACAGTGTTAGACTATATTCACTGTACAAGGAGGGCTGATTATATTGTTTTCAGTCCAGGAATTATATAAAATTTAAACGTTCCTGTTTCTTAACTAGACTATTAGACCCTGAATGATGTCTCATACCTACCTCTGCAGTTTCATCTCTCAGGATACTCCCCCATGCTGCCTCTGCTCCAGCCACCCTGCCCTTTCGGCACATTGAACATGCTGTGTGCCCTCCTCCCCTTCGGGCTTCATGCCTAGGAAGCCTCCTCTGCATGCCCCTGCTCCACACCTCTTTTGTTTTTATTTTATTAAAAAATCTTTAATGTTTAATTATGTTGAGAGAGAAAGGGGGTGCAGAGAGAGAGGGGGAAGAGAGAATCCCAAGCATGCTCCTCGCTGTCCATGCAGACCCCAAAGCAGGGCTCATACCCACAAACCGTGGGATCATGACCTGAGCTGTAACCAAGAGTCAGGTGCTTAACCAACCGAGCCACCCAGGTGCCCCTACTCCACACCTCCTTCATGAAGCTCAGCTCTAACAGCACCTCCTCATGGAAACACTTTGACTCTCCATTTTAAAGCAGCTTCACCTTTTATAATTTTCATAAAGGATGACTATAGCCCACAAAAAAAAAAGGTAAACAGGACTCAGTGAGAACAGCTCACTTACCTCAAACCCTTTCCCCGAGTTTCTCGTCAGAAACACTCTAAGAGGCACTGCTCTAGACTGAATAGACATTTATAAAAATTACCAGCTGTTAGAATTGTAGTCAGTTAATAAAATGGTTTGCACTGGATTGCCAGCAGTTAAGGACATGGGTTTTCTTAGAGCAGAGGGAGTAAAGCCATGGAAACTTTTTGGAGAAAAGCTAGCCCACATCATTCTTCAGAAGATTGTGCCCTATTTGTAAAGCGAGTTTATCTAGGAAAAGGCTATGAAATATGTTTTTTTCCCTTGAATAACCGCCTGTGGTATGGATGAGGTTAGAACATTCTGTTCTCATTCTTCCCAGTTTAGCTTCAGAGTGAGAAGGGTTGCTAGTACTAAATTCTAAGTACTGTCATCTCTAGGAGTGAAGATTAGACACAGGAATATTCTAAAGCAAGCTCATGATTTGCCTTGAAAAATCCATCCAAGAGAATTCAGAGTGAATTAATTTAGTGGAATTGTACAGAGCCAGAGGTCTGATTTTGAATCTTGTTGGAAATATCCTGGATAATTAAGATTTCAAGTCTAGTTTCAGAAGGGTTAATTCCAAACAGTGTTGGACGTGAATATACTTCAAACAACTCACAACTTATTACTTCATCTGAAGGCTGTTTTAAAAGGACAGTTAAACATCTTATTGACTAAATGAATAAGAGGGCAGACATTAAGTTCTAAGAAAAACTACCATTTATGGGCTCTGAATTAAATGGGGGGAAAAAAGCTCTCTGTATTTTCAGTGTCTCTTTCAGGAAACTGCATACGTGAGTTAAAGGCCATATGCCAGTAAGCGACATTAATGCCTTTTAGGTAGATCCTTTTCTGTACACCTTTCTTAGATGGAGAAAAGTCAACATTTGGAAGATCAATTTGGATATATTGTACTAGACTCTTTGGAGTTAAGAGATTGAGCTAGAAATTAATTAAAATATCAGTGCATTTCCCTCCCAAAAATGTTGAAAAATAAATATGTATCATCCAGCATAAATATAAATATAACATATCATTCAGCATAAATACAAATATAACAGATCATCCAGCATAAATATAACATATTTAGTCAAATGACAGAACATTTTCTTACAATGGCTTTTCAGTGTGGCAGTCAGACCAGTGTAAAGAGTTTAGTGAGGTAACTCATATGAATTTGATATTTGCCCTTAGTTTAAAGCAATGTGATTTCAGGCATAAGGTTGGGTCTGTGACACTGAAATTGAAAATAGAGCCCAAATGAGTTAACTGATCTTGACTCAAGATGCTCTGTGGACAGCATAGTCACTATATATGGTTTTAAAGAAGGAGATTCCTACATAATTTTTCTGGAAGGCCATTGTGAACATGAACAGATGAACACTGAGTTGGAAAGCATGGCTCAAGAGGTTTTGAAAGTTCTTGGAGGATAAATTATATGACGCGTAAGGTTTGTTAAACTATTATTATATGTCCAGCATTTTGCTGGATAATATGAGAACATGGTGGAAGATATGGACAATTTCTGTTACCTTGGAGGAAGTTACAATGAGCGAGCAATGAAAGTAGAAAAGGGAGTTCACTTGAAAACCTAACAACAAATGTGAAAATGACATAAAACGTAATTCTGTTGGGTTAGAAGGAGGAAATTAGGTCTGATTGTCCTATTTTGGGTAATGCTTGGCTTTTATTGTTTTGCTGATTCTTTGATCATAATAAGGGTTTAGTATTTATCATTGGAATTTTTACAGGTACATATTAAAGTAGTACCAAAAATTTCTCCACAAAGTCAAGCCAAAACAAAACAAAACAAAAGACAACCGCTGAAACAGCAACGGACAGCATAATAATTAATGAAAAACACTGAAACCTAAAAACTTAAAAATCCATATTTGCATACAGTCACCAACACAAGTTTCACAGAAAAATGGGAGACCAAATAGAGGTCAGAGTGTAGACTTTGTGGCATAATTCTGAGGAAGTCAAAATAACTATCAAATAGTCACAGTATATTTAGGAACTATTAATGGCCAATCAGTTGTTTTGTAAAAATCAATCTGCACAACCACCTGTCAACTAAACTCCAGCACCCCTAGAAAATCCTCAAAAAGAAGAGGCTGAGCAAGAAAAAGAAACTGTGCAGATGGAAGCTATGTTATCACTGCCGAGAAGTCAACACGACCTTGGCCTTGCACTTGCAATTGTTGGAAGAGGAAAGCTGTCTATATGCTTAAACCTGCTGTTGTCTGTATAACATTTTTACCCTTGGAGTGCTCAAAGACAACTGCTGGTTCACAAAATCCTTTGCAAATGCTAATTATGAGCAAATCTATACCACACACACACACACACACACACACACTCTACATCTATGGCATTTGTTTGTAAAGGTACTTTCAGGAAAGAGCATCATTTGTTTGTAAGGCATTCTCAATGGTTATTTGTTTTCTGGCACTGCAGAAATTCCTCTAAATAGGTCATAATAATACTGATAATCATCTCCACGGTAACCAGCTTTCAAGGCATGAAAGATTACAGTTCTGGTTGGGGGAAATCACATTAAAGGCATGGTAGTAACACAAGAAGATGCAATCTAGTGCCATTAAAATTCCCTTATAAGTACAGTATTTATCAAATATCCTTGTCATAATCTAAATTAAGTGTGGTTTGTTTGGGAGACTTTTGTAGGTAATACGTAGTCTTTTACTGTACGTAATAAAAGACCCAAGTTTTTGCTTATTTCTTTTACTCCTTAGGTTAGGCAAATAGATCTAGGAGTTGGCATTTCTAATGCTAACCTGGAAGCCCATAACTTGGTAGAAATCTGGGGATAGGCATTGATTCTCACATTTGTCTCTACCTGCCACTATCTGAATAGGTGTTTGATGTATTCAAGAGAGAGCAAATTCTTATGGGACTGTGCAAAAGCAATTGTGAGTATAAAGTATCATGAAATTGAAGAACTCTTCTGAAAAATTTCTTTCTTTAGATATGAGGGAGTCCACTTTTCAGTGTCCAGGGATAAGACTAAATGACTTCTTAGAAGTAGTCCTTGGAATGTTTTTCAGTGAAGAGAACCCAGCACACAAGCCAACAAAACCACTTCAGCTTTCTGCTTTCTTATGTGTGTGTTAAAGTACTTGATTAATTTTCAAAGTCCCTATTTGCAGACCATAGGTAGGATGTTTAGTTAGAGTTAAAAGGACTAGTTGAGGCCTTTAGCTAAAGGTGATGGAGTGAAAGCAGATTCATAGGATCTTCTCTGTCTTACAACTAAAAAAGTGAATGCCAACAAGAAACACTGGCTTCCTCCCCCCAACCAAATAAGGCAAGGAGTGCAACTTAATATTGTGGACACCCAAACAAAACGTGAGCATGTACATACACATACAAAATGTTGGCCAAGGAAAGAAAAGAGTCTGGAGTGACAGAATACAGCTTCTGACCCTGACTTCCTTCCTTGCCCCTCTGAAGCTTTACTGCTGAATTGATGAATCTTAAGACTTCATTATTGCCCTCAAATCTAGACTGAATTAAACTGAATGATTACCCTTATTCGCCCCCTCCCCTGTCTTTTGACTGAGGAGAAGTTGGAATGGCTATTAGGCAGAAATAGGTGCTTCTTTTGAATGCTACATTGTACCAGTAAAGATACCACAATGAATACAAACTCATGAGAAATGGTATATATATACATATATATATATATATATATATATATGTATATATATATATATGTATATATATATAATTTGCTCACACAGCTATATTTCCAGTGTCTTGATTAGAATAGTACCTACTAAAGAATCAGTACTCAGTAAAAATTGGTTGAATGATTGGAACCCCCCTCCCCCCCCCAAAAAAAAACCTTTTGGACTAGATATGAGTCCTGATTAAAGGGAGGGGTTAAAACATAGTTCAAAACACCTATCAAATCCCAGAGGAGAGAGCAGTACCCAGGAGTTCTATGTCAGACACATGGCATATAGATTCCATAGAGCTTTCCCCTTTCCTTTTCTACCCCCTCCATCAATCTACAGTAAAGTAGATTGTACTCTGTACCATGTTCTCAAACCATAGCTCAGGAGGAAAACAAGTTAGAGTCAATGAAAATGGAGTCAAGGAGAATTCATCAACACTAGATCAGAACAAAGAGAAGGTTTGGGTAGAGCTGTTCAGGTATGAACAAGATGGGGTGGGGTGGGGGGCAGTGGCAAATATCCAAATATGCTAAGGCAACGATCCCTAAAAAAACAAACAAAACCAGTCAACCCTTAAAAGAAAGGAACATAGCATGCAAAAGAATGATAAAACCCCCACTCTTAAAGAAAACATAACCCAAAGAACAAAACAAAATTCCTCAGAAGTGCTTTGTGCTATGAATCAAGTTAATGAGAACATGAACTCAGAAAAATGTGAGCTCAAAGATGAGATGATAGAACAACAAGAAGGTTCCAGAATTAAGGAAGTTGAAGACAAACAGTATTATAGGACAAATAAGTAAGGTGACATAGCAAGGAACAAAATAAACATGGCTGCAAATAAAATTACTGAGCTAGAAGAAAGGCTTGTAAACAGAAGGGCAGCAGAGGAATTAGAAAATAATAGATTTGAGTTCCAAAGCACATGACATCAATAAAATTGGTGTCCCTGAAGAAGAGAATCCAATACACGAAACAGGAAAAGTATTCACAAATGTCATATGAGGAAATTTCACTAAAGACAAAGAATAACCACATTTATAGATTGAAAGAGTATACCATGTTCTAGGAGATACTAATAACAGAGTGCTCAACACTACACACATATTCCTGATGGAATAATTGAAATTCAAGAATACAGACATTCTTCAGGCATTGAAGCAGGAGAAAAAGTCACAGACAAGGGAATAAAAATTAGCTTGGCCTCAAATATGTCCACAATAACAGCACAAGAGCAATGTGTATACCAACCAGCATGTCACGACAGACATTCTGTCATCAAAGAACTACAGTCAAGGATGCCATATAAATGGGTCTTGTGAATTTCTGGGCTCAATGATCAGGGTGTAGCCAACCTTATAATACCCATCTTAGCACTTTCAAAGTGTGTCTTTTTAACTCCTATCCTGTCAAGGTGTTCCACAAAAAGGAGAAGTATGGTCAATTCAGTTAGAAACACAGAATCACTAAAAGTCTCGCCTTATACATATATAATACACGTCAACATATAAATGACTCTAAGACATTTTGTATTAGAGAAACCTGATTTTCTTTTAAAAACATGCTTTAACCCAGCATTTCCACTGAAATGTATTTTGCTCCCCAGAACATCTATTAAAGTCTTGCTGATGGGGTGCCTGGCTGGCTCAGTCAGTAGAGCATGAGACTTTTGATCTTGGGGTCATGAGTTCAAGCCCCACATTGGGTGTAGAACTTACTTAACAAATAAATAAAAATAAATAAAAGTTAAAAAGTCTTGCTGAAAGAGTATTCAACAGATTCTATTTGGAGAAAATTTGATCTATGATATTGGAAAGGGAAAAGATTTAATAACTCAACAAAGTAATCAAAAGCAAATTATATTTGTCTACTTTCTGTCTCAAGGGCAGCAGTAAAATTTTACTGTTAATTAATTAATTCATTCATTTAAAAGTATTGAAATCTTAAAACCTTGTTTTGAGAAGGAAAAAGTACTTCTAGCAGAGTGGTGCTTATAGGGCCACTTTGAAAATACTAACAATAAATTTCCTCCTAAAGCAGCCATTTTAAATCCTTAAGCACAACTCAATTTCACATCTGCTTTGTTGAAAGGAATTCATCTTTGAAGGCTGCCTTCCCACCATGGAACTCTGGATGGGGCAGGACTTCAACTCAGTGCAAAAAAAGAGAAATTTGAGGAGGTGTTGAGAAACTGAACACTGTTTTTCTTCCTTCGGGAGCCAGGAACAATGTAACTAAGAAGGCAAAGGAGTAAATATCTTCTATTCTAGAAGAAAAACAAAGCCTCCACTGCTTTGCAATACCTTTCCCTACTTCTCAGTATCTCTCCAATTTACATAAGCACTTTCTGACAGTGTGCAGTGCCTCCCAATTAGGTTACATACCACGGCTTCAGGATGGTGGAAGACTTTGCTGTCTACTCACATCCTCTCTTATGCTACTTTGAACTGGAAAAAGTATTTTAATTCAAGACTGACTGGCTTGTCTTTCTTTCCCTCCCATCCTGTCAGAGGACAGAAATGTGCCAGCAATGTGGAATCAAAAGCGGGAGGGAGCTTTCAACTTTCAAATAGTGTTATATTTGTCTGTCCTTGTAAAATACTGCCAGGGAGTTGACTGAAGTAAGAGTGGGTTGAGGAGTAGGTCAAGGGATTTCAAGGAGTCAAGAAAGAAGGGACCCATAAACTGGAATGCAGCCTAAGAAGTAATACCGGGATATGCTGCCCTCTGCAGGAATTTTAGGGGAAAACGCCCCAATTAAAATGGGCTAAACCTATAAAAGTTAACATCAATGTTGATAACTATGTCAGCAATAGGAACGCTCATCTTCTTCCGGGGCATTTATTAGGGAATGTCCAGAAAAGCTGAAGATGTGCATTGCCTACATCCCAGCAACCCCACACCCGTGTAAATATCCTGGGGATACTCTTCCACATTTGCATAAGGAGATATGTATAGGAATGCTAATTGTTGCATTGTTTATGACAGCAGGAAATTGGAAACCACCTAAATATCAACAAAAAGCTGTTAACATCAGTTGGGGTATATTCCTACCATGGAATGCCATAGAGCAATTAAAAAGTAACAAGTTTACGTTAATCAGCATGGATACATCTCAAGAATGTAATATGGAGAGACAAGTTGCATAAGGATACACAATATTTACATAAAGTTTGTAAACACATAAAATACATAGAGTGTAATACTATTCACATAACTTAAAACGAAACCAAAACTGTGTATGTACTGAAAACAAACATAGGAATGATGAACATAAAACATGAAAATAGGCTTGGGACTCACATGACATGATAGGGAAGGGCACACAAGGTATTATGATTATATGTTACACTTGAATTCTTGTGTGTATTCTGTATATTATACTTAGTATTCTTTATGAATATTCATTATATTACACTTATAAGGCCTGAAATATTTCATTAAAAAAACTTGAGAGGCGCTGATTCAAATTCAACTAAAATTTATAAAGTTCCTGCCATGTATCTAGTGCCATGCCCTTCCCATCTGGCAGTATGAAAACTAGTACTGGAAGAGTCTGTGCTCCTAAATACAAGTGAATCCCATTATCCTGAAACTTCTGCCTTGTACCTTCAGATCCAGCCAGTGTAACCCTACCTGACCTCCCACCTGATGCTGTGAGCTCAGCAGTCTGACTGATGTACTTGTGGGAGAGGGTATAGGAAGGAGAAGAAGGAAGGCAAGGTACATTATTAAGATTTATTATGAAGAAAAGGTATCAAGTTGATTTGGAATGTTCTTTTCCAAATGAATTCAGCTTCTTTCTATAGGTCACATTCTCTCTGAACATGCCAATTTATTTTCCTTTTTTTAAAAAAATGTTTATTTTTGAGAGAGAGAAAGTGTGAGCAGGGGAGGGGCAGAGAGAGGGGAACAGAGGATCTGAAGTGGGCTCTGTGCTGACAGCAAAGAGCCCGACGCGGGGTTCGAACTCACAAACTGCGAGATCCTGACTTGAGCTGATGTTGGACGCTTAACTGACTGAGCCACCCAAGTGCCCATCAGTGTACCAATTTATTGATAGAAACTGTGTGATGAGAGATATGGGTGCACATAAAGAAATTCTGTTATAGAATCATTAATGCATGCTGCATGCGGAAAAAGGCAAAATGCCCTGGGCTAGTTTTATGTGACCTAGCATGGATATAAGACTTGGAGGCCACTTGTTGGGTACTTAAGCTGAGGCTAGACATTTACTTTTGAGGCACGCAGAGAGGACTTCAAGCATCCAATGAGGTGATACCCCTATCAGTAGTTGTCAATTCTGGCTTCACATTACAATCACTGGAGAGTTTAAAAAAAACTACTGTCTTGCCCCCAGAGATTCTGAATTAGTTGATGTGGGGTAGGGCCGTCCCAGGTGTTCATGTTTTATAAATATCACTTCCCAGGTGACTCTAATGTACATGCAGCTCGGAGAACCACTGTGCTACAATTGTTATCTTTGTCCCCCTGATATACCTTCGACCAGGGCCATTGGTTTACTATGGCTGGGATGGTTACTGCTGGCCCATCCTGTCCTGTTTGTGACACGATGGAAGAAACCTTGGGCAGTTGTTGTTTGTTTCTACCAATTCTCTCTACTCAGACCTGCAGATGTCTCTGATGTGCCACTTCTTGCCCAGATGCTCTGGAGACTGTTCATCATGCCTTCGCTTTCCTTCATTCTTCTGTGCAAGGCCAAGTGTTTGGAAACAGGTAGAGCTGTGCTATGCAGCAGGAGTAGGGGAGTGGGAGAATGGTGATGGGGGTGGAGATCTCACCCACAAGGCCAAAAGGATCATCAATTTCTTGTACCGTCCAACAGGTCTGGGCTCTTTAAAGTCTCAGTCAGCCTCTAGACTCACATGCTGGTTAAAAGAATGGAAATCAAGTAGTCCTATGCCTCCCCTTCTCCATCTCACTGGAGACAATGGTAGTAACATAAAAAAAGTGCATGAATTTGAGACCTAAGTAGTTAACCTTCCAATCCAGCAAAGACATCTTTAACAATACCTTGTCGTATGGCCAATCGGGTGCTGCTTGAAAAATCTTTGTTAATTCCTATTCGAAAATACTTTTACAAAATGCCAAAACATTTGGTTCCAATGTTAACGTTGGGAATACAAGGAAGTGAGAGTCACCATTCCAGCCTTTAGATGATCCACAGGAGGTTAGAAGGGCAGACATGTGACTAAAACATTATAGTAGAATGTGAGACATAAAAGACAATGTGGAGGGTGGCTCGGTCAGTTAAGTGGCTGACTCTTGATTTCAGCTCAGGTAATGGTCTCGCTATTCATGGGATTGAGCCCTGCGTTGTACTCTGTGCTGACAGCTCAGAGCCTGCCTGGAATTCTCTCTCTCCCTCCCTCTCTGCCCCACCCCTGCTTGTGCGTGCTCTCTTGCTCACTCAAAATAAATAAATAAACTTTAAAAAAAAGAAGACAATCTTCTTTAAAAAAAAGAAGACAAGTTATAAAATTAGGAAAGAGTGGGGTGCCTGGATGGTTCAGTTGGTTGAGCTTCCGATGTTGGCTCAGGTCATGGTCTCATGGTTTGTGGGTTTGAGCCCTGCGTCAGGCTCTCTGCTGTCAGCACGGAGCTTGCTTCAGATCCTCTGTTTCCCTCTCTCTCTGCCCCTTCCCTACTTTTGCTCTCTCTCTCAAAAACAAATAAACATTTAAAAAAAATTTGGAAAGAGGAAGTTTTGTACACATCAGCTTTGTAGGGAAGGGCTTTTTCACAGAGGGAGGGCTGACAGAGTAACGTTTTTGAGGCTAGTCAATGTGCATTTAGAACAGCCTCAGCATTACCTGGGAACTCGGTAGAAGTATGGAACCTCAGGCCCCATCCTAGACCTGTGGAGACAGAATCTCCACTTTAACAAGACCCTCAGGAGAGTCATGTGGACATGAAGCCTTGAGAAGCATCATTTTAGTGGAAGAATTAGAAGTTCTCCAGGTCGGATGCTGAGGGATGACGGTCACAAAAGTGCTCATGTGTGGTGCATAGGGTAAATGAGGAATGGGTAAGTGATGGCATTTGGAGAGGCAGGCCTGGACCTTGTCGTGAAGGGGCTTGTAGAACATCCTAAGGAATTTGGATTTCATCATGAAGTCAGTGAGAAGCTAATTAAAGCCAATTAAAGGTTTACACAGGAGATTTTTGCTTTAGGTGGATGCCATCAGCAGTAGTGTGTAGAATGGAAGGAAGAAGGTCAAGGCAGGAGCCTAGGGGACCCAGTTTCAGGAGGCTGTTGCCATCACTGGAGAAGGTGGAAGGACATAAACCAGGTCTGGCCGCGGAAAAGGAGGCAGAGGTGGAGAAAGGGGACTATTCAGGAGATCTGAGCAACAGGACTTACTATGACATGACAATTCTCATTTCCTTGAAAATCCTTTTAGAAACACTTTGTAGGTCGTTGGAAGAAAACAGCAACAACACATACACAAACAAAAAACCCAAATGCTCAAATACTTAATCCTAGATAAAAGTAAAATTTAAGAAAACATGATTAGGGGGAAAACACAGGTAGCCATGACAAACTGTAGAAGAAGGAAAGACTAAATGGAAATGTTTGTTGTTCTATTGTTCTGGTGCTGTCTCAAATTATACTAAACAGAGACTTTTGATGATCTATGCTTTGCAGTTTAGGTTAAGTTAAAACATATTACTGTTGTATAATAGCATAGGAAACTTGAAGAACAAAGAATACACACACACATATATGTATGTACATTTTAGGATTTTTGTTGTATTTTTGTTATTCATGACTATAGGGGGTCTGTTACTGATAAGCAGAGGGACTATTCTTTTTGTATCTCACTGAAGGTGTAACTCATTCTCTTAGCAAAAAAAAATCGTTTTCAGTCTTTTTCATTTCACTTTTAGATTTTAATCAATAACAAATTATGTCTGAGAAGGTTTAGTATATTAACTGTATTTTAAAAAGATATTTGACAAAAGCTGAAATTGAATTACTAATGCTGTCATTTTTTTAGGTCTTATTTTTTATATTCTTGAAAATATAATGATCATCTGTTATTTTACCACCGATGAATATTAGCGTGAATATTAACCCAAACTCTATTTAGAAGAGGATATACACACGCACACATCAAAATGGTAATGAAGGGGCGCTCAGGTCATAATCTCATGGTTCATGGGTTCGAGTCCTGCGTTGAGCTCTGTGCTGACAGCTCGGAGCCTCAAGCCTGCTTCGGATTCTGTGTCTCCCTCTCTCTCTGCCCCTCCCCCACTCATGCTGTCTCTCTCTATCTCAAAAATAAACATTAAAAAAAATTTTTTTGAAAAGGTAATGACAATGAAGTTACATGTTTCTGTGAAGCATTTGAACCTGAAGTGAAAACAGCACAGGAGCTGAACTTTCTGTTACAGCCATTCAGCCTTGCTGCCATTGCCTCACTTGGGGAGCAGGGCAGGTTTCAGGCAAATATCTATCTTTATCTTCTCTTTTGTGAGACCAAAATGGTCACGTGACTGTCACACTGTTCCTTATTCAGTTTCCTGAACTTGTCTCTGCCTTGTTTCTTTCTGTCTGCGATCCTGACAGCAGTGGCTCACATTTGGCCTTCATGGCTCCCTCTTTCTTGTTAGTTTGCATTGCTTATAGAATTTTCCCTAGTTCTGCCATGGAAACCCTCTAATCGCTATTTACACTCCAGAAAGCTGAAACAAAAATGCGACTTCATGTGGATGGGCCATGCCACTCCCCAGCTTAGCTGCACTACTAATGCAAACTGTCTGGGGACATCAAAAGCTCAGAGAGCACTGAACTTGCACGCATGGCTGGAATCCTAGTTACAAATAGGTAATTTGATCTGGAGTCTTAAACTTGCAGAACTAGTTCTGTGGCAGCATAGCTCCACAGTTTCTGCAAGGAAATCCTAGATTATACAAGTTGTCTCTCCCATTGACTGTAAATTGGAACAACTTCTTGGGAGAAAAATTTGGCAGCATTTTATCACTCCCTTCCACTCAGGAATTCTACTTGGAGGCATTTTTGTTATAGGTTCCCTTGCCTAAGTATTCAGAGAGGTTCAAAATAGTGTTGTTTATGAAGGCAAAAACCCTATACAGGATCTATATGCTGCTACTGGGGAATGATTAAAAAATTATGATCCAGTCTCACATTGGAATGGTAGGCAACTATTTGTGTGCTCTTATGCAAAGATTCCTAAAGCCAAGGGATTGTTTGGTGGGGCTTTAGTGTTCCCTGCTTTCCAGCACTCTCCTTTCTTTAATATAGACAATTCATATTCTAATATTAAGTGTATTACAGTAGAGCTTCAAGAAACTTTTTCGAACAGATTGCCTCTGTCAAGTGCCTCCTATATCAACATTATAGAGCTATCATTATGGTATAGTTACAGAAGAAAGTAAAATAGTATGGTATTTATACATAGTATAGAATCTATGCATATATATGCATGAAATATTTCTGGAAGGGTGTGCTTGAAACAGTGGTTATCTCTGGATGGAAGGGTAGGGCACGGGGGTGGAGAAAGAGACTGTATGTATACTTCTGGTCTTTGTTGTGAACAAATATTGCTTTTATAGCTTCAAAAATGAATTTTAAACAATTCTACATAAATATGTAAATGAAATGGAGATTAAAAGCCATTGACTTTTTGGGTGCAGGGACCCTAACAAGGCCTGCAAAAAACAGAGGCCCTTGTGTTTTCTATGGTGGACCATGAGACTAGAGACTTGTCTATTTTGCCTCATTTCTCCCCACGGAAGAAATGGTTCTCTGGAGTCCTACTGCTACTCGATCCTGTGGGTTATGGCTCAAGTCTGGCTGGTGTAGCAAACATCACCTCTTCAGAGAAGCTTTCCATGATTCTTGTGGACTTCCCAGGCCTCTGCCTTCTTTCCACTCCTCTTACAAAAAATTCTTTGCTTTAGAGTTGGTGCCTATCTGCCCTTTATTCATACGAATTGTATGCCTTTTATTTCCAGGCCATGGATGGCAGGAAGAGGTCTTCTGTTCAATTACAGTTGCTCCCATCATAATGTTCCCTTTGTTACCCTGCAGTTCTGCTGATAAGGAATCAGGTTGTACATCTTTACCAAGATTGCAAGTATAGGGCTTCTTTGTATAGTAAAGGGGAGAGGATCACACAGAGTGTGCCAAATTGCATTTAATGGGATCTTCCTGGAGAGTAGCTGCAATTCTTCCGGGAGATTCCCACTTGAGGACAAAGTTCCAACTTCTTAGCATGAAGTGTGAGGTTTTATATGCGACCTCACCCTGCAAACACACACACACACACACACACACACACACACACACTCAGAATCCTCATCCATGGCTACTTCCTGGTACACCACCGTCCTCTAGCCTCACCAAGTTACTTGTCCTCCTGGAATGCACAATGCAATCTTATACCACAATAATACTTTATACCAACTGTGGCGCGGTGGCATGCAAAATGCAATTAACCCACATTCATTTCTCCCCCCTTTGCATTTTGATTTAATGATGCTTGACTCTAAATAGCTTCTGCCATAGAGGAGAAAAAGAGACTAGCAAGACAGTGGAGTCTTAGCAAACCCCAATGGAGTCTTAAAGTCCTCTGGGTTTGTAGTGTTCCATATTATTGCCCACTGAATTTTCACTGGGGTGTGCTCCATGTGTACAAGGCCAGCCTAAATTGTAAACGAAAATGTGTATTTGCCTTCCTTACATATATGGAAAAGAATTGTTAGGCTTGTAGAGAAAAATGTATAATTGTGGTACAGTGTTTAATTTTTGATTTTGCTGGTAGAAGATGAAGTTTGTTTTTATTCCTTCTATTTTGAGTTATACCTTAGTATTCAAGCATGAATTTATCTGAAGTTTTGTTCTTACAGGCTCATTGGGGTTTATCCTACAGTGTTCAAACTTCTCTTACATTAACTCTTAATTTATGAATTGGCTTTTGGTACAAGGAAAGGATTAAAAAGCTGCAGAGGTAAGCTATTCCAGAGTAATATATACAATACACAAGCAAGAAAAGGTATCAATCCCTTTCACAGATAGCATGTGCCTAAGGTATTTGAAGTTCTCTACTCAGCAAACATCAGGAAATGATACAAGCAACTGTTTGACTGGCATGTTGTGATCCGGTACTTTTTGTACATCACCCTGACTTCACATACACTAAAATGTGACACATCATCAGATATTTAAAGGCACAAAGTTGTTTTCCACTCACTTACAAATTTAGACTGGAGATTCCTGTTTGAGATGAAAGTGGTTGAGCAGACAGAGCTTGTGGTTCACTGACTACCTGAATTAAAATTGAGCCCCTCTGAATATCTTTACTTGCCACTCTGCTGTGACAAGAGCTTGACAGTCACCTCAAAGGAACAACTGGGATAGGGCAAAACTGATAAATTACACATGAAGCATTGTCCTTCAGACTCAACACAACTCAAACCAAGAGCATGGTGGCTTCTTTCTTAAGCAATGGAGGAACAAATTGGGGCACCCTACTTGAAGTGGTCAGGTGGCATCTTCATTGAGTGCCACATGGAATGGAAGGATAACCTGTTCTTTTATGTTGCTATTCATGAGTTAGCATACATGACTTCTCTAACAACCGGGGACTTGTTCCATCAAGTCTGAAGTTAGTATTTACAAATTTGAGTCCATCGAACCTTTTTCTCTCTTGCCTTATATTTTCACAATAATAAAGAAGGCTAAATCTAAGGCAGAGGTAAATATTCAACTTCAATAGTAATCAAAGAAATACAAATAAAAATAGGACTCCATGTTTTGGTCTATCAAATTGGGCAAAGACTTAAAATTATATAATGTTCATTATCGGTCAAAGGATTTTCATGTACTTAGATGAGAGAGTAACAAGGTAAAATGTTAACAGCTTTTCTGGAGGGGAATTTGGCATACCAAAGCTTTAAGACTTGTATATTCCTTGATCAGAAAATCTACCTTCTGTGGAGGTAATTGAGGATAAGCGTGAAGATTTAGCAACAGAGATGTTAATTGTGGTGTGTTTCATAGTACAGTAAAACTTGAAATGACCAAAATGCTCATCAGTTGGACATTAGTTTAATCAATTATGGTACCATCATATAATGCAGTCATCTATAGCCTTTTAAAACAACATTGAGGGGCACCTAGGTGGCTCAGTCAGTTGAGTGTCCGACTTCAACTCAGGTCACAATCTTGCATTCACGAGTTTGAGCCCTGTGTCAGGCTCTGTGCTGACAGCTCAGAGCCTGGAGCCTGCTTTGGATTCTGTGTCTCCCTCTCTCTCTGCCCCTCCCCTGCTTGTGCTCTCTCTCTCTCTCTCTCTCAAAAATAAATTAAAAAAAACATTTAAAACAACATTGAGAATTTATTGATGCAGGAAGATGTTCACAATATTACAAAAGCAGATTAAAAATTAGTATTCTCTGTGTATGCCAACATTATTATGGAAAGTATATAGGTACACATATGTACATAATGATAGGCATTATGATTTAATGGAACTATGTACCAAAAACTAACCCAAGTTATTTCTGGGTGGTGAATTTTAAGGTTGTTTAAATTTATTTTTCTACTTGCAGTTTTACATTTTATATAAATTATAGATAATTACATCAGTGAAACAAAAACACTTCTTCTAATTTAAATAAATAAATATGAATATGCACGGGGAAGCTAAGTCCTTTTATGACCCTGGCAATGACAGAGAGTCAAGGAACCTGTGAACTGAGTAAAATGGAGATAGTGTATTGCCTAATCCAAACTTCTTTGGTTTTGGCACCGTGATTTGTTTTTTAATGTTTATTTATTTTGAGAGGGAGAGAGAGCATGTGCCCGAGCGGGAGAAGGGCAGAGAGAGATGGGAAGAGAGAATCCTAAGCAGACTCCATGCTGTCAGCACAGAGCCCTACTTGGGGCTTGATACCACAAACTGTAAGATTATGACCAGAGCCCAAATCAAGAGTTGGACGCTTAACCAACTGATCCACCTCCCTAGGTGCTCCATCATCACAATTTTTAAGTGGGCACATTGTCACCCAGAATAAAAGACTACGTTTCCCAGCAAGTTATTTAGTAAGTAAGGCAGTCAAGACTATATTCTGGCTATTGAGATGTAAGTGGAAATTCTGTGTAGGACTTAAAGAACTTTTACTAAAGGGCATAGGTTTGCCCTTATTTTCCCTTTTTTCCTTCTCCCTAAACACATTGTGTTTGTGGTTATTGATAACTCATCAGAACCTTTGTTTACAGAAGGGCTTCTTAGAATTAGTTGTCCAGAAAAAGAAAATGTTCGAACATTATAAAAAACATATTTTCAAAGTATCTACACTGGCATATTAAATTTCTTGGATTTCAAGATGAGTCTCTCTTTAGGGCTTTTAAAAATTTTTTTATTAAAAAAATTTTTTTAACATTTATTTATTATTGAGAGACAGAGAAACACACAGAGTGAGCAGGGAAGGGGCAGAGAGAGGGGGAGACACAGAATCGGAAGCAGACTCCAGGCTCTGAGCTGTCAGCACCGAGCCCGACACGGGGCTTGAACTCATGAACTGCAAGATCATGACCTGAACTGAAGTCTGATGCCTAACCCACGGAAGCACCCAGGTGCCCCAGGGTTGGTTTGTTTGTTTGTTTTTTAATAGGTAGCAGATAAGCCTATATAGACACAACGTCAAATGTTGATATAGCCAATTTAGAGGCAATAGCTTCCAAATGTAATTCTTAATTATATAAAAGTTAAACATTAAATGGATGTTAATGATGATGGAAATAATGGCATTTTAACACCAGTGCAAATGTGGCTTATTAAAGTACAGAGCCTTTAATAAATAAATACATTTAGGGAAAATGAGCCCATTATTAAAGGAGAATTCATCATCTGGGGTGTATTGTTTAAAGAATTTTTACCAAACGAATATTTCTGTGAATTATGACTTTTAGAGAAAAAACTGTATTAAATTCTGAGACCAATACACGGATTCTTTAGCATGAGTTCATATTGCTACAAAAATTAAGAGGAATGGTATAATCTGTACCCTGAATAGACAACTTTAGCTATTACCCTCTGGTGGGGATGTGATACTTTCTCAGATTTCATCATTATGTGGCTAATTTACAGAGTAGTGTAATTGGGTGCTTCAAGGATTTAAACTTTGTTGATGATGGAAAGTTTATTTTAGCGTTGCTTTTGTAAAACCACTCAGACATTTCAAAATGGCTTTTGAAATGGTCATGAAAATATAAGCAATTAAAGAGCACAACATCAATTCCTCCAATCTCCCAACCGTAAGACATTATTAGACATGAAAGTGGGCAGAGTAAAAAAAAAAAAAAGGGAATTTTTTTTTTTAGAGAAACATCCCCTTTTTTATTTTAGTTTTCTCTTTATCAATGCAAATGTTCATGTTTTCATCTCTGTAGGATTCTTTCCTCACTGCATTCCACAAGCCCAGAGAAACTCGCTGGAACTCATACAAAACCCTCTCCTGCTACCATATTAGGAATCAAAATGTGTAGCAGAACCCACTGCCAAGTAGAGATAATCAACAGGGAATGTCTGTGCCTTCAAGCCAAATGAGTGCAGAAAAATGATCAAGGCAGCAAAATAAATAATAAAACTGAGGACTGGCTTTAGAGTATGGTCTTGTTATATCCCACTTGCTAGTAAAGCGGTGCTGGAAATTTCTATACCTCTTGGCCATTCGGGTACCAGGGCCCAGTTAGGTCTAATTTTACTGTGGCTATAATTCACTCTGGGGCACAAGTGAAGTAAAATGAAGTAATATATCTTTGTCTTATTAGCTACATGAAAAATTTCATGTGGTTGCATGCTTCATAAATCTACCATAATACTTAACTAATTCTGTAATACTTTAAGTTTTAGGCTTTTTTTTTTTTTTTTTAACTTTTGCAAAGTCTGTAAGTGTATGGAAGTTATCAGAAAACTTTCTGGTTATATTGTTTTCACTCTGAGTAAAACTGCTTAAGATTAGTTATGTTTTTCTTATTTATATACAGCACTTAATCCATCACATATTTGACTAGAAATAAAATTTTAATTAATACATGTGCCAAATTAATAGATGTTTCAAACCACAACACAGTGGTTCTGAAATCCTAGCGAGGGACAGGATGGGGATTATATAGTGAAGGCTGAGCAATTATCTAGTGGATTAAACAGACTATTGTGGAACTAACTGCCTGCTTTATTAAGACAGTAATGATGATACCTGAGGATGTAATACTGTCATGATGAGAAATTTGACCTTGCAGCCACATTTTATAAGTTTTAAAGGAGGCAGAGGTAAGAAATGAGGAGATCAGAGAACAGAAGCTTTCATAAATCAAGATAACAGATGACAGGAGCCTGGGTGAGAGCATAACTGTAGACTTAGGATGAAGCAAAGCATGTAGAGCTATTACAAAGTAATTTGTGTGCCATAACTCTCTGGGAAATTATAAATATCAGCTAAATAGTAGAACTCAGGGTCAAATTTCTTCTGGACATATTTCCTGGACCAAAAACAAACAAACAAACAAACAACCCCCAACCCCCCCCCCCCCACACACACACACACAAACAGGAACAAACCAACAAAAATGCCTCCCTTGCATGTCATAATTTACAAGGTTTTCCTGGCTATTATCTTATTTGACCCTTAGTAAAATTTATGAGGAAGACTTCTTTACCCTTTCAATCCACATATGGGCGTGAGCTGAGTCACTTCTGTTAAATAACTTGCTCAAAATCTGAGTAGGAATGTACACTAGATCTCAGATCCTTGCTTCCTTTACAAGTATCTCACTAATGCCAATCTAAGTAGGAGTGTCTGTGCTTTCTGGAGTGCTCCTCCTTTCCTTTGAAGTGAGACTTAATAACAGCTTGTTTGGTTGTTTAGTCTTCAATTTGAGCAATATTTAGTTCTTCGATGGTTGTGGGACTCCACAAGGTCTGGGACTTCAGACACATTATTTAGCCACCCTGGCTTTGATGAGACAAAACTATGCCCAGAAGTGACAGTTAACAAACAGACAGGAAGTGCCCTTTCTTAGAAGGACTGGGAAAAGGGTGCCCAAATACCTTGGCCGCTACTGCCATCTCCTGTTCAGAGCAGCTTCCCCACAACTGCCCTGACGTACATTTGCTTAAAATTCAAGTATAATAAATACCCAGGCCAAACTGATTCCAGATGAGTTGGAATATTCCCTAAGCATGTGAGGTTCTCCATTCAACCTGTTCTGGAAGCAACATCTTTTAGTAGTGGCCAGTTTTAGAAGGTGGTATGAACAGGGTTAAAGGAGTGAAGATTATTGTTTGTAGGAGGAGGTATCTGGGAAGAAGAGGTCTCTATGAGGTGGCAGTGTGGCCAGAGATGGAGGAAAAGAAGCAGCAATGGACGCTTTCCCTGAGTATACTGGCTGAAAGACAAACACCTCTACTCTGAAACTAAAATCTCTGATGGGCCACGTACAAGAGAAGTGAAGGAAACATAGGAAATCTGATCCTCTTCTGATTTCAGGAAGGGGCATCAAAGGAGTTTTGATGTACCTCAGAGGCACAGCCTGTGCTATAGATAAACCCTGTCCACATGCGAGGCCAAGAACTGAGATGGCAGTGGTACCTAAGAGAACCCCGGATCTTCTCAGAACTTAGTATTGGCATTTCTGCAGTGTGAGAATTAGAGCCATCCCAATGGAGCAGCAAAGGGGCATAACCATTGCAAGATTCAATCTTTTCTTTCTCTCATGGCTTCTCAGCTACTGGGAGGCAGCCAGGTGACTGTGCTGTGGGAGGGAAAGTAGGGCAGAGGTGGTTATACCACCACCTGGTGCTCAAAAGTCATGAATGGTGATGGTATACTACCCCTCACATCGTCAGGGCCCTTACCATTCTGGGATGGCCTCTGTTCTTCTCAAAACCATAAGAGCCTACTCTTATGAACCTGTTTTCCTTTCAAGATAGTTCCTGATGCTAAGTTTAGGTTAATTTCACTTCTTATTACCATTAATAAGAGGCCCACACAGTGTGATTAGTCACAGGTAACAAATCACTCCAGGGAAAGTTCTAGTGGTAAACCCAGAGAAGAGTGAGTCTCAGAGGAATAAAAAAAGAATACAGATTATAGTACCTGACGATTTGTCTAGAACACTAGCTTCCAGCCATAAGACTGCCCTTTTTCTTGTGGTACCAGATGAACATCAACTTCTCAATGACCTGCTGATGTAATTGCTCAGTGTGAAAATGCTCTCTATTCTTTCTGGACACAGTTAAATACTGCAACTTGCAAGTGGTCCTTAAGCTTACTCATATAGGTCCTGCCCAAATATATTAAGTTCATAGTTGTCATTCTGGGATAGAATGTCATAAAGAGGGTACATGTAGATCTAAGTCCAATCAAAAGGTCTACTTGACAATCTTTTCCTTGAGAGCCAATATAAAAATTTAGGCTCCACAAATTATATTTTTTTTCCTGAAGACCTGGAAAATTCTTGCCACATAAATTACATAAAGAATTATGAGTATTGCAGGGAGCCTGGCTGGTTCGGTCAGTAGAGCATGTGGCTCTTAATCTTGGGGTCATGAATTCAAGCCCCATGTTGGCATGGAGAACACTTAAAATGAAAAAAAAAAAGAATTATGATTGTTGGATCTAGTTGTATTGTGCGATGTGATTTAGCACCTTATATTCTGAGCACTGTGCTAGGCAGTGAGGAAAGCTTACTGGACATAAGCTCTACCTCTAGTGGCATGTACCTGACCACCATGCAGCAGATATATCTCAGATGAAGCTGACTTCTCCAGATAAACTGGCATGTGTATCCTTGCCTATAGATCTGACCACCACCAAGGCTTGAAAATACCTCACAGGTGAATTCAGTCTTTTTATTCCTAATGCTGTAGTGTAGATTCTCAAAGGGCATGGTGACAATATGGCCAAAAGTTTACCGGCCAGCATATTGGCAAAGGCTAATGGTGTGAGGGTCTAGGATGTGTTTTGGGGCTAGGTGTAGCATAGTATAAATTTGACAATTGCTAAAATATGACCACTTAACAATTCTATTTCTAGTTTTTTTTTTTTTTAAAGAGAGTAGAATGAATTTTACTAAGTCAAATCATTGTAATTTAGTCTGCCATTCATGGGAATTGCATAAAATAATTGAGGCATCCAGGCAGACAGACAGCAATTAGACTGGTCTGTATTTGATAAATAAGCTTTATTGGTTACTCATAGGTTTGCTTTTACCCTGTGAAATCTGTACCCAGAGGCCAAGTTCCTTTGCGGTGTTGTTATCATGCTTATCCTTGGAACTCTGGCTTCACTTCAAATTTATAACAGTAAAATGGATTCCAAGGCCCATTTATAAAATATGACTCAGCCTAATATTTTTAAAGAAACCACACAGATCAAACAATATATAATCCCACGTTTGTTGGAAAGTTTCTTAAGTGACATTATTCTTGTAGTAAAGCAACTTCTAAGATCTCAACTTTAGACTTCTTTGGAATTGCTGAAGGACTTGTTAAAAACAAATTGCTGGGCAAAAGCTTTTTATTTTGGTGTAGTCCCAATAGTTTATTTTTGCTTTTGTTTCCCTTGCCTCAGGAGACATATTGGGACTACACCAAAATAAATAGCTTTTGCACGGAAAAGGAAACTAACAAAATGGAAAGGCAACCAGTGAACTGGAGAAGATATTTGCAAATGATATATCCACTAAGGGGTTAATATCCAAAATATATAAAGAACTTATAAAACTTAAAAGTCAAAAAACAAATAATCTGATTTAAAATGAACAGAGGGACGCCTGGGTAGCTCAGTCAGTTGAACACCTGACTCAATTTAGGCTCAGGTCATGATCCCAAGATTGTGGGATAGAGCGCTGCACTTAGTGTGGAGCCTGCTTAAGATTATCTTAAGAGAGGGGCGCCTGGGTGGCTCAGTCGGTTAAGTGGCCGACTTCGGCTCAGGTCATGATCTTGCGGTCTGTGGGTTTGAGCCCCGCGTCGGGCTCTGTGCTGACAGCACAGAGCCTGGAGCCTGTTTCAGATTCTGTGTCTCCCTCTCTCTGACCCTCCCCTGTTCATGCTCTGTCTCTCCCTGTCTCAAAAATAAATAAAACATTAAAAAAAAAATTAAAAGATTATCTTAAGAGAATCTGCTTAAAATTCCTTCTTCCTCTCTCTGCCCCTCTACCCCACTTGTGTGTGCGCTCTCTCTCTAAAATGAAATTAAAAATATATGAGCAGAAAACCTGAGTTGACATTTTCCTAAAGAAGATGTACAAATGGCCAACAGATACATGAAAAGATGCTCAACATCACTAATCATCAGGGAAACGCAAATCAAAACCACAATGAGATACTCCAAATAGCTAGTATCAAAAAGACAAGAAATAATAAGTGTTAGTGAGGATGTGGAGAAAAGGGAACCCTTACACACTGTTGGTAGGAATGCAAATTGGTGCAACTACTGTGGAAGACAGTATGGAGGTTTTTCAAAAAACTACAACTAGAAATACCATATGATCCAGGAATTCCACTACTGAGTATTTACACAAAGAAAACAAAACACTAATTTGAAAAGATATATGTACTACTATGTTTATTATGGCATTATGTACCATAGCCCAGATATGGAAGAAACCCAAGTGTCCATGGATAGATAAATAAAGATGTATGTATATACACAATGGAATACTCAGCTATAAAAAGGAATGAGATCTTGCCATTTGTGACAACATGGATGGACCATTAGATATTATTATGCTAAGGATATTATGCTAAGTGACAGAGAAAAAAAAGTACCGTATGACTTCACTTGTATGTGGAATCTAGAAAGCAAACAAACAGGACAGAAACAGACCTATCAATACAGAGAAAAAACTGGTGCTTTCTGGGGGAGTGGGGGTGGTGGGAAGATAGGTGAAACAGGTGAAGGGATTAATAGGTACAAAGTTCCAGTAAATAGATCACAGAGATGAAAAGTAAAGCTTAGGGAATATAAATAATATTGTAATCACATTTTATGGTGACAGGTGGTAACTACACTGTCATGGTGAGCATTGAGTAATGTATAGAACTATCAAACCACTATATTGTAGACCAAAACTAATATAACACTATTAACTATTCTTCAATAATAAAAATTTAAAAAGAAATTGCTGCGCCCTGCTCACAGGTGTAGCAGATCTTGTGTGGGGCTTGGGAATTTGGCATTTCTTACAATTACCCAGGTGTTGTTGATGTTGCTGGGCCAGGAACCACACACTGAGAATCACTGCTCCAAGAAACACAGGTTTTTACCAACCCCTGCCCATGTCTCTTGCTCTTTTTAAGTCTCTAGATCATTAGAGTACCCATTCACGTCTGTAGGGGGCTGAACTGTTGTCTCCCCAGTTCATATGTTGAAATCCTAAGGCCCAGTACCCCAGAATGTGACTGTATTTGGAGGCGGGGTCTTTAAGTAGTTAATTAAGTTAAAATGAGGTGGGGTGAATCCAATTGAAGGCCTTATTAGGAAAAGACTGACCACCACCGAGGAAGAGAAAATGCTGCCAGCAGATTGCCTCTGGATGGTAGTGGCAACGTCAGTGCCTCCTGGGCCTCCAGCCTCTCCACTTACCCTGCCAACCTCTACAATTTCGTGAGTCAATTGTTGAAAATTCTTCTTCTTCTTTTTTTTTTTTTTATACACATATACATCCTGTTGGTTCTGTTTTTCTGGAGGACCCTAATACTGGGTCTGATTCCATTCAGTTTCTGGTTGAAGCCTGAGGATAAACCTTTTCTTATGAATAGTTTCCAATGAGTGAAAGTACTGGGAAAAAGAACCTTACTGGATTTTCTTATATATGTCTATCAATTTAATGTCTTTTATTATTATTTATTCTGATGTCTTGGATATTCGTGGTGTATGGCAACTGCTTTTTGCTCATGAAGAAGGACCTAGCTGGCTTTCTGTCCTGGGGACTCTCATGCTTTGAGTTGCTTTTTAACTAGTTTTGTTTGTGGTGAGTGTTATAACTAAGGTACCTGCCTCCCAAGTATGTAACTGTTCATCTGGACTTCGGTTTAGCTAGAGGAGCTAATTCGGGCCTTTCGTATGCTGGGAAGTCACGTGAAATTTCTTTGGTGTATTCTGAATGCTTCACAAATATGTCAGTATGGGTGGATATGGTGTCTTATTATCTTCATTTTGACTTTTCCCTAAGTCCTGCCTCACATACTGAGGACTTAATGAGCTTTCACAGAGATTTCCACATCAAAACAGCTCTTGGGGAGCCATAAGCTTTACTGAGCTTGCTCTCTTTTCATCTTTTGTTGCAGTTTTTTTCTGCCTCTGGCATTGATGTGATTGAACTTAGGGGGCTATTTAGGTTTGCAGCGCAAACACCTGTGAAAACCTGCTTCTCAGGCTGCCCATCTAAGAGGGGTATTTTTCAGACTGCCCTGTTTTAAGTTAGCTTGAAGAACAGAAATTAGAGCCTTCAGAATTGATCAATCCTAGATAACCAGTGTAGAAAAGACTTTATCAAACTTGAAACCCAGCTTTTTTATCTCCCAGAGCTTGAAACCTTGAACCTGTGTTCAGACTGCAAAATCACACGTGTTTAGATGGCAGCACCTACTGGCCAAGCGCGGTACTGCAGCGCTAGAAAGGCGCCTACATTTCAGGCAAGAGAGGAGCTAGTCCCACAGGGTTTGTATGTAGCATTATGGTAACTTTTCTCGGGAGAAATTCTTATCTGAGCTTTCGAGAGATAGAGTGTAGATCGACTCAAGCTGGAGGGTCAACTCCAGCGTCAGAAGGTTCTGTGAAGGGCTCTACAGTTCTGAAAGTGCTAAGGCACTTACTTGGCAAACAGTGTTGTGGCTATATACCAGTGCTATGAGTAAACCCCAGGGACCCTCTAACTTCTTAATATTTTTTCTTGAAAGGTTTGAGATTTGTTACTGTTTTTTCCAAGTGGTTATCTCCTATTGATGAGTGAAACAAATCAAAAAATAAATTTCTTATCATAGAAATCTGCAAGACAACAAAAGCACTCAAAGACATTTATTCCAAAGTGGGAAGCCTGGATTTTTGTGAAAGGCTGTATCATGAGGGGCGTTTATATTACTAGCTTCATGAATGCTAAGTGAAAGCATTATGGGAATATTCTGGCACATTCTTGATAATATGGTGTGTGTATATAAGAGCTGATAATTGACTTGATTCTACTTAATACAGTTACTTCAACTTAACCACCAGTATTACATTTGCCCTGTTTGACATTTTCACTCTTTGAAGCATTTTGATAAATTGTGCATCATAATGAGAAGTGGATTACCCAGCTGGAGTAATGTCTTACAGATGAGATAATAGACACAAGAAACTGAAGGTTTCTTATTCAAGGTCACATTGCTTATTAAAACTGGCACCCAGGTGACATGTCCCTAACTGCCACTATAGTGCTTTTCTAACTTGCTGGGCTGATTACTTGAATCCATACGTTATTATTAGATTGTCTAAAAGGGTGAATGAAAATATAAGACAGGTATTTGTTCCACTTTTGGATTACAGGCTTGGTTCTGTTAGGTTCATGCATGGACTTCATGGAAACCGAAGGCACTGGTTTGTCCTATGGATTTGGTAATAACACAGAAACAACCATGAGTTGAAAAAGGTGAACAAAGCCAACGCCTACATCTCAGCAATGTGCCATTGGTCTGAAGCTTATGCTTAAGCATTGTGTGGTTGCATCTGTTGAATTCTGTCAGATGGCCTGGTCACCTGTACCTAAGTCTGTTTAGCCAAAGGTAATCTAAACTGGCCAGAAAATTTTATAGCTCTGATTGCTGGTCCTTGACTTTACTGCAAGTAGCCATCTCTCTGTGTCTCTTGTTTTTCTCTGCCTTCCGAAAAACTGGCGACTCTGCCTGGCTTCTTCTTTCTCTTACCTTCTTCTTGGTACACTCCAGAATATTCAGGAGAGGGCAGAGTGTCACAAAGTACAGTGGCAGGGAGATTAATAAAATAACCTGTAGAGGCAGGAAGTTCTAGGAGGATGGAAAGGAAATTGGTTCTGTAGGCAGGATAGCGGGCTTCCCATGTGCTGGGCATTATACTCGATTCTGTATGCCTGTCCTCTCATTTATTCATCAACGATAGCTGGGAGAAGTAGATATTATTATCTTTGTTTTGATGGAGAAATTGTGGCTCGGCTCTGTAATCTGCCTCCCCTCCCTGTGCCCCTTCTTTCTATGTAGTCACACTATGTAAACCTACAGGGTAAGTTAGACATAGAGGTGTGAGTGGGGAGCTTGGACTCCATGTGGAGGGTACCAATAAGGTATTTGGAGGAAAAGCAGAGATCCAAGAATAGGAGAAAGGGTGGGATTGGGTATGTCCTAGTCATCTTGGCTTTAGAGCAAAAGATGCTCAGATAGTCTTTGTTTTTATTTAAGTCCATTTGGTCTGTCCAGCAGAGCTGCAAATGAAAGGCCTATAAACCTTTGTGGTTAAAGATCTATGGAAGCGGTGCTTAAAAGATGTTATTCTTGTGGATAAATGGATTTATGTTAAGTTCTATTCCTCAGGAAAAGTAGGAGATAGAAATGCATCCTTAATTCCAATACCAATGGTATTCCAATTCCAATTCCAATGGTTCTCAATACCATCCACACCAGCAGCCCCCCGCCCCGCACCCTGCCGCGGGGGCTTGGGAGAAATGCAAATTCTTGAGCACCACCCCAGACCTCTGTGAGTGGGATCAGCAATCTCCATTTTCCCAGACCTTCAGATGATTCTGAAGCATGCCCAAGTCTGCGAGCTGCTTCTTTACTCTGTAATAGCTACTGTGTGAGGATTTTAGTCTCTTTCCTCATTTATCCATGAAAAAAATGCCTTAAAACCCATCAGCAATCATCATGATAAGACTTAATTTGCCTTCTCCCCTGATATGTTCTGGCAGATGAGATAAATGTAATAATGTCAACTTGTCAACTGTTTCTAGTATAAATAAAGCCAAAGAAGTTTTTGTCCTTCTTGGAAATGTACTGAATAGTTTAATTGACTTCTAGAGGAAATTATATTTAACTTCTAAATACTAGGAACATCACATCTGATTTTTGACCTCATTTTTTGTCACAATATTATTTTCTTTGACATTATCTGCTGAAAACAGTGGTTGAAGTTTAAAGAGGGAAACATTATTCAAGTCACCACTGATGGCTTGTTAGGTCTTTCAACCATCTGCACTTAAATAACAATATCAATAATCCTTTTAAGACTTGGAAAGACCAAAGAAAAGAGTAGTATTCCTTCTCATTCTTTCTCAATCCTGATCCCTTAAGAAAAAAAAAAATATCTTGGAAATAATAGGATTCTAAGATTGAAGAATCTCATAGGAGACCAGGCACAATACTGGACTATGTATTAATGTTGCTGACATGTACTAAGTATGCAGAAATTGAAATTCTATGATTGATTTTCATGGTACTGGTTATTTGTACCATTTTGAGCTGGACAGTGATGTTGAATAGAAGTTTGGGGAGGGAACAGCTAGAAAAGCTGTGACAAAAATATTGTTAATCACTGTTGAACAGAAAAAAATTGTTTCTTGCTCCCACTACCAAGTTTTCCTTCTCATAAAACTCTTCCATTTCTAAAACATGATGACATTCCATATACCACATCTTTTCTTTTTTTTAAATAGTAATGAGTTCTCCCAGAAAACTCGCCTCAAGTCCTGTCTGCAAATGTTTGATATGTATCTATTGTTGACAACATTTTATATATGTTGATTTATATTAGTTAAGATTAATCATGTCTTAAAATCTATTGTATTTTTTGCTTCAGTACAGGGACCATATTCTATAAATGTTTATTTGATCAGCAGACATTTACTGATTTCCTATTACATGTTTTCTACCAAAATGGGCACTGGGACACATGCCAAAAGTAAACAAAGGAAAATAAAGTTAGCTGAATGTACAAAGCCAGGATAAGAGAAGAATTCAACATAATAATTCATAAGATTGTTTTTAAGGGGTGCCTGGGTGGCTCAGTCGGTTAAGTGTCCAACTTCTGCTCAGGTCGTGATCTTACAGTTCGGTTTGTGAGTTCGAGCCACACATCAGACTGTCTGCTGTCAGCACGGAGTTTGCTTCAGATCCTCTGTCCCCCTCTGTTTCTGCCCCTCCCCACCTCGTGCGTGTGTGCTCTTTGTCCCTCTCATAATTAAAAGGATTCTACAAAAAATCTTAAAACACAATACTTGCTTAAAGGCCAAATAAATTATTAAATAAAAGCTAGCAATTGATAGGAATTTAGCATAGTCCTTGGTATTCTATTGACCTAAAGAGTGAAGTTCCCTCAATAGTGTTGGCACAGGTTTCCCTGTAGTTGAGAGGAGCTCAGGCTGTGTGGTAGCAAGGGCCCTCCTACCCCAGTGTTCCCTTGTTCTGTGGGCCAGACTGACCTTGCACACTAATCGTTCTGTTTGAAGTGTTATAAAGGACAAATGGAATATAACTGATAGTAACAAGAAAGATACTTTGTCTTTAGAAATTCACTCAATTAGAAGGTCAACTTTTAGCTTTAAACAGCAATTCAGAATCTAATGTTGGTAACATGAACACAATATAACCTCATTCAGTTACAGGACTGAATTCAAAATGTTCTGAAAAACACAAAACCTCACCAATTTCAATTCTACATAGTAATACAGAATTTAAAGTTGATTGTAGAAAGCATTACGTAAACTTTTTCCTAGGTTGGAAGTTGTTGGGATTAGAACATCACATATACTTAGAAAAAAATCTATCAGGATTGTTCCTTTTATGAATCCCATACCCCATGCCCCCTTCTTTAAGGCTTGATGAAGAGAACCCATTATTTGTGACATTTAGAGGAGCAGTTGGAATCTTCCCTGTATCAAGCCACCGTCTTCTTCTCGCTGAGGTGAGGATCCTGCCTCCATTTGATTCCCTGCCCCTGGCCATCTTCTACACAACAACCAGAGTAACAACGTTCCAAAGCGCTGGCAGATCTCCTCGTTGTCCTCTTATTTAAAAACCTTTTATAGCTCACTTCCCAGTGCAACTGGAATACAAAGTCCTCTATATGCCTTGAAGCCCCTACAAGAGCTGACTTCTGCCTGCCTCTCAGACCTAACTCCCTTCCCTTGCCTACTAGTGCTCCAAGATCTGGCCAGGCCAGCCTGCTAGGCATTCCTCAAAGTACAAGGTTTTGTCTCATTGCAGGCCCTGGCACTCGCTTTTCTTGTTTTTGAAACCGTTTCTCCCAAGTTTTCAAATGTCTTTGTTCTCCAGAGCTAAGTCTACCCTCACATCCACCCTCAAGGTGATTGTGTGTGTGTCTTCTTCAGAGCCTTTTTCTCCATTTAGCCTGTGATTGGGCCCCTTAGCCTGATTATCTAATGAAACTTCTATTGTTTGAGCTCAATTTCTTTCTTTCCTTTTTTTTAAATGTTTCTTTATTTTTAAGAGCTGGAGAGACTGTGAGTGGGGAAGAAGCAGAGGGAGAGAGGGAGATACAGAATCTGAAGCAGGCCCCAGGCTCTGAGCTGTTAGCACAGAGCCCAATTCGGGACTCAAACCCACAAACCATGAGATCATGACCTGAGTCGAAGTCAGACGTTTAACCGACTGAGCCACCCAGGTGCCCCTCTATTTCTTTACTCTTAATCAGAAAAAGAACGACTTAATTTAACCCGGTTTTGTACTAGATTAGTGCCACTTGGGAAACGTTAAAAAATAATTGTTTCCTGTGCCTCGAGATTGAGCCTGAGCATCTGTATTTTAAACATTTCCTGGGGCACCTGGGTGGTGAAGTCAGTTGAGCATCCATCCCACTTCAGCTTAAGTCATGATCTTCTTTATGGTTTGTGAGTTTGAGCCCTGCATTGGGTTCATGCTGTCAGCAGAGCCTGCTTCAGATCCTGTCCGCCCCCCCCCCCCGTCTGCCATTCTCTCTCTCTCTCTCTCTCTCTTTCTCTCTGCCCCTCACCCACTTGTGCGCATGTGCTCTCTCACGGGCCCCCCTCTCTCTCTCACGCCCTCAAAAATAGAAAAAAAATCTAAGGTGACTCTGATGTACTAACAGAGTTGAGAAAGACTGGACTAGGATTTACTATTTCAATATTTTAATATTTAAATATGCTACAAAATTATCAAGTATATTCTCCTAACTTTGTATTTCACTTGAATACATGCATCAATTTAGGGCAGGAACCATACCAGCCAGTCATCCTGTGTGGATGATCTCTAATGATAACTAGCCCTCCTAAGGATCACTTACTGTTGCCTGGAAATCTGTTCACATACTCTTTGAAACCTATAAAATGGTCAACATAAGAAACACCTCAGTTTCTAAAGTATTAAAACATTTGGTTTAGACATGGTTATAATTTCATATCTGAGGATGAACCAAAAAATTAATGCCTAGGTATAGTAACTAATTTAGTGTGCTAACTATTACTGAGTATTTGGCAGCCATAATATAATAAAAATAGTCATGACTTTCTCATGGATTATAAGAATAAGTATCCCTAACTATATTATAAGGATTAATGTAGGAAAATCTGGATATATTTTTTTTTTCTGTACTGAGTGTGGTATGAAGACATTGTTTACTAGAAATTACTTTTATGTTTATTTTTGAGAGAGAGCGAGGCAGAGCATGAGGGGGGGGGAGAGAGAGAGAGAGAGAGAGAGAGAGAGAGAGAGAAACAGAAACACAAAATTTGAAGCAGGCTCTAGGCTCCGAGCTGTCAGCAAAGAGCCAGATGCAGGGCTCAAACCCACAAACTGGAGATCATGACCTGAGCCGAAGTCGGACACTTAATTGAGCCACCCAGGTGCCCCTAGAAATTACTTTTGATATGATATGCATCCACTTGTTTTTCTTCCCCTTGATAGTCCTGTACGTTTTGTCCTTTCATTATACTCTTGGTATGGAATAAAGTATATACCATGCATAAACTAGAAGAAATATCTTCATTAATCAAAGATTACTAGTAAGGTCTATAAATGTTGAGCTATTTTGCTAATCTACAACTAAATCATTCAAAAGAATTTTTGTAGTGTGGACATGATTGAATGATGTTTTTTCTATAAGCTTCTATAAGTTTCTTCTTCCTCTACCTGTTTCTTTCCTTTCATTTGACAAATGTGCTTAATGCCTATTATGTATAAGGTCCTTTAAAAATCACTTGTCATTAAAAAATGATATAAAATTGTGTGGTGTATAAAATTTTTTCAGACATGAAATTTCAGATGATTCATTTATTTGATGTTAATTTTGATAGTTGTAGAAGTAATTTTATGTAGATGGGCTAACCCATTTAATGAGTAAATACTAACGACAAGCAAAACAACTGTAGTGTAGATATGCCATTGGTAAGATTAAATTTATGGTCTAGATATTTTAGCATTTGAATGGCAAGAGGGAAAACCTATCATCTGTTTTTTGAAATGATGCCATGGAACTCTTCTTTGATGATTTTAGCTAGGTACTTCCAGTTAGTGATGTGGGCTGAAACAAGTTTTCCTTAACATAAAATAAGCCAAATAGATCAGTTCCTATCTCCATAGTCAGGCATCCTTAAATGCATGAATTTTGAAATGCGTCAACCTCTAAGATGAGACGTGAGAATAAAGGGTAGGTTATGTGTCATAAACTTCTGATTGGTATTAATCTTTAGGAGTTTAAGTGGGTTCATATTTGGATACTGAATCATCCTGTGGACTGTTTTATATACTGCTATAGCAATCTATCTTTATCAGTGTTTATCAATTGCCTGCACAGGTTAAACCTGACACACTGTTTGAGCTTCTTCCTGTAATTTTTTTCTAGCTGCATTTTCACTGTTTTCAATTTTTCCTTTCCAGTAAAAGCAATATTATTTCCATTTTGACAACTGCTTCAGTGAGATCCTAAATTATATTCCTATCTACCGGTCTACTGCAATTCAAGTTAATACCTAGCTATATACCTCTAGCATTTACCAGGTACTTATCACCCAGCTCTCTGGGCTACGTGAACAGTTTATATATTTGTCTGATTTTAAATAATACGTGTGACCAGATGCTAAAGCATTAGAGCAGATTGCAGCCAAATAATGTATTATCTCTTCCATGCGTCTGTGCTGTGTCTTTCAAGTTAGCCAGAGACCAGGTATACGTTGAAATGGCAGTCATTTCTTGTTCTCACTTTCCCAGAATGGAACAGCATAGAGATGTTAGGGCTTGGCAGAGGGGTGAATATTGGTGGAGTTGCTCCGTCTTTGTTCTTTTTCAAAGGGCAGGGGAAATCCGAGCGGATGAGGTGGGGAAGATGGAGGGAGGCTGACAGAAGTCTAAAGAAATACTTTCAGGATTGTCTATCCAGACATGGTTGGATGAGATCTCAGATCTCTGTAACTGGACTAGATGAATCTGGATTAAACTGAATCACCTGTGTACATATTATATGTATGCATTTGTCTTTTTAAACTTGGCATTGACTTAATAATTCTGTACTCTTTCTTTGTCCCTTCTACACCAAGTAAATTATATATTACAAGTGGGGAGTAAAGAAGTAACCTTCATTTTCCTGTTATCATTTGCTGTAAGCCAGTGTATAGTCTCACTTACATGTCAATAATCTGTATTTGCTATGTTCTTCATAATCTTTGTACAGCTGATATTATAATTTATAGTAAGTGTCTACAACATTACTTGTTTTTCCTATTACATGCAGGTTTTCACAATGGCAAAACAAATGATGTGGTTTTTGTAGGTACACTAGAAAATGAAAACATTTCTTAGAAAATCGTTGGTAATTATGTTTTAAAAATTGTCCAAAGTATATTCCCATGGAAGCTTGCCTATTTAGGGTATTTCAAACCTATATCTTAAAGATTGAAAACATGGTAGCTACAGACACACTCTCTCAAGACAGTATGTAAACTATTCCTCATTTGCAGAAACAAATGATTAATAGGGTGTCATATCTCCTATATCTACTAGTACCCACTCATTCTTCAAAAAACATTGTTTTTGTGGTGATACATGTTCATGTGGTGCGGATATAGCCTATTAGGAATACGAATTTAAAATGTATACAAATTGGAGAGTTCTCAGTAATTGATATTTTCCATGTAGCTTACAAAATTGCTGTATTGATGGCCTCATTGTCAGTCGTGACCCCTGGCATTCTGCCCATTGTCTCTCAAACCTCATATGCAGGTTTGCACTCCTTGCTGTTTTAAAATTCCTTGGTTTCTGATCATGACAAATCAGACATCATGAATAAAAGTCACATTTTTCTTTTGATTTCCTAAGGGGTATAATCACATGTAATTTTGTTTACCATATCTGTTGGGGGATCAACTGAAGATTCTATTACAATGATTACAAAGGGTAGTGTCGTCCAGTCTTTGCTCTTGGCCACCTCTTTGCCACATTCAGAAAACAATGAAAACAGGCCACTTTAGCTCTTGGCCATTTTTAATACATGTTTTGGAGTTAATGAGCTATGAACTGTGTCATTCTTTAGTTATGTTTTTTTCATTCCTGGGGGTTTGTTTCAAAAATCTTAAGCAATAACATTCCAGCATCCCCAGATGTGTGCATTTCAGAACTGGGAAGCAATTTTTGAAAGCTGCTTGAACTGTTGGTTTCAAAAACTCCTGTTGCCTTTTGGTTTTTGTTAAGCTAGTGCTAGTGCTTGCTTTTTATTTTTTATTTTTTTAAGTTTATTTATTTTGAGAGAGAACCAGTAGAGGCAGTGTGGAGAGAGAGAGGGGGACGGAGGATCCAACGCAGGCTCTGTGCTGACAGCAGTGAGCCTGACGTGGGGCTCAAACCCACGAACCAAACCGTGAGATCATGACCTGAGCTGAAGTTGGACACTTAACCTACTGAGCCATCCAGGTGCCCCTAAGCTAATGTTTCAGAAAGGGTGATTCTTCAGAACTTTGCATCAGAATAACAGGGAGTTATCAATATGCAGATACTTGAGTCCCTGTCCAAGAAATACTAAGTCAGAATCACTGGGGTGAGTCTGGGTACCTGCGTTTTAACCAAGTAATCCAGGAGATTTTAATGCACTCTGCTGATTGAAAACCACTGTTGAACCACTGGGCCCAGTGACTGTGACTGATCTTGAAAGTAACAACTATTGCTGTGCTGCTAATGACATAATTTGCACAGGGTGGCAAGAGTGAAGCACGTTGAAGAGTTTGAATTCAACTTCAAGAACTTGGACGTGGAGCTAAGTATTTTAGTAACTTAGTAACTGCCAGCATTACTAAGATGGAGTGGCAGTATTCTATGGTGTGATAGCACAGGAAACCCGAGTGTAAGTAGGGCTGCTAGGGCGCAGTGTAGCTCAGTGATTCAGGAACCAGACAGACCTGAGTCCCAACTCCACCTCTGAATCGTGGACAGTTACCTAAGCCCTTAAAGTTTCAGTTTCCTCCTCTGCAAGATGGTAACAGTACCTATCTCCAGGGTTACTGTGAGGATTAGATGGGCTACCGTGCCTGATTCATATCAAGGACTTAGCAAATGCAGGATCTTAAATTACTCTAGTTAACTAAACATGTTCTTAGTTTTCATTGGCTGTCTTATAATTGAGGGCTTATGAGGCCTATCAAAGGACACGATAGTGGGAAAAGTATAGACTCCTCATACTGGAGTTTCTACAACGTGATCTAGATTCACTGTCCTTCTGTAAAATCTGTGGTTGACATTTGTGTTACTAAAAGATTTGATTAGTACGATCGTCCATCATCTATTAAGAGTGCCTTGAGTCTGAGAACTGCCATTTCCCAGTTTTATTTCTTTTCAGGGCTTGCTAATGTGAAAGAGAATAACATGATTATATACAATTCTGTTGCAAGTAGATGGGGTACTGGAGAATAATGGCAAGTAGGATAAATCTCCTTATGAAGCATGTTTCTGTAAACATTATGGGATGGCCATTGGCATTGTGGATACACATCCTTAATGGTATTCAAAGATGAGTTCCATTGGGGTTTGGTAAATGGCAGGATTGAAGTGTATCACAGCTTAGCAAAAGAGGGCTGAAATCATGTATGTGTATATCATGTCCTTAAATAATTTTCATAGCACATCTAGTCCTGGAAATTGGGATTTAACATACTCGTTTCTTCCATAAAATTTCCTGTGAATAGAACATGGAAACGCTTCTTAGAAATTTCCACCACTGTAAAATTTATACTGTTTCAAGCCTATACTTCCTTCCCTAGAGCCAGTAGTGTTTTGTATTTTGCCTTTTGTATTTCTTTTGTTTTTGAAAGAAGACAAAGTGTATGTATATATATTGAAGAGAAAAAGGATACAGTAAAGGCTCTAGTATTAAAAGATAGTACTGAGGAAATGGAAAATTATTACAAGAGCACTGCAGATGTTTTCTGACCCAGTTCTATCTCTAGTCCCCTAGAGCTACATGTATACATGCTTAAATATTTGTATAATATATTTGTATAATATATAAAAGAAAATGCACAGGGTGTAGAGGCTCTTTTATTTTAATGTAATAACATGGCTTTGTTTATGAGAACTTAATGATCTTTGTGAGATGTCAAAGATTTTGGATTGACTATATCACCTAATTGATAACATGGTTATATGATATCATAAAAACAACTTTTTAAGGAAAGAGTTAATATATATCCACTTAATATCATGTATCAAACCATTCTAATTCCCAACAGTTATTTATTTGTGAAGCATAAATAATCTGGATCTATACATAATTAGATATTATAAAAATTTCCAAGACAGGGACCTGTTGGGATGAGCACTAGGTGTTGCATGGAAACCAATTTGATAATAAATTTCATATTAAAAAATAATAAAAATAAATAATAATAAATGTATTGACATTATAAATAACTTTTAAGATAAACTAAATCTTAATTGGCATCCCCAATAGAATGTATATAAAAAGAGAATTTTGCTCATCATCCTTAACCAAATGCACATAAAAAGAATAGAAATAAGAAAGTTGTGATTATAACTGGCTAGAAATATGTCAAAAATGTCTGCACAGCTGACCTTTAAATAGCTTCATATATGAGCTTATATATGTGAAGCTATTTCACTGCAATTTTTATTCTTTACAGTCATTTCATAGGCCAACTTTCTAAACCTTATTTAATAACAAAGTAATAGAATCATTGATTGAAAGATAGAAGAGTCCTCAGATGTCAAATAGTTTAATTTTTTCATTTGAGAGATTGCTGTCTGGACAAGCTATGTGACTTGCCCATGGTTATGGTTCTAGTTATGGTGCAATAGTGGCTGTCTCTTCAAGCCAATATGTACGATTATGTCAAAGATATTTCTCTTATGGAGGCTACCAGTTACCTAAAATATTAAAAGATTATACGGTGGGTAAGAGGGTGGAGGTCACCGAAGTGCTGAAGATGAAGATAAATTGATAGGATAAAGACTGTTTAAGATATTATCTGTGATGGTGATTTGCAGTCACATGTATGTCTCTGATCTCAAGCTTATTTCCTTTATCCCCTACAGGCAGGTGACTGGGTGGCCTTCTTGGTGTCAAATGTGTTCAGAATGACTTTGTGAAATGCTGCAATAGTTATTCTTCCCGTAGAATGTCTTTGACACGTGTTAAGTTGAAGTCGTGAGAGCAAGCAGGAAGGGTGAAAAGTGTGCAGAACTGTAGAAACACAGGGTGTGTACCAGACAGCAGGAGAAGGAAGGTAGAAGTGTAGGGAAAGCTGGAGAGTCAGGGATGGGGGTGGGGGAGGGAGGCTGCAGAGGCACCTGCAGACCCAGGGAGGCAGGGAGACCCCAGGCAGGGATGCCCAGTAATGATTAACTTCTGGAAAGGGCACTGAGAGTTTTTGTAAATCATTATGAGGTTAGAGATGATGGTTGTAGAAGATGTTTAAAGACCTAAATATCTTTATTTAGCCTGGAGAATCCTAGGCATGTAGGGTAGTTATCAATATTTTAAATAAAATGACAGTGGTCATGGAAGATAGTCTATGCAATAGAAAACAAATAAATACAATGGGAAGAAAAAAGTTCCAAAGACTTGTTTGGGGGAAAGTGTGGCTATTGCCAGAGGAATCTTCTGTTTGTGAACTTCTTTGGTTGGAAATTTAACATTTCTAAATAGCTACTCTCTATAAAATAATAGTTCATATGTTAAGAATCACTCTCTTTTCTGGAGAGGGATGTAGTATCTTTCTTTGGGAATGGCTTAAAGCAATTTCATCTGATAGGGTGATGGACTGGACAACTCTCACAGGTTAATTCAAGGCCCAGAGATGCCAGTGCTGATTTAAAGTAGCTGTGACAGCACAAGAACAAGATCAAAGACCATGGCAGTGACCTTCGCCTGCACCATCTTTTATCTTGAGCTAGCCTGAGTTTCCATAACAAAGTTTGTTTTCCTTTTGACCGAAGAAGTTTTCCAGCTTGTTCATTTAATGATAGACCACTTTATCCAGCTAAGTGACAAAAAGTGGAAAAGAAGCAATCTTGGGAGAGTTATGAATCACCATGTATTTTCTCACCTAAGCCACTAAAGGCACATTCTATTCATGCCTTTATTTCCTTTAGTCACTATATACAACATATTTATGTATTTTGTATGTAACCTAGTTTCCTGAATTAAGAAAAATAGGTAATCAAATGCATACCTACAGTTGATTGCCCCCCTCAAATTGATAACTTTGGCCTAATATACCAATTTATTCTAAAACCCATAATAGCCTGCATATATAGTCTAGCTTTTAATTTTGCTCAGATGCCTTTTTGAATTGTAAATCCTGGCACTCTGACATCTGTAATTTAAGTATCATGACTTTAATTGTGTGGGTGACGTTTCTGGGGGAATGAGCATAAAGATTCAAGTTATGTTTTTTTAAAGTTAATCAGACTTGAAAAAATCAATGAATATACATAAACCTTGATTGAACAGGCACAAATAGATAGAAAACATAAAAAACACGAACAATCCTGAGAATTCCTTTCTAATAACTGATTGTATAGTCCTCATCTCTGTAGAGTTTGGGGGAAACGATTCTTGATACCGGCTTATTCCACGCTGAAATCCGAGACGTCCCCCCCCCCATCAGCTGTTTCTTATAAATTGGTTGGTGGGAATAACCATTACCAGGAAAGAGCAAACAATCAAACAATAACTCAAAGATCTAGGTATTAAACAGCTATGTATAAACAGATTGGGAATGTAAGGTCTATGTAATTCAGGAGAAGGCCAATTAAACATATCATATAATATGTGATGTTTTCTCACATCTGCCAACAATACTGCGTCAACTTTCATTCTTGTTTGCTGATATGTTTCTATTCAAAACTTGAAATGTTGGAACTATTAAATCATCATCCTGGCTCTGAGTATACAGTGCTCCAGATCTCCCAGGAGAGTGTGTCAAAAACGTTTGTTAAAATAGTCCTTCATCTCCATGCCATAGCATTTTTGTCTGTAACCCATGTGGTCCGGCAATGCAAGGCCACTTAGAAAACTGTTCAATTAGTCTTTGCTACCGATGAGTTAAAGAACTGGATATGGAAGAGGCTGTCAGAGAGTTTTGTCAACAAATCTAATCATATAAATTTTGGTTTATACTTTATGAAATACATGCTATAAAGACTTTTACACAAACTTGTATATTAGCAATTGCAATGAGCCTATGTTTAAGAGGTGATTAGGGTAAATAATACTTTAAATCGGCTGGGTATTTTCAAAGCTAGGAACTTTTCTTCTGTTGCTGTGTTGATTTGTACACTTCAGCATTCAATGAAATACAAAAACATGCATATGGAGAATTTGCTTCTAAAACTCAATTTTCCCAAGTTATGAAAAATCTTCTAGACTAAGATGATCACCTCTCAGCCTACCCTTAATATTAAGAACCTTCAGAGGAGAGTAAATACTCTAGTTGAATGACTAGGACACAAATAAGTTCTACATGATTCTAGTTTCCCCAGAGAATTTCCAAATCACAGGTATCATCCAGAAGAGGTTATATTCCTGGGGCCATTTATCACAATTTCATTTTTAGAGTGTTCTAGAGGTGAATTCATCTCGTGAACTCATCAAAATAATAAAGATAAAGAGGGATTTGTGCCTTTTTAGAAGGGCACAGGTGCTTTACATGATTAAGAAATGAGAAGTACAGTGTAAAAATTCTTCTCTGTGGTTAAGTTTTATTTTCATGTGTCTGTAATCTAGGGATTCACTCCTTCATAAGAGGAAAGAATTTGAAAGCTGTTGCAATACCAAGTAAACGTAATTAAATTCTGATCATTCCACTGTGTGTTTTGTCTAAATCTTGTCAATTCTGTGAGGAACAACAGCAAAATTTTCATAAAGCATAGTTAGAAAAGCAGAAGGATTTTCTTGTTTTGCTTTTTTAAGAAGCACATTAAAAAAATAAAGGTATCTTGAATAGCCATCTGTCCCATATGAATTTATTTTGCTATTGTACTTAAGTGAACAGGATAAAAGCATGGTTAGAAAGTGGGAATATGTATATCTGTACTACAAAGCACATTAAGGCCTCTACAAGGCTAGGAATAAGTGCTCCAACAGATGTATTAAGTATATGTAGATTTCCCTTAGAGGATTCATAGAAAATCCTCTATGTGTATAGTACCTATACTGTGTATAATACCAAATACCACAGACTACTTGAGAGAAAATCTTAGTTTTTTCTTTTTTCTTTTTATAATGTTTGTTTTTTGAGAGAGAGAGAGGGAGACAGAATTTCAAGCAGGTTCTGCACTGTCAAGGAAAAGCCTGATGCGGGGCCTGAACTCACAAACCATGAGATCATGACCTGAGCCGAAATCAAGAGCTGGTGCTTAACCGATTTGAGCCACCCAGGCACCTTGAGAAAATCTTAGGTTTTATAAACAGTCTAGAAATGCTTGCATTTCTGCGATATCTGAATTTAAGTAATTCAAAAAGGGGACTGCACTGAGACATTCATACTTGATCAAAACCCAGGAATTTCTATTTGGTGTTGGGAGTACAGGTCATTGCCATAGTCTCAAACCTACTTTTCCCCTCTGAATCCCTATTCTCACAATAGGGCTAAGAGGAAAAGTGTTGAAACCATATCATTTTATTAAGCTGGATCATTTCTGGAAGAGTAGCACATGTGTACATCCTCAATTTGGGGAGGGTTTATTTAGGAGCCTTCTACTTCTCTGATTTCTCTAATCTTCTGGGTGCTTCTATAGATTCTTAACTGTCTGAATAAATAATAAGGGGAGAGAATCACCACTGGCAAAGTCCATTAGGGTGTCAGAAAAGGACGAATTTCTCCAGAGAATGTAAGAGGGAGTAAAGCACATGTTTGTGTATTTCTGAAAATTCCTTGAGGTTAGAGTACTTTCTGAACATTATCTACAATTGTAAAGAAACTTGAGCCTGAATGAGCGGGTGGAGGAGAATGTAAGTATGATAAAGAATTTAGCTTGCTCTTTGTACTGGGAGTAACTTTTAGAGCACTCTGGGTAAAGGCATCTTATTTTCAAGAAATGCCTTCCACTTCAATCTGCGAACCGACCATCTATTACCACTCAGTCACTTTCCTGAAGTAACAAATTCCCATGACTGAGAGCCACTGGTTCATTTCCCTACAAAACATTTTTCACCAGGGGTGGGTACCTAGACACCTCAACACATCGACTATAATGGTCTTATAAACCTGCCTCATGACCTTTCTCCCCTGTGGTCTCATCAGCAGGCGATAAAATAGGTTCTTACAGGAGAACTGAGGATAAGGAGCCTATCTGTCAGAGGTAATTACCTAGTCAGATATATGCACCCCTGAGATGAAGCCAGAAATCCTTATACTAATCTGTAATTAGTGTTTATTATTTGATCTGTTCATGTCAGAAGTACAAAAAAAGGCTCCCCTCAGCCGGACAATCCTAGCCTAACAAGATATGGGAAATATTAATGTAAAAGCTTTTCATTGTCTGCGTTTTCTTTGCCATGGCAACTTAAAATCAGCTTGCTTCCAAGTAATTTGTAGCTCAGCCACGCTGCCTAACCTGCACACAGCCAACCTGGCATTCCATCCAGAAGCATCTAAAGCTTTAGCCTGACAACAGGTGTAGGCATTATCTTGACAAAGACCTGCATGATAAGCTCCTCATTTTTCTCTACGGGGACAAGTAGTACATTCAGGACTTGTTCTTGGCAGATGTTATTCTAACAGAAATTCAGAATTCAAATCCTTCAAACCCCCTGTCATGCTGTGTGCTAAGATGAGAAATAAGTTTGTAGATATGCTCCCGAATTTCAATGAAGCTCTGTTACCTGGACCTTGGCTTTTGTTGTTCTGCACTTTGTAGCCATGGTGGTCCATTTATGTTCTTCAAGGAGATCTCATTGGAATTATCTGATTTGATGGGAACTTGAGACAGTCTCAACTACAGGGTTTTACAAAGTTGAGGTATACAGTTTTACCTTTGAACAAAGAGATAGGTTCCTTTGGGGAGAGCGAAAGAAATGCATCTCGAATGCTATATAAAAAAATCAACTGTGTTTTAAAGTAGAAATCAGAGAATTCAGAATAACAGTATTGTAACCTAATACGGGCCATTGATCTTCAATTTTTCAAGAACTAAAAAGTATGGTGCAATAGCTAAGGGCATGGACTTTAGATTCCTTAGGTCTTTAAGCCATAGTTATCTTAGCTGTGAAATGTTGATAACGATAGTGTAAATTTCCTAGACTTGTCCTAGGAATAAAACGAGGCAAAGATTGTCCAATGTTGAGAACAGTGCTAGTTCATAGCAAGCTCTGGATAAGGTAGCTGTTTTTTCTGTTCTGCCAGACCACAGGGCATAACTACACATTGGTGCAAATATTTTGTGGGTTTGGCACTCTGGGACACGTGGTACACTTCTCTAACTTTGGGATTCTACATAGGGGATTGCTCAAGCAGGACCAGGATATCTGGGGTTTCAAGAAGGAAGAAGGCACAAGTAGGTGTTTCTAGGAGATAGTGGGTTTGAGGGGAGAACCTCTTTTTTGCAAAGTTGCATTTGGGGAATTGCAAGGAAAACTTCTTCCAGTTCTGTAAAACAAGCTGCCTTCACTTTTAGGAGAGCATTTGCTTGGCCCCTGGCACAGACAAAGGAGTGATAGACATTTGCTGGTTGGTGGACTGAATAAGGAATAAATGTGGATAGATAAGCTCTAGGAACACATTTCAAACTTTATCTTTGCCAAAGAGTCTTTCTGAACTCCTAGCTCTGTCTTTCAGGGTATGCTAATTAGTTCCTGCTGTTAATATTTTCTCCAAAGATCTAAATGACAGGTGCTGTTATATCTTCCTTTTTTAAGGGGAGTTGAAGGAATGTTGAGAGACAGGCCAAGATTAGAGTTAAATTTTTAATCTTCCTAGCAAATGGAATTTTTTAGGTAAAATGGGTCAATTCTGAAAGTTTTCCAAAGAAGTCAAATTGTTTCTGGAAAGGCGGTTTAGACTCACACATCAGAAAACGTGATCCAAGGCCACCTGGGTGGCTCAGTAGGTTAGGCGTCTGACTTTGGCTCAGGTCATGATCTTGTGGTTTGTGAGTTTGAGCCCCACATTGGTCTACCTGCTGTCAGTGCAGAGCCTGCTTTGGGTCCTCTGTCTCCCTCTCTCTCTGCCCCTCCCCTACTTGTGCTTTCTCTCCCCAAAATAAAATAAACATAGCCCACAAAAAAACCATGATCCAAGTGGAGGTAGAAGGCATGGTTTAGATTACTGGTTCACTCATTTATTCGCTGGTGTGAACTTGACAAGATATTTAGCTTCCTCAGTCTTATTTTCCTAGCTTTTCAACGGGGTAAATAATACCTATCTCAGCTTTGTTGTGACTATAAGATGCTATACTTCATATAAAATGTTAAGCACAGAGAATGGAAGATAGTAAACCCTCAATAGCTACTGTTATGTTTGTTTTTTTTTTTTAATTTTTTTTTTAACATTTTATTTATTTTTGAGACAGAGAGAGACAGAGCATGAATGGGGGAGGGGCAGAGAGAGAGGGAGACACAGAATCGGAAGCAGGCTCCAGGCTCTGAGCCATCAGCCCAGAGCCCGACGCGGGGCTCGAACTCACGGACCGCGAGATCGTGACCTGAGCCGAAGTCGGACGCTTAACCGACTGAGCCACCCAGGTGCCCCCTGTTATGTTTTTTATTGTTTTAGGTAATCTTAGTATTAGTAAACCTGTTTGTCAGGGTTCAAGTTCTATTAGATGATTATTCAGTACACCAACATCTGTGATTACTATATTTAGAGGCAAAAGACACAGTAGCAGAGAGGTTTGTTTGAACCCCTGGGTTTCCAGGGGATTGCTACCGAGCTTGGAAATATTTCAACCAATCCAAACACTGGGGCTAACTAAGACTTTCTACAAAACACCAGGAAGCTTTATGTGGATTTAGTGTATTATTGTGTAGTTTAGACTGCTTTTTGAGATTTTAAGATGATTAACAAAACCCTTAAGTATTTCAGGGTCCTTAGAGGACTCCTTGGAAATGGTACCATAGTTGGCACCCTTGAGTAGCCTTCAAAAGGCCAGTTTTCTTTATTCCTTGAAAATGTACATGTCATTACCCAGAAATATTTTCAACAGGTTTTACAAAACAACAGAGGTTCCTTTCCTGGTGGCTGTGCTAACCAAATTAAATAAGCGGTTTGTTACTTCAAGCATATCCCATTCTCTTGCCTGAATTTTGATTTACTTGCTAGAAAATTCTCCACTGATATATTTATTGGGTCTGAGGTCCATTTACTAAACCATAGGCTCAGAACTGAGAATGAGGATGTAAGTTGTCAGAGACATAGGGCCATTAGAAGTAAATGCATTTCTTTTCTCTGGAGGAAATTCCCATGGAGGGAGTTAGAAGGTAACAGATCCCTGATCTCCCATTTTGAAAAGAAACACTTTGACACAGGCCCTGTCTTCAAACATACTCCTGTTCCCCCTTAACCTTATGCCTTAATAAATCTTCACTAGTTTTGGGATTGGAGTTTGAAGAAGTTATATGTAAAAGTTGGATAGAAAACAGTATTTTGTGTCCAACAATGCAAATTCAGAAATGGAAAGGCAATTCATTTTTATAATATCTTATATAGACATTGTGGTTTTTATGCTTCTTGACAGAGTCATAAAATGGTGCACTCTTGAGTTTCTAAGTTACTATTTTTTAATCCCCAGTCTACTTTTTAAAAGATTTTATTTTATTTTTTTTTTATCATGAAAAGTGTACTCCTTAATACTCATCCCTTATTTTCTCCATCTCCCCATCTCCCCACTCACCTCTCCTCTGGTAACCATCAGTTTTTTCTCTAAATTAAGAGTCTGTTTCTCTCTTTTCCCTTTGATTGCTTGTTTTGTTTCTTAATTACACATGAGTGACATTATATGGTATTTATCTTTTGGTGACTAACTTATATCACTTAGCATTATATTGTTTAGCTGTATCCATGTTTTTTGCTAATAGCAACATTTCATTCTTTATGGCTGAATAATATTCCCTTGTGTGTGTATGTGTGTACATACATACATACATACATGCATACATACATACATACACACCACTTCTTTATCCATTCATCTATCAATGGACATTGGGGCTGCTTCCATAGTTTGGCTATTGTAAATAATGCTGCAGTAAACATAGTGCATTTATCCCTTTGAATTAGTGTTTGCATACTTTTTGGGTAAATACCCAGTAGTGTGATTTTTGAGTCCTAGGATATTTCTATTTTTAATTTTTTGAGGAAAGTCCATTCTGTTTTCCATAGTGGCTGCACCAGTTTGCATTCCCACCAAACTGGGATTCCTTTTTCTCCACGTCTTCGCCAACATCTCTTGTTTCTTATGTTGATGTTAGCCGTTCTTCCAGATGTGAGCTGGTTTTGATTTGCATTGTTCTGATGAGTGAGGTTGAACATCTTTTCATGTGTCTGTTGGCCATCTGTATGTCTTCTTTGGAGAAATGTCTGTTCATGTCCTCTGCCCATTTTTAATTGGATTATCTGTTTGGGGGTATTGAGTTGTATCAGTTCTTTATATATATATATATTGGATACTAACCCTTTATTGGATAGGTCATTTGCAAATATCTTCTCCCATTCTGTAGGTTGTCATTTAGCTGATTGTTTCCTTCACTGTGTGGAGGCTTTTTATTTTTATGTGGTCCCTATAGTTTATTTGTGCTTTTATTTCGCTTGCCTCAGGAGACCTATTTAGAAAGATGTTGTTATGGCTGATGTCTGAGAGATTACTGCCTGTGCTGTGTTCAAGGATCTTTATGGTTTCAGGTATCACTTTTAGTGTTTAATCCATTTTGAGTTTATTTTGGTGTATGGTGTAAGAAAGTGGTCCCGTTTCATTCTTTTGCATTTTGCTGTCCAGTTTTCCCAGCACCATTTCTTGAAGAGATTGTCTTTTTCCCATTGTATATTCTTTCCTCCTTTGTTAAAGATTAATTGACCATATAATTGTGAGTTTATTTCCAGGTTTTCTGTTCTATTCCATGGATCTATGTATCCATTTGTATGCCAGTACCATACTGTCTTAATTACTACTGCTTTGTACTGTAACTTAATCTAGAATTGTGATACCTCCAGTTTAGTTTTTCAAGATTGCTTTGGCTATTTGAAGTCTTTTGTGGTTCCACACAAATTTTAGGATTGTTTGTTCTAGTTCTGTCAAAAATTCTGTAGGTTGGGGCACTTGGGTGGCTCAGTCAGTTAAGCGTCTGACTTTGGCTCAGGTCACGATCTCACAGTTCGTGGGTTCAAGCCCCATGTTGGGCTCTATGCTGACAGCTCAGAGCTTGGAACCTGCTTTGGATTCTGCATGTCTCTCCCTCTCTGCCCTTCCCCCACTTGTACACTGTCTCTCTGTCTCTCCCTTTCCCTCTCTCTCTCTCTCAAATAAACATTAAAAAATGCTGTAGGTGTTTTGTTAGGGATTGCATTAAATCTGTAGGTTGCTTTGCATACTATAGACATTCTAACAATATTTGTTCTTCCAATCCATGAGCATGGAATGTCTTTTCCTTTCTTTGTGTCATCTTGAGTTTCTTTCATCAACTCATCAACTTGAGTTTTATAGTTTTCTGAGTAGAGGTCTTTTACCTCCTTGGTTAGGTTTATTCCCTGATATTTTATTGTTTTTGGTGCAGTTATAAGTGGGAATGTTTTCTTAATTTAACTTTCTGCTACTTCATTATTAGTGTATAGGAATGCAACAGATTTACATTGATCTTTGAATCCTGTGACTACTGAATTCACCTACCAGTTCTAGTAATTTTTTGGTGGGTTCTTTAGGATTTTCTATATATAATATCATGTCATCTGCATATAGTCAGAGTTTTACTTCTTTATTACCATTTTGGGGGCCTTTTATTTCTTTGTTGTCTTACTGTTGTGGCTAGGACTTCCAGTACTATGTTGACTAAAAGTGGTGAGCATGGACATCCTTGTCTTGTTCTTGACCTTACAGGAAGTTCTCACTTTTTCACCATTGAGTATGACAAACATATCCATTTTTGTATTAAGTTAGGAAGTCACTCTCATGACTTCCACAAATCTCTTAGGGTCTGTATGCAAGTAATTGATGATGTAAGAGCTTTCCCAATTTGGGCGGTACATTCATCTAATAACCATTTTTAGTTACGATATTTAATAATTCCCCAAGTGAGGCATTTAGTTTGGATCAGCCTGTGGGCAATCCAGCATGTTTCTTGGGTTAGTCACTGTTGATCTGGATTCCAATATTTATGCTTTTGTTCTTGGCATGAGTTCATAATTTAATGCTAGCATCTCATTAAAGGCATTTGCCCAACTCTAAGTCATGTTTTGTTTTTTATACCCACTGGGGTTAGTAAATTGTGCTTTTGACCTTCAAAAGTGGTTCTTTAGAATGGCATGAAAATAACTGACTAATCAGAACTGAGACTTGCCTTTTTTCCCCTCCAGTTTTCTTGAAAAGTAAATGACATAACACTATATAAGTTTAAGGTATGCAGCAGGATGGTTTGATTTACATAAATTGTGAAATGATTACTATAATAGATTCAGCTCACATTTATCTTTTCCTATAGATACAAAGGAAAGAAGAAAAGAAAGTATTCTTGTTGTGAGAGGATTTACTCTCAACTTTCCTACATATCATGTACCAGTATTAGCTACAGTCATCATATTGTATATAATACCACTAGTACTCACCTATTTTATAACTGGAAGTTTGTACCGTTTAACAACACTCCTCCAATTCCCCAGCCCCTATAACAAGTCTGATCTCTTTTTCTAGGAGTTTTGCTGGTGGTGGTGGTGGTGTTTTTGCTGTTGTTATTAAGATTTCATGTATAAGTGAGATAATATCTTTCTCTTACTTCACTTAGCATAATGCTTTCAAGCCCCATCTATGTTGTTGCACATGGTGAGATTTCCTCATTTTTATGGCTGTATAATATTCCGTGTGTGTGTGTGTGTGTGTGTGTGTGTGTGTGTGTGTGTGTATTCATGCATGTGCACGTATGTGTCTAACAACTTTATCCATTCATCCATACATGGACATTTAGGTTGTTTTGATGTCTTGGTTATTGTAAATAATGCTGCTGTAAGCATGCAGGTGCAAATATCTTTTTGAGTTAATGTTTTCATTTCCTTTGGATATATTTCCAGAAGTGGAATTCCTAGATCATATGGTAGTTCTATTTTTAAGTTTTGAGGGTCCTCCATACTGTACTCCATAGGGGCTGTGATAGTTTACAATTCCACCAATAGCATACAAAGATTCCCTTTTTACCATGTGTACACCAACATGTTATCTCTTTTTTATGATGGCTTTTCTAAAAGGCATGAGGTGATACCTCATTGTGGTTTTAATTTGAATTTCCCTAATGACTAGTGATGTTGAGCATCTTTTCATGTACATTTTGGCTTTGTGTATATCATTGGAGAAATGTCTATTCAGATCCTTTGCCCACTTCTTAAAATTTTGGGTTATGGTTTCTTGATAGTTGTATGAGTTCTTCTTGTGTTTTGGATATTAACACCTTATCAGATATACTGTTTGCAAAAAGGTTTTTTTTTTTTTTATTCTGTAGATTGTCTTTTTACTTCATTGATGGTTTCTTTCACTGTACAGAAGCTTTTTAGTTTGATGTAGATCACTTATTTTTTATTTATTTTGTTGGTGGTGCTTTAGGTGTCCTATCTAAAAAACTGTTACCAAGACTCAAGTCAAGGAGCTTTATCCCTATGTTTTGTTCTAGGAGTTTCATGGTTTCAGGTTTATGCTTAAGTCTTTAATCTATTTTGAGTTAATTTTTGCAAATGGTGTAAGACCTCAGTCCAGTTTCATTCTTTACATGCGAATATCCAATTATCCCAGCACCATTTATTGGAAACTGTCTTTTCTTCATAGAATATTTTTGGCTCCCTTGTCAAATATTAGTTGACCATATATATTTGGGTTTATTTGGGTTAGTCTATTTGTCTGTTTTTAATGCCAGTGCCATATTGTTTTGATGATTATAGATTTATAGTGTAGCTTGAAATCAGGTAGAGTGATGCCTCCTCCTTTGTTCTTTCTCTGAATTTCCTTAGCTATTTGGGGTCTTTTGTGGTTCCATATAAATGTTGAGTGTTTTTTTTCTATTTCTATTTAAAAAATGCCATTGGAATTTTGATACCTATTTCATCAAATCTATGGACAGTTCTTGGTGGTATTGAAATTTTAACAATATTCTTCCAATCCGTGAACATGGGATGGCTTTTCATTTATTTTTCCTCTTTGATTTCTTTCATCAGTGTCTTGTAGTTTTCAGAGTAGAGCTCTTTTACTTCCTTAGTTAGGTTTATTCTTAAGTACTTTGTTTTTGATGGTATTATAAGTGGAATTGATTTCTTTTTCAGAAAACTTAGGGTTAGCATATAGAAATGCTACTGATTCTTGTATGTTAATTTTGTATTCTTCAACTTTAATTTATTAATTAGATCTAACAGTTTCTTGGTTGTCCTTAGGATTTTCTATATATGAAATCATGTCCTCTGCAAATAGAATTTTACTTCCTTTCCAATTCTGATACTTTTTATTTCTTGCTTGATTATGCTAGCTAGGACTTCCAATACTAGTTTGAATAGGAATGGTAAGAGTGGGCACTCTTATTTCTGATCTTAGAGGAAAAGCTTTTATCCTTTTACTATTGAATATGATGTTACCTTTTGGGCTTGAATTTATTATGTTGAGATATGTTCCTTCTGTGCCTAATTTGTGGAGTTTTTACCATGAACAGATGTTGAATTTTGTTAAAAGCTTTTTCTGTGTCTATTGAAATGGTCATATGATTTTCTTTCATTCTATTAATGTGATGTATCATACTGATTTTGTGTATGTTGAACCACCCTTGCATTCCAGGGATAAATCCCACTTGATCATGGTCAATAATCCTTTTAATGTGCTGCTGAATTTGGTTTGCTAGTATTTTATTGAGAACTTTTACATTATATTCATCAGGGCTAATGGCCTGTGGTTTTCTTTTCTACCAGTGTCATTTTCCGGGATGATGCTTGTAAAATGAGTCTGGGAGTTTTCTCTCCTCTTGGTTTGTTTTGTTTTGTTTGGTTTGGTTTTTTGGGGAGGATAAGATTTGAGAAGGATTGCTGTTATTCAGACTTGCTTTTAATGTAGAAGTCTATGAGGCCACTAAACTAATAATCATCAATTGATTAAAAATTTTTTTCTTTACAAATTCATTTCTCTATATTCTGCAAATAGGATATGAAATCCAGCTTGAGTAGGAAGAACCAAAAGAATGATTTTCAATAGACTATTTTTCTTTTGGAGTGTTGAGAGTTTGTAATTTATGTGTCAAATTCTAGAGCAGTAGAAGATTTTATAAACTATGTCATACGTGGGATATTTCTAGACCTGTCCTGGAGAAAGACAGATATCAGTAAATTGGGGTTGGATTAGAAGGATTCTGTAAAGGTATTAAGCCTTGAGTATCTTCTGGTTAGTTGAAGGAAAGGTTTGTAAGAGAGGAAATAGGAGTGTGATAATCTGAGGAGACAAGTATTTTTTGTATGATGTATAGCATAAAGAAGGAATACAAATCTAAGGTGAGGATTAAAAGTGAGGATGAGAGTAAATTGCATGGTTTATGTCCTGTGTTTTACATAGTTAAGGATTAAATAACATGAAGACTAAATGAGAGAAGGAAAGAAAAAAAGTGAGAAAGGTACCTTAGTCAACAGCTTTCAAATGTACTCGGTATGATGAACACATATACCTCATCATGGCTTAGATGAAGAAAAAAAGGCAATTTTCCATGTTAGGTAAAAAGTTGAATAAAATAAAGTTTTAAGCTTAGTTAACTATGAACTGGGTATTTCCATTTGCTTTCCTAATTGGTATCATAAATTAAGGATGTTCCAAAGGTAGCCCATACTATCCATTCTCCCCAAACCTGGCATATTGCAGATTTCCCCACCCAGTGTTGAGCGACTGTGTTCTTGTTATTGCTCATGCCAAAACTGATGTACCCATCTTTGGCTCCCTGATCTCTTTCATTGTCAGAGGCAAATCCTGTTGGTTCTCCAAAATATATCCAGAATCTGACCACTCTTCATAAATGTCCTGCTTCGTTTTTGTCCTAGACACTTACTATGTAACACACTTTATATTTTACTCACCTTGTTGAGTGTCTTTATGCCCCTCCAGAATATCAGTCCATGTTGGAGGACTGCCTATTTTATTCACTGCTGTATCTTTAGCCTCCAGAACAGCCTAGTACATAGTAGGTGTGCTCTACCTCTTAAATTGATGAACACATAAACATATCAAGGAAAAAAGGGGAAGGGGTAACAAACACTAGATTAGAATTGTTCCTAATGGATTCAACAGCTATCTTTATGTACTATGTGCTTGCTTGAATGTTATGTCTCTAAATCTTGTATGTACTGTGTGGATTTCACTAAAATGCAAAGCCATCCTCAGGATTTTGGATAAAATCCAGAATACATATCAGAGAATACATATATCATAAACATATTTGAATACTTGTACAATATACATTTATTCATATACTATATATTTGTGGTCCTAAATAAATATATCCCCTCTTCTTTGAACAAATTAGTAATTGCAAATTAAAATTTAAAAAATCCCAGGGGATCTCCTCACCTTTGCATAGAGCTTTCCTGGAAAGAACTTTTTCAGAAATATAATTAAACTGTTTTCTCATGTACACTATCTCCTGTTTAATTTTGAGACTGGAGTGGTGACAAAATATGTGTTGGAACGTAATTATAAGCACTCCTTAGAAAATGACAGGGCTTTTCTAAATAACATATTTGGTGTGTTGAGTAAATTGTATATCATTTTAGCATCCTGGATATTCTCAATTTATAATCAGTCTTAAAAGATTGTAAAACCCAAAGGGAGAACAGGAACTAAGTTGTTTATACAACAATGGTAATGTGGCTAACATCTGAACTCTCAAAAGCAATTCTGTCATAAATAAATGAGGTTAGATTTCAGGAGGCAGATAGGATTTCTTGGAAACTAGAAGGATGACGAAAACTGAAGTTACTATTTAAAATTCATGATTTAAATATAGTCTTACGAATTGCTCTATTTTTATTCTATCCTTGGCATTGATAGGCTTTCTCCATGGAGGCCATCGTTACCCATACACATCATAAGAAAAATGGGTAAGACTTAAGCTATTTAGACTTAAGTGTGAGGCGAACATGATAATCACTACACTACGGAAACGAGGCAGGCTAGACTTAAGTGTGTAAAAAACATGCTACATGAATCTCTCCAAAAGGAAAGATTTAAGAATGCATCACATAGGTGTTCACTAGACATGTGTTAAAATGAATGAATGAAATTGAACAATAAGGAGCAATTTGAGCTAAAAATCAACATGGATTTTGTTGCTTTCTGGTTTGCCCTGGAACAAGAGTCCTAGAAATCTTGTGATGAGATAATTCATATTTGCACAATTTATAATGTGATGTGATATTAGATAGTAAAATATGAAGGTCTTTTGGCAATTTACACAGAAAACAACACAGTCATTTGTGGGCCATTCATGAAATGGCCCATGAAATCCTAGGTCTCAATTTAAGTTATAAAGTTAGCCTGATGAATTTTTCATTGGGAAGATTTTGCTTCACTTTAAGTTTAGTGCAATATAAACCAGAAATTGCCTATTTTGAGAAAGAAAATTTCTCTTTAAAAAGTGTTTTATTTATTTTTGGGAGAGAGAGAGAGACAGAGTATGAGCAGGGGAGGGGCAGAGAGCGAGGGAGACATAGAATCCGAAGCAGGCTACAGATTCTGAGCTGTCAGCACAGAGCCTGATGTGGGGCTTGAACTTGTGAACTGCTAGATCATGACCTGAGCTGAAGTGGAATGCTTAATCGACTGAACCACCCAGGCGCCCTAAGAAAAATTTCTTGAGGGAAATACATCACTGGAAGAAGGGGGAAAAAGCCATGTACCAAAATATAAAGTAATTGTAATGCTTTCAGGAAAATAAAGTTATTATAGATAGTTTCATAGAGATCATTTTTTCTCTCCATGCTTTTGATCCTCGTTTGAAATAATGATGCAGTGTATTTATCTTAGCAAAATAAGCAAGTATGGACACTGATAGAATGATAAAGTGGGAGAATGTTGGCTTTATTTTTTTCATTTCTTCCTTAACTACTTTGGAGTGCCTGCTCCATCAGACTCCATGCTAGGCGCTTGATGTACATAGGTGAGGCTAGGTTCCTGCAAGCTACAAGTCAGTGATGAAACTCATTACTGGTGTGACACTGTGTGCAATAAGGGAAGCAAACAGTGCAATAATGAAGAAAAACAAATGCTCAGTAAGGGACTGTCTTTGGTTTTCAGATGAGGGGGACTGAACTCTAGATAGGACAAGACATTGGTTGGAGGTCATATGCTTGATGTGTGGCAGAACTGGGATCCTAACACATGTCAGACTGACTCCACAGCCGGGACTAGAATTGCCATTCTGGAGACCTGTACCCCTGGACCATTCCAATGAGAACTCCCTGCTTAAACCTCTTAATGGCTACTTCCCGCGTCCAGAGCATAAAGTTCAGTTTCCTTGATCTGGCCCCACCTGTCTCTGTGACATCCTTGCTCACCCTTTATCACTGTAACTATGTTGCTTGTGGGCCATCTGTACTCCCCAGTCTGCTTCAAAAAGCTGTGCCTTTGTTTATATTGTTCTTCGGCCTGCCCTCTTGAGCTGTATACTCCTTTACTGGGTTATTTCTCCAGCAAGCCTCCGTGATCCTTCCCCCAACCCCCCTCCCCGCCCCCCCAGCTGGGGTTACCTACCCTGCCTCTGAGTTCCAGCAAATTGCTATCAGTCTTTATCAGACCTCAGCGGATTACTGACTGCAGACAAAACCTGGCTGCTTCATGTTTATGTGGGCATGGGACAAGGTTTTTAGATTTTTAAAGGTTGAGGGGGGAATCAAAAGAATAATCTATGAGATGTGAAATTATATGAAATTCAAATGTCAGTGTCCACAAATAAAGTTTTATCAGAACAGCCACATTTATTCTTTATGTAGTGTCCATGGCTGTTTGCATGTTACAAGGACAGGATTTAATAGTTGTAAGAGACCTTGAGGCCTGCAAAGCCTAAAATATTTACTCTCTGATCCTCTACAGAAAAAAAGTTGTGAACTCTCAATCTAAATCACATACGGTATTTCTAAGTGGCTCTCCCTGACCTGGCTCTGAGCTTCCTTGAAGGCAGGCATCACATGTTATTCATCTTTCTATCTCCATCTCCTAGCTGACTAGGATACTTAGCAGGTAGGTGTTTGATACATACTTGGTGAGCACATGACTTGATACTTCTGTCCCTAGGACAGTTCTTGAAATACTTGTAACAGCTCTTTTGCCACCCACAGTCTTCTCTTTTACAGGCTAAACATCCAGCCATTCTTATTCTTTGTGTGACACTGTGAGACCTGGCCAACCTGGCTTTACACTCTCTTTACATGTATGATTTTAAATTATGGTGTTATTTCTGGAATTTATGAACAGTTGTAGCATTTATTGGAACATACCATTTTTACATAAAGATCACACACCACCTTGGTAAACTACAATGTGCCATGTTTTTCTGGGTTAATGAAGAATTGACTTTTTTTTAAAGGAAGGAAAATAGAAAATTATATCACATTGTTTCAATCTGAGGTAAGACCAAGGAAAATACAGGCTGCCTGGCAGATTTTGATTTACAAACTAGAAAACTTTAGTTCTTTGTGGTCTCCAGTATGGAGTTAGATGCTCCCCATGGAGAAGAAAATATTAGAACTTCTATTTACTTTTAGAAGAACAAAAATAACTAGAGATTTACTAAGATTTGAGGTACAGCGCCAAAGTGCTGTCCTCGTTTGGGCATGATTCATACACTTGGGTTCTGGAGGGAGACATGGGAGCAGCACAGTGGAGGCTGGTGTAGCTGAGGGGCTCTCTCTGCTTTATTTGCTCTGTGTTTTGCTATATATTGCAGTTTATGTGACACAAATTATACGGATGTATGGATTATATTATTTAATTGTAACCAAACTAATTCCTCATGAAATGAGCATGTTGCTTACTTAGAGTGATTCCTGGAAAACAACAACTGTGGCTTGAAAACTTGATAATGCACATTTATTTCACACAAGTGAAAAATAAGACCATGGCAGAGCTGGCATCTCTCGGACTTCTAGAGTGAGCTCTGGGTCAGTCATGATTTAAGGTAAAATTGATGATCTATTTTAGGCTTTATTTTATTTTATTTTATTTTATTTTATTTTATTTTATTTTATTTTATTTTTTATTTATTTTTACGATGTTTTTATTTTTGAGAGAGCGAGTGAGCACACCTGAGCAAGTAAGGGAGGGGCAGAGAGAGAGGGGGACAGAGGATCCAAAGTGGGCTCTGTGCTGACAGTACAGAGCCCAATGAAGGGCTCGAGCTCACAAACAATGAGATCGTGACCTAAGCTGAAGCTGGATGCTTAACTGACTAAGCCACCCAGGTGCCCCCTTTATTTTTTATTTTTTATTTTTTAAAGATTTTATTTTTAAGTAATCTCTACATACAACATGGGGCTTGAATTTACAACCCCAAGATCAAGAGTCACATGCTCCACTGACTGTGCCAGCCAGGTGTCCGTAGGCTTCATTTTAAAGATTACTGCCCTTTCTGTGGTAACATAATAGGTAATGCTAGGAGGTATCGATCATTAGACTCACACAACATCATAGAGTGTGTTAATCAATTTGTCTATAAATATAATCTGGATAACTTTATTGTAACATACTAATGCCTTAATATATTCAGTTCACTTTGTTTTAATTCAACTCAATTTACTTCAGTTCATATGATAAGCTCAACATGGGGGATAAATGAAAAGTGCGTTTACATTTAATTTCAACCCCTATGGGGGCCTACTGTGTGTTAGGCAATGCTAGGTGATGGCCCTACAAAAATGATCTCTGATATCAGATCTCTGGCAAAAGGAATTCACAGAGAAATGAGCCATAGATACCTACAGTGTGTGATAAATGATGGCAAGGGATAACTTCAGTGTGCCACGGGAACACAGAAAAAGGAGTGCCTGGCAACCCTGATGATTAAAGAACCCAGTCTTATGAGAAAAGGCATTTATAGGACACAATCAAAGGAAGACAAGTTGGTGAACAAGTGAAATATGTGGACAGTGTAAAGAAACACAGAGTAATGAGGATGGGGCTAGGATATCTGGGGAAGATTCCTAGACAAGCAAATACTTAAATTGCTTCCACATAGGTGTTTGTTTGCTTGCTACTTTCTGCCAAACAGAAAAAGGAAGGGCAAGGAAAAAATGAAAGGCAAGATGCTGTGAAGCTTTTCAGCTCATACCTCTGAGGCACAACTTCTGAAATGATTAAAAGTAAATTAAAACTGCCCAGGAACTCACTGGCTGCATAGGATTGTCTTCCCACTGGGAAGCCACAGCTCACTGTTGCCTGGCCAGTCTTTTTTGTATTATGTAAACGTGTAAACACTAACCATTTTTTTTTTAACTTGTTGAAAAGAACACTGATTCCTTCTGGGCATTATTTTTCAGCAGAAATAAGAAACACTGACGAAAATGAATAAAGAGCAGTTTTTTTTTCTTTTTTTGCTCATTAGGGCATTTGCTGTTTATCTGCGAAGTCACAGGGATTTCATGTGTTGGCATTTGCATGCACAGTTGGATATTGTTACTTTGTCAAAATAATCTATAGAGGGTATTAATTGTGAGTCAACGGACGATCATTCTGCAGCTTAAAAGCATTTATTATCTTCTAGGGTTGAGGTTTCTATGGTTTGGGGATTATGGCCAATTGAAATTACAGTGTGCACAGTCTAGACAGTGGAATGTAGTGGATAAGCAGATAGGCTTAGGTAACAGACACAGCTGGAGTGAGCAGCGGAGACCTGCCATTTATCCACTCTGTGACCTTGATCAAGTCCCTTAACTTTTCCAAGGCTTCGTTTTCTCATTTGCATTTGGGGATAATATTGGCCTCATGGGATTATGATTAGGATTAAATAAAAACTAAAGCATTGACTAGATGAGAGCTATTTATCATCGTGAGTAGTCTTTCACCCTTATTTTTTTTTAAAGGAATAAGAATAAAATAATGGCTCATAGGGGGATGACTGTGGCTTTGTGCTCTCCCCTGTACTCATATTAGCTTCAAGCTGGGCGTGATCTTTTAGTGTTTCAGTTCTCACCTAGAATGAGACAGTCTTGGGAGATTCCAGGTATTTATCAAGTTGATCGTATAACCTATGGGCTCAGTAGGGCACCATCCCAACCTAGTACATCTGCTAAGCCCGCTGCTAGCCTCTGCTTAGGCACTGAAATTGAAAGAACCCATTATGGATCTCCATTGCTTATTCCCAATAATCGCAGTTCAGATCTCTGCAGTTAACAAGAGTGAGTTCACTTCTTCCTCCACAAGTTGGCAGTCAGCTATTGTGTCCTCTAAATCTTCTCTTCGGTAGACTTACCAGCTCCAATTCTTTGAACAATCCCTCAAGTGACACTGTATCTGCCATCTGCATGACCCCGATTTCTCTCAGGATTTGCTTCAGAAAGCCAATGTCTGTCCTCTTAAGTGTGTTTCCAGAAACGAGTTCGATATTCCAGGCTTCTCAGGGTCGGGTATAGAAGCTCTGTTGCCAGAGTGTCATCTTTGAAATGAATAATCTCAGTTGGTAATAAGATTTCACTGCTGTTTCACATTTCTGATGAAATCATTTTGAAATTTAAATGGGAAGTTGGGCAATGACAAGAACCACCCACACCATAGTAGTGGAACAGAAATACAAAGAAATGTCTTTTTGCTCATTGACCCACTCAAGATATATCTATATCTATCTCTCTCTCTCTCTCTCTCTATATATATATATATCCTATTCCTGTAGTTTGCTTACAAGTAAATAGTACGTTCTAGTAATTTGAATTATTAGTTACTCTTACAACATGAAAGATGGCTGAACTAATTTAGATTTTTAAAAAATTCAAGTGGCAGTTATAAGAATCAAAGTCTATGTTATAATTGTGTGTGGGCAAATTGATTTTAAATATACATAGATTGATAGAATTTGGTTTGAGGATAGTATTTTCTTTAGTTTTGAGCTAAACTTCCAAAATACTTTAATTTTGTTTTGTTGGATTTTATTGCAGGATAACTGAAGATCCCTTTTATTTAAAAAAAAATAGAAGTAGCCCTGGTTGCAATATGTTTATGGAGAGTTTTTTCAACTTGAGAGTCAGGCTGGAATATATGTCCTAGTTTCATACTCATATCTGTCTTAGCATCCTGTAAAGCTCTGACATTTTGATCCCTGGAGTCTGGAACGTAGATAGTCTTCAGGTTCGTAGCTTCACAGAAAATGTTTCCTAAGCAATTGGTTTAAGTAACCTTGGGTCAGGGTGGCTGGTTTGAGAGAGGCCCAGTTCAACACTACCAGTGTGCACATAGTTAGCACTTACTTAACTAGCAAGCCAGAGTAGCATAGAGGGATCCTCCATGTGTAGGACAATACACAATACACAACAGTTTGTTGTTGTTGTTGTTTGTTCATTGTTTTTGTTTTTTTTTGTGTGTGTGGTTTTTTTTTTTTTTTTTTTTTTTTTTTTGCATTTCTCACCTAGTTCTTTGAGAGGATTTTAAATGAGCTGCTTTTCATATTGGGTATTGGAGCAACTCACTTGATTTAAGGTGAAGACTGAAGAGTAGATGGATAATCCAACCAGTTTTCCATTTTTTAACATGCCAGGCTGGGCATAGTCTGGGGATGTGTTTGAAACAGAAAGGGAAATTTCAGCTGGAGGAAAACAAGCTGAAGAGAGAGTCCAAGGACTGCAAGGGTTTGGGAGTGCACATGGTTACTTCTCTTGTTTCTGGTGTTGGTATTATTTGTGGAGATTTGAGAATTTATAGAGCAAGAGAAAGTTGGAATCCTCATCATTGAATTAAGCAGCAACAGTGGATGATGAATGCAGACTCCTATTGTATTCAAGTAGGGTATTCATTAGCCAGGTCGCCATTATTTGGAAAGACCAGCGGGGCTGGGGGTGGGGGTTGCTTTGGGGCCAGGCCCTGCCAGTTACAGTCAAATCAGCATAGCAACAGCGGTTTGCATCTTCTGATGTTTCATTTTAGAAAGAAGGAGAGCTTGTCTAGCAACCAGGCATTAACTTGATAATTAGGATGTCTGAGGCCTTGTTCTTCCTCTTTATTCCTATTTGTTGGCCCAATTAGCTGTGTTTGTCTTGGGGTGGTTATGAAGAACCACTTGGAAGACAATTCTGGTATCTTAGAATATTCCAATAAATGACTTAAGGAATTGAAGGTGGTAGCAATATACTACCTGAGAAATATACTGTTGGTTTTATTTCTTATAAAATAAGCTGGGTCTTGTGGCCAAATAACAGAAAGGAGAAGCAGAGTTTTCTGGTTAGCCTTAGGATGTTCTCCTAGGTTAAGTTAGCCTAAGCAGATGACTGCCATCCAAATAATGGGGATGCATTCTTTAAACACATGGAACATTTAGCCATGTAGGAACATATTTTCTAGGAACCAGGATATGGTGAGGAAAATAGTTAACCCAGAACTGTCTTTTGGCTTAGAAATAATCATTGGTACAGTGCTGTCAACTTAGTTTCCATCTGATATTACTTCATTTGCTTAGGCAACAGCGTTGCTGTCCTTGATACCCCAATTGTGTAGATGAACAGACAAGGATCAGAAAGGTTAGGTTTTCCAACTCTAGTTGCTGTTCCCTGGCTGCTGCATCCTGCTGTTCTCACAGGAGAGGGTCTGTTTATGGCCGAGTTGCAACTCTACTGGAGGCCAAGCAGCCAAGGACAAATACTGGCATTTTCAGATAGGTATTTATTATTAGGCTTTGCCCTGTAATAACGGTTAAATCATGCCTTAGGCATGCCTTTTGGCAAGGTCAGGGCATGTATAAAGCATTTCTGTAAAGTTAAATTCCTGTTGGGAGGCTTTTAAGGTTTTTATATTTTAATGAAGTTATTAAAATGAAAGTTCAGACTTGCATAATTCATAAGCATTCGCTGCCTCTTTTAAAATCTCTGCCACTAGACTATTTTTTAAAAATTTTAGTGAAATTCTCCTATAAAACATGAACACATCTTTCAGTTAAGATTAAAATAGATTTCTAATTATAGTAAACTACTGCTTCATTGTAATATAATAAACTCTTTAGGCTAGTTTCATTTATCATGTTTTCACTGCATGCAAAGAAGGTACTACAAAATTCAGGAGTATTTTTAAAGATTATTTTCTAAATATACACTTGGAATTGCAACTTTTATGTACAGCTCTCAAATTTTAAGTAGTTTTACAAAGTCGAGAAATTCTCTTAAATGTTGGCTTTGACTTTTGTAAAGGTATACATTTTTATTTTGACTTTAGTGACTCTAATACTTTCAACTTAGTATCAAAATAATGCCACTGGATTGAGTATTTTAATGGATTCAAACTCCTGCAAATATAGCTGATGAAAATCTGAAAATCTACAAGCTAATGACCTGATTTACTTTTTGTGCTCTTTGCAATCAATCGAGGTTGTCTTTTTAAGCAACGCATTTTTAGGTTTTGAACTGAGGGTAATTGCATCTTACTTTAAAATCCTTTCTTATTTGGAGGCATGATGAGACTGTATAAATGTAATATTTTAGCTTGTGGCAACAGGAGCCAGTAATAGAAGCAGCAACACGAAAATTTCAGGAACATTAAAAAAATGGGAAATTTCCCCCAATTTTCCCCCTCTTTTTGAAGCTCTAGGACTTCTTTGTATTACAGGGATATTAATGCCTTATCTGCTTTCTTCCAAAAAGAAAGCAGGTAGTTGTCTTACATACATTTATGGCATTTAATAATAACTTGGGAGGAACTGACATCATTATCATATTATATTCCTATCCAGGAATACATCATTCTTCTATTTAGTTTAAGTCCTTTGAAATTAAGTAGCTTTCCTCTTAGAATTGTGTTTATAAGGGGATTATTAAATATATAATAACACATCCAAACCAAGGGGTGCTAAGCACCTAGTAGAAGTAATGGGACATCTCTACGTAGTGCAGTCTCTACGTAGTGTAGTCGTCTGGAAGGATCTGTGTTGTATGTTGTTGGGTGAAAAAATAGTACAGAATATGTTTGATATTATTCCATTTTTTTCAAAATGCACATATTTATGTGAGTATGATTTATATAAAGCAGAAAAGAAAAATCTATAGATGAAATTTCAAACTGTTTCCTTGAGGCAATTAACTCTTTGTGAATGGGAAGGGATTAGAAGGACTAGTTGGGGGACTTAATTTTACCTCACATATTAAAGGAAGTGGTAGGACTATAGGTTGTTTTAACTACTAACACTTTTCTATAATTTTAAAATGAAAAATATAGGGAAATATTGTAAGAGTACTATTTGTGAAACCATTTGTTTCCTTAATTAGGATATGAAAGTTGTAATATAATGAACAGATGGTAGTTGTAGTATTGAAAGCTATGAAATCTCACAGTTCCCTGTGTTTAAGTATTCCGCAACTGTACAGTCACTAAATCTGCATTCAGATCTTTTTGGTTCATGGGGGACACTTAATTACACTATCAGATTGTTGGCTGAGGTTAGTTTGAAATCTGTGTGTTTAAGTCCATCAATTGTGTTGCTTTGGTTTGGGGTAAAAGTGGTTACTAAGGATATAAAATAATATTTCATTCATATTTTAAGTTAAAAAGTTAATTTCCTAAGTAAACTCTTAAAATCATTTATTTGTAGAAGAAAAAATTCAAAGCCTCCTAGTTTTCCAGGGATCACTAAGAACGATATATACCAAAAGTAAGGTCATTAGCAATTCAAAAAGGCAACCAGCTACTATGGTCTTTGATTTCTTTCATAAAAAGTTAGTCTATAAAGCAGTGAACAAGTAAGATGATGAATCATTGCCTTATCTGTTCATGCTGGGCAAAAGATGTGACTAGTGGACCATTTTTGTCTTCACTGCAAAATGTCTTTATGACTGTCATTGAGAAATAACTGTAACGTGTACATTTCTGGCATTTCTGGTTCTCCTTTCCTTTCCTTTATCCCCTGGAGATAGTCTGTTTCATTGTGAATCCCCCCCCCCCGCCTTTTTTTTTTTTTTTACTACTGAAGGGGGTGAGGGAAGGAAGGAATAAAAATGTGAAAATGACAGTTAAGATAAATTCAATAATTATATTTTATTATTTCTGATTTTGTTTCTTAGTTTGCATACTAGAAATAGCTATGTGATGCCAAGAGGATTTCATTAGTGAAAAAAAAATAAGTCAGATCAGTTAGAAGATGAAGACATAATAACCAGTTAGACTGGCAGAATTGACAGGTTCATAACGGGTTGTTCAGACAGGGGACAGTGAGGTCTGTTCCCCTAACATAATGTAGGTGGAAACCATCTCTGCTCTCCAAGTAGCTCATGATACAGCAGGTGGAAGGACTGAAGAGGGAGAAAGCAGAGTGATAGGTTTATAGTGGAGATCAGGAATACGAGATTATGGGATGACGTACATATGATATATTATAGTCACCTGTACTTCCAAAAAAATCAAGTATAATTTTTTTAATGATGTTTTCAATGTTAATTTCTCTGAGCATTGTTGCCCCTGTTTAAGACTCAATAGTATTTTCCATTTTTGTCACCTGTTGTAGCCTAAAGGGAATCTTGTAGCCTCATAAAAGAGAAATATGGCAGATGTTTGCTACATGTTTTTAATACCCTTATTAGAAAAACTCTACCAGGTATGGATAATAAAATCTCTTCAAGCTTAGCAAATGTAGTTTTAAAAACCAGGAATATTATGGGACTCTAGTCTTGTCAACACAATTACCTATTAGAAAATCTAACCTTCCCTATTTGTTCCTTGCATAGTGAATGGAGAGCAGAAGATAGAATGGTCAATTCAAGGACGTGAATATAGTCATTCTGGGTTGGATTATGGGGATATGCAGCTGCGAGACCTGTTTCTGACGGTTACCCATGGAAAGGTATGGGGGTCCTATAACACAACACAAAATAAAGGTTTAGAGATGTCCCCTTTTTAAGCCTATAACTCAAAACAGGTTTACACATTTATCTCAACCTATTCCATCTTCTAGAGTAGCAAGTTTTTACTATCCAACTGCAAAGAAAATTTGACAAAGCATTTTTAGTTGAAAGATGAGATCATTCTGAATGGCCTTCCTTTTATGTATTCTCTTTGAAACATCAAGATCCCTTCCTAATTCTAGCATTGTGGGATGGGATAAAAGGTAGGTATTACCCTAGCTCTGTCAGGATATTCAGACTTTAGTCATATGTCTGCTCAGCTTTCCTTTCCTAGACTACAAAGTCCCAATATTCTAAGCCTGTCCTCACAGCCCCTTCATCCCTCTGTTTTAGCCACTTCTTCTGGCAGTTGGTCATCTAACACTACCCATCTTTCTTGAGGTGGGCGGCTATAACTATATGTACTCCACACATGTGTGAGCTTTAGTCTGTGACAAAGGGCATTTCCCCCCTCTTGTATTTATAATAATTCCACGACAGCACCAAGCCTGGTTGGTTTTAGCTGTGTGTTTGGTGAATGTCTTCAGTGGATGGTTCTATGTGACCTTTTTCTCGGTTTATAATTGATCTTATTTTATACTAATTTGATTTTTTTTTTCCTTTCCTTTCACTGCATTATTTCTAAGCTTGCCCACACTGAAGCTCATCTATCCTATTTTGGCTTACTCAGCCTAGCAAGATCTTTTCATTTATCCTCTGAGCTTGGATTTCAATGACTGGAAACATTTCTGTTACTTTCAAAACGGAGAGTTTCAAGGTGATACGTAAAAATGTCTTAGTACAAACCTCTTTGGAACTTACTATTTCCACTTCTCCATCTGTGGATTTCTATTGTTAACATTTTTAAGCCAAGCTCTATTTTCCTGGTAAGTTGTCAGGTGCAGTTCTAATTTCTTCAGTGTTATTTAAATGTGATTTTTGACTCACAGAGCTCCAATGCATTTGACAAAGGGTAATAAGCTTTTGTGTTATAAAATCCTGTTGCCCCCTTTTCCCAGTAATAGTACACACTGTCTTCCAGAATCAACCCTTGATAAAATTGAGTAGTAGATAACATTTTTTAGTCTTTCTCTACCACCCGATAGCCATACAAATCCTTAGATTTGGACTTTCTTCCACGATGTTTTAGCAACATCCCTCCACTTCTGCCAGTTATACAGTTGAAACTACAGTTTGGCATGTCATCCTCTTTAGTGAGCAAAGACTCCATCACTAAAGTAACATACCAAAGAAATGGAGACCGTCCTTCAGCATGGAAATCTATTAATATTTGTTGTCTGATCATAGGGAGTCATTGATCTTGTCTTTGCTGTCTAACCAAAAACTAAACAGTCAACACACTAATTTATATTAGTGGCTTCCATGATGGAATTTTAGTTTGGGTTTAAAGGAATTATGGAATCAGGTAGAATTTTTGGCCATCTCTGGAACTGTAACGTGTACTTAGCCATCTGTTCTCCAGGTTAAGCCTAGTGAGAAAGGATAAGGACTTAGAAGTCCTGTTTTATTCATGGAGTCTGAAGACTGCTTGGGTTGCCATTGTAACTCTGCCAAAAACGAATTCTGTGACCTTGGGAAAGTTATTTACCTCTCCAGTTCCATCTAAAAAAAATAGCGATAAAAACAGTGTCTACCTCCTAGGGTTGTAATGGGATTAAATCAGTTAACATATATAAAGTGTGGAGACCCGTGTCTGGCTCACATTGTGCTATGCAAGTGTCTGCTGTTATTTTTCTTATGTATCCAAGGACTGGCATGCTGCCTGGCGCACAGTGGGTATGCAAATGCTATTTGTTGAATGATTGGATATGTACCTGCTGGCTAAAGGACTTCTTTAGGCGTTTTTGTGCTAAATGTTCTGAACTAATACACTTGCTTCCTGATTTCAAATCTAGCCCACACCCCACGTCTGCTCTTTTTCATTGAAGCCACTATTATTCCTTCAGGCATAGCATCTCTGTCCATCCTGTGGTTACTGTGCTTGGGTCTTAACTTGCATTAAACTTTAACATAGCCCCTTTTAATAACTCAGTTTCTAATATCGAGCTTAAAGATTTGTCATTGTCTTTTTTTTTCAGATCAACTTGTTCACATATTAGAGATTTAGATTGTTTTATCAACATTATAACTGAGTGTTTTGAAGTGTCATGGAAATTTATATCACAACATCCAAGCCTAAAATTATGATGAAGACTTCTGACATCGCAGCCAGTTTATGCATATTCCTGTCCCGTTAGCTCAAAATGCCTATTTATTTGCGTATTGTTTCTTGACCCTGATATCATGGCCAATTAATTTGTATATCCTCATCTAATTGGCTAAAATAAGTTTTTGCCACTTTATTTGTTGGCTTAGCTCCCAGCCTAGTGACTTTTAGCTCAAATAACTTGAAGTTGGAGTGGTTTTCTCTGTCATGCTTTTAGTACGCATGGAAGGACAGATAAGGGTGGTGTCATAAATGTATACAGGAACAATCTACTGCTTTTGTCTTTCAGTAGGAGAGACTGAAAAAGACAATTTAAGCATGTGGACAAGGTATTTCTCAAGAAAGAGGATACTAGGCTGATGAAATAAATAGATCTCATTTAAGGAAATTCCATTCTCTGAGGCAAAGGATAGATTCTACATCACTGACAAGAAAAAAATTCCAGCTTGGAATTTGGGTGACCTGGACCTCAGCTAAAATTATGATGTAGCATTTAAGCTCCTAAAGTAAAGTTTTCTTTAAGAAAATTTTTATTGTGATACAATTGACATACAACATTTTATAAGTTTAAGTATACAACATGTTGATTTAATACATTTTTATACCGCAATATGTTTTCCTCCCTGGCTTCAACTAACACTCTCTTTATACTTTGTATAAAGTATTGTTTTCAAATTTAAGAGGCATAAGAATAACATGGGGGGGGGGACTTGAATACAGCTTCCAGGTTCCCACCCCCTTGATGTTCAGTTATAGTTTGGTCTGAGGTAGTCCCTGAAATCTTAAATTTTAACATGAACAATGGGGTGATTCTCATATAGGTAGAATATGATGTCTTTATGTGATGTGATACTCTATCTACCTACCTGCCTGTGCCTGAAAGAATGATCTGCCTCTGCTCATGTGCAGTTTCTATGTGGAATCTAGTGGTTCCCAAGGTTGGGTGAGTTGCTTTTTCCTAGGTGACTTCAAATACTTAGATTGGCTCTATTTTCCAAATTATATTTTTAGAACAGTATCTGTAAGAAGACAAATGTATGAACAATTTCAAAATTGTATCTTGAAGAACAGTGTTTATATAGGTATGAAGGGCTGGGTGGGGCTGGCAGAGTAAATCTTATGGCCTAGGTCTCAGTGGCTCAACCACACACTGGCAGCCTCCCACAAATGGGCAGTGACTCCTCTGCCACCGAGTTCCCTTTCTTCCTCCTCTCCCGTAAGTAGTTGCTGCAATTTGTGAATTTCCTTGCCCTTTCTCTTGGGGACTTAGATGCTTTGGGGGATCTCTCCTATAGCGCTACCCTTTGCTTTTCACAGTATGAATTCCATAGTAATAGGACAGGACTCAGGATGACCAGGAAGAAGACTGGGGGGTGGGGTCTGGGTGGAAAGTGAAAGGGAGAAAGATGACCAGGGAGAACACTTTCAACTACATTTCCTCCAGCTATCTGTCAGGATGTCCCTGACTTGATCCCATCTCAGGGCCACCTCTCAATTCCTGGACGTTTAGGAGACTGCTGGAATAGGCGCTTATGACTCTGGTCCTTCATCTCTATTTTCCCAGCACCTTTTTGTTGCCATGCTTTATGTGCTTTTGTTGTTCCCCTCACAATTGAGGTGAATACGACCCAATCAAGGAGACAGGAGAGACAAACTTCTGACTTTTAGCTATTTTCCGTGGTTCTCAGCAGTACAAACCATTTAGAAAAATTTCAAAAGGGACTATGTGCTAGCTGCAGGGAAAGAGGGAAATGGAATGGTCTTTGAGACATTTTTGTATTGAGAATCAGAATCTGGGCTTCAGTCCCAGCTATGCCGTCTACAAGTCAGGTGACTTTGAATGTCAGTAACAACAAAAGCAGTTGCCAGTATTGAACACCTTCTATGTGTCAGACGTGGAGCGAGATGATTTATGGACATTATCTAATGTCTGTAAGCCTCAATTTTCTGAGAATATTACCTTCAGAAACTACCTCACAGGTCCATCTTGAAAACCACATGAGAAAACCAAGTTAGAAAAGGATTTCTAAACTAGACAGTGTTCTGTAACTATGTTATAATGACTTAAGAGTTAAAAAAAAATTATCAGATTTAAGATGAAAAATTTCGACCTAATGGAAATTTAAAAGCCATCTTGCTGATTCACAAGTTTGGTGTTTTCTTCAAATAGCTATATCCTTAGGTTAGAAAAACTTCAAAATTCTAACTGGTGCTATAAAGTCCAAATGAACTTAGTCTTGAAATTACTCATTAAAGCTGTACTTAGAAGTCTTAAATTTCTGGTTTGAGAGCTCCCCCCCACAACACTCACTCACACACACACACACACACACACACACACACACGCGCGCGCGTGCACTTACATGGATACACACAAACAAAAAACAAGTGAGAAAAGCAGTTGTTGTAATATAAACAGGGACAAGAGATTGTGGTAGGAGAAAGTATTTACTCCTTGAGAGTCTGCACAGGTAAAAATACACAGCTCAGAAATATAAGACATACAACCCTATGCCTTTGAGAATCTTCAACATTTCTAATGCTTTCAATTTCTTTGACCTCTTTGCAGACTGAATGTTAGTGTCCACCCTAAAATTCCTATGTTGAAACCGAATCCCTGATGTGATGGTATTTGGAGGTAGGACCTTTGGGAAGTGATTGGGTTGTGAGAGTGGGGCCTTCATGAATGGGATTATTGCCCTATAAAAGAGATCCCAGAAAGCTCCCTTGCTCCTTCTGTCATGTGAAGACCCAAAACTAAGACAGCCACCTATGAACCAGGAAGTAGATTCTCACCACACACTGAATCAACTGGTGCCTTGATCTTGAACTATGAGAAACAAATTTCCATTGAAGATACCCAGGTTATTATAGCAGCCTAACCTATACCCAGTATTATTATAGCAGCCTAACCGGACTAAGCAACCTAACCAGACTGTTGAAATTCTTCCTCAGTTTTCACAAAGAGATAACATTTATTTGAAGAGAAATTTACTCCAAGCACACAGATGTATAAAAGGCTGTGAAGATATTGAGAAGCAGTTACTAGGCAGAAGGCTAGATTTTTTTTTCTTTTTTTCCCCCCTACAAGTACAGGGCAAAAAGCCCAATTCATTTTTTACTTTACCAACTTAATCCTGAAGGATAGTCTTGCAGCCTACAAGATTCAAGATTTCAGTACAAATAGCTAGATTCAGAAACTCTAGGTGTTGCTCACAAATACTTCAGAATTGGAATATTAAATATGCAAGTGTAAAGATCTGCTGTAGACATGTGAATGGTCCAGTCAAGTTTGTCACTGTAAGAAGGGTTGGGATTTGCATGAATTGCTATGTGGGTATGTGACAGAGGCAAAATCTTTATGCAGTGCATTTTGAATTTCTACAGTAAGAAAGAAACCATGTAGTAGAATAGGAAGAAAACTTATTTAAAGTTTTTTTTCCCTAATATTTCTTATTTAATTCAATACCTTGTCTTAATTCACTGCTCTGTGCAAAACATGGGTCTACTATCATTTTGCCTTAAATGACCAGCCAATCCTATTAAACAAAGAAACCTTTCTTTTTCCCCATTCAATCAAATAATTGGTTAAACTATTAAATGGTTGCTTTCACATTTTGCATCTTTAGCCCAGGATTTCATAAAGTTACTAATAGAAATAATTAGAATATTTCGTGAGCACTTGTGTGTGCCAGATACTACGCTTTATTTCTCACAGCACCTTTATAAGAAAGATCTTATTACTCCCACTTTATAGATAATGCAACTGAGGCTCAGAAAGCTAAAGAACTTACCCAGTGTCAAAGTGCTGGTGGTGGTAGAATGGAATTCAAACCCTGGTAAAACAACTCACTTTGGTTCCAATTAACAAGCCATTTCCAGCAAATGTAGTTAAACATTTGAGTTACCTGGAATGATCTCATTATATAATTTTGGTCTCCTCGGACATAGGTCAAATTACTTTGAGACAGACCATCCAAGTGCTTACAGTTATTTTAGTGGTAAGTAGGTTAAACAAATTTGAAATGCAAGACTTGTTTTTTCAGGCCATAGCTCCTTGGTAAATAATTCATGATTCATTCAGCAGCTATGCTCAGTGCTACCAGTCAGTGAGGGCATTGTGGGAGATATAAATACAGAGCACAGTCTAGTGAGAGAGAAGCATGATGTTTGAAGGGTGTAAACAAACTGCTGTTGGCATTTAAAAAAGGGAAAGATGTGTTCTATTGGAATGGATCAGAAAAGGCATCATGAAGTCCCTGCACCCAAAATGTTCTCTCTCCCAGACACCCCACGGCTCACCTCCTCACCTCTTCCAGGTTGTTGCTGAAATGTTACCTGCTTATCAGGCTTTCTCTGAGCACCCCATTTACAACCACTCCTCATTATTTATTTCCCTGCTTTGCTTTTTCCATAGCACTTAGCACCTATGGCATACTACATGCTTATTTATTGGTTTCCTGTCTCCCGGAATTAAAATGTAAGCTGTACCAAGGCAGGGTCCTTTGGCTGTTTTGTCCACTGATACAAATCTAGTCTAAAAACAATGCCTAACACAAAAGTTAGGGAAACCCCATATATTTGTTCAACCGATGAGAACATAAGACTTAAGGTTGGCCTGAGGAATGGATAGCATTTAGGTAGGCATTATTGGGGGGAAGAATTCCAGGTGAAGGAAATGACTTAAGCAAAGAGTGGAAGCAGCAAATTACATGGTCTGTTTGAAGAACTGTGTGCTGGTCAATTTGGTTAAATTATAGAAATACGGTGAGACGTAGTCTGGAAGCACCTATGTTATGTAGATCTGAGTGACTGACTTAATTTCACAGGCAGATGGAGCCCTTGAGATTCAGAGTTTTGAAATATCCTTATTTAATATTTAATAATTAGACAAAACAGTTCCAGGTAATGCAAATGTAGGGGTAGACCCAGGGTGTATGGGTCCTGAAGCTACTATAATTTTAGACCCTGGCAAAACAGCCTACTTGGATTCAAGTAATTGGCCATTTCTAGCAAATGTAGTTTGGCATTCGAAAAATAAAAAGAACATAAAGAAGTACAGAGAAAATGATGAATGCTAAATTAGATATGAACTCTGGCCTTGCCCCTTTCATGTCACAATGCTGAGTTGGTGCAGTGGTTAGGAGTCCTCCCAGCAGCCCTTTCTTTCCTCAGCAGCCACCAATAACCCAATTACACATGGAAGTGATTACAAGCTACATAAATATATTCTGCCAGACCCAACTTCTGTTCTTCACTAACTCTCAGAAATGCTTGTAGCCACTCAGATGATGCTAAACAAAAAGAGATGGATGGTGGCAGAGAAGTCGGAGACCCAGACTGTGACAAATTGTGAGTGAAATATCCGGGATCATGGGAACTCCTTTTTAGGATCTTGGAAGGAGACAGAACAAATGAGGGACACTAAAGTTTTATTGGTTTCATGGTTAAGTCGCTTCTGGAACTCTGTGAAAGGGAATGTGATGGATTGGAGATTGGAGGAGTGCAGGATACAGGTGATGAGGAGATGGTCGGCATGGGAGTTGGAAAAGGAGCATGTGAGGGAGGATACAAGGAAGCCACCTAGCATGGGATTCGGCCATTGACCCAAAGGAAAGAAAGGTCAAAGGTGTTGGAAGTTCTACCTCAGGATACTAAGTAGTTACCTGGGAGTGAACTGTTCTTAAAGCTAAACATTTCTCTGTACATTAAATGCTCTTTTGGTTTAGGTTTGAATACCCTACACTTATTAGGTTACTGGTGCCCGAATGACTACATCTTTGGCCAGTGGAAGTGTCTTAGGGGTGGCTTCCAAGTCTTTTGACATGACCCCTGTATTCTCTCAGACCTTCCTTGCTTTCTGGTGAGATAAGATATTCTAGGCTTGTATATTTCCTGCACCATACCTGGAACTACCATTTCCTTAATAAATACCAGGTTCTTTTAATTAGAAACCGTATTTTCATATTTTCAAGCCGTATCTGGTGTGAAGGGTGCTCATTACCAGTGGGTCAGTCTTTGTTTCTGGGCCATATCAAAGGACAGAGCCAAAAAAGGTATGCGTGTATAGACATATGCATATATATACATGCATATATTTTTCCATCTTAGGCACATGAGATTTTTTAAACATTTTTAGAGGAAACTGCTTTAAATTTGCTCTATTATTCTTTAAGCAATGAGAGCAGTAGGTTTTTTTTTTTTAATGTTTATTTATTTTTGAGATAGAGACAGAGCATGAATGGGAGAGGGTCAGAGAGAGAAGGAGACACAGAATCTGAAGCAGGCTCCAGGTTCTGAGCTGTAAGCACAGAGCCTGATGCGGGGCTCAAACTCAGGGACCGTGAGATCATGACCTGAGCTGAAGTCAGATGCTTAACCGACTGAGCCACACAGGCGCCCCTGAAAGTAGTAGGTTTTGCAGTGGAGCCTTTGTGGTATGAATTAGTGCAGCTTTCTCAGGCAACTTAGTTATAAAGAGAAATAAATTTAAATACCAGGAGAATTTGGTTGACAAATTAGTAGTTCAGTAAGTGGAAACTCAGTGTTAGCATTTTTGAGCTGTTATGCTTTAGAATATAAAATGACCATGCTGCATTGGGACAACCTTTTGAAGTTTGCAATATTTTCATTAGAGATAACACTGAATAACCAGTAATGTTGGTTCTAACCCCACAGTCACAAACAATGACAGCCATAGTCCATTTATGATGACCTTATGGCATATAAAGAAAACTTCTCCTACTTTAATAATTTACTATAAAGTTAAAAATACAGTTACACAGAACAGAAAATTAAAAAAAAAATCCTGTTGTGTAAATCCGTCAGTTGGCTTTGCTTTTGAGGAAGAGTATACTTAGTTGTTTTTTTTTTTTTTTTTAAGAAAAAATAAGTTTGGGTTATATAGAACTTCAAATCCAAAGGTCTCTTCCATCCCCAACATAAACTGTAGAAATAAATGTGTTACCATGGGGATTCACCCTCAAATAGGTTTTATTGCTTATTTATATTTGAAACAATGCATCTTTAATAAAACAGTATCACTAAAAACTATGTTAGGCTATCAAATACCTCATAAATAAGGCTTTAAAAATTTTTTTGGTTATTTTTGAGAGAGAGAGAGCATGTGAGCAGGGGAGGGGCAGAGAGAAGGGAGACAGAATTGGAAGCAGACTCCAGGCTCTGAGCTGTCAGCACAGAGCTCGATGCAGGGCTGGAACTGTCAAACCATGAGATCATGACCTGAGCTGAAGCTGGCTGCTTAACCGACTGAGCCACCCAGGTGCCCCTCTCATAAATAAGTCTTGGTGAAGACATTATTTTTATGTTACAGGTAAATTTTGGTCAAAAAAAAACAAACAACTACCACAAAAAATGGTCATAGGCATTGCCTTTTAAGAGAAGCAAAAAAAAAAAAAAAAAAAAAAAAAAAAAAAAAAAAAAAAGGAGGGAAGGGGGAGGCATTCAGTGCTGTAGAACTGATGACTGATACTCTGACCATGAAACTGGAAAATAGACTTCATCTTTTATGCCAATTGCAATAAAGTGAGAGTGGCTTCTGGAGCACTGTCTTGGGATAAATTCTGAGACCACTTCCAGCCTCCATGGGAAGGAAATGGTAATCAGTAAGGACAGAGGATCCACAGTATATATGCCATGCATCTGGTACCCATGATGAAACAGCATTAAAAACAAGCAAATCAGTAAACATCACAGCCTTACCAGATAAGCCACCCACATCCATCTTCTTCAGGTTCTTTGCCTCCAGAATGACCACAGTCAGCTTGCCAGCAGTAGGTACATAGCGAAGGGAGAAGCAGATATCACCCAGTTTCTCTTGCTGTGAAAACCAATAAGAGAATATGTGACTCTGTGAATGAAGGTGAATATAGTTTGTACACATACATTGCAAATTCCTCAGGAGGAAGATTAGGACAATTAGAATTTGAAAGTGCTCGGGTTCATTGGCATGTACCCAGTGGTCTTTCATTCACTAAGATCTGAAGAGTGATTGTAACCCATTTCAGTTTTAAATAGCTCATCTATACTTTATCATTCATCAAAATATATCCATAATTCAACAGTTCAGGAAATGAGACCGAGATGACATTTTTAGAAATTCCACTCTGAATAGCACCACAATGCTTTTGGCACAATTTCATAACTTTATTAAATGGCTTTGAAAAGAGCCTAGCACTCCTTTAGCAGAATAAATCTGCCTAAATTTTTGTCTTTTTACCTTTCAAATAGGATTATGTCTACTACTTTATATTTAGATTTTTGGGAAGAGGACTTGTATTACTGTTAGACTGACTTTTTTAAAGAATTTTTTTAATTTGGAATTTTTATTTACAAGTAAGCTCTACACCCAATCTTGAGAGCAAGAGTCAACATGATTTACCAAGTGAGCCAGCCAGGAGCCCTTGGACTGAATCGTTAATGAGAAATTCAGAATTCCTAGGAGCGGAAGGGCAACAAGTAGAAGTTTTTGCCCATTCAGTTTTACTCATTTCAAGTGAGATCTGACTATTCCCTTATTCTCCCCTTACTTGTACAAATCTAAGCAGTAGGTTGGAAATTTGAAATGTACAGTCATACAAAGCACCTCCTAGCCCCTCAGGTTATTTCATTGCTTTCCTACTTTAGGCCTAAGGAACAGTCACCAGTCCTGTACTCTGACATTTCTGAACATTTGATTCAGTTTAAAATGATGATATTTAGAAGTTTTACTTTTTCTCAGAAAGAACTCCTATGGGTTTGCAGCCCTTAGTACCTTCTTAGGATAACTAATTCAGAGCCATGATATTGTTCAGCATGAGTAGAATTCTTGCATTCACATGTGTAAGTATGAGAATGGGCGGGAGACTGAAGGATCTAAACTATATTTTTAAGTTTATTTTGAGAGCAATAAAGTGAGCAGGGAAGGGGCGGGGAGAGAGAGAATCCTAAGCAGGCTCAGCACTATCAGTGCAGAGCCCCATGTGGGGCTTGATCCCGCAAACTGTGAGATCATCACCTGAACCAAAATCAAGAGTCAGACAACTAACTGAGCCACCCAGGTGCCCTAAACTACTGACACAGGAAATTAGGTATTATGGCAAATTAAGGTTTATTTCTTAGAATACCTTCCTGCCCCCCCCCTCAAAAAAAAGTGAATTCTGATTCCACAGATGATGGTTGTATCCGACATCTGCAGTTGGACTCAATGTAAGAATAAGGTACAGAAGGCCTTCTCATGTTATGTTCTTATTATGACTGTATTTGGCCTTATTGATAACTTTATGTGCTAAATCAGCCCAAGTCTCCAGTGTAGAAATAACTGCCTAGATGTAATTTAACAACCTCAGGAAATGTAATTCCTTTTACTGGCCATATAGCCATATTTTAAAAAGGAAAGGGAATCTACCTGTTCTGATTTATCTATAGGTGAAAAATAATGTTATGTGTATGAGAGAGAGAGAGAGAGAGAGAGAGAGAGAGAGAGAGAGAGAGAGAGGAGTTTGTGCTTAAGTAATGCTTTATTGGAAACATAATATGAGTTTATAATCCCAATTGATTCCTTGAGTCCTCATAGCATCTTATCCATCTCTTATGTCACTAAGGACTCTTTGTTTATTATGCACATGTCTTAATTTTCCCATATGACTGCAAACTCCTTGAAGACTGGTCCTTGTCTGAAATATCACTTTCCTTACATTCTCAAAAAAGTAAATAAATGGAAATTTTAGATAATATCGCTGTTTTGAATTACCTAGGTCATATCTCCCTTCCACTAATGTAGATAATAGTAACTTGTGCTAAATTCACCCGAGGTGCCTACTTACTCTCTAGGAATTAATTTACACATGAAGAGAATCTGGTAGAATAAATTCCATTTCATAGTCTGAAAATACAGAATGGGAATCAATACCCTAGAAATTAATACAGGGTGTGGACAGATTCATCTGAACCTTAGAAGAGAAATATAAATGAACAAAATTGCTGTTCAAAAATACTCACTAGGAGGATTCATTTTGCAGGATTCTATCTTTTTGCCACAGTACCCTCCCTGGGGCACTCACTGTCTTGCAGAACCAGGTGACTCTAACCGTTCTAGTTAGGCGCTTTAGATATGACTGTTCTCTCTTAAACAGCACCTCTTTTATAGTCCAGTCTAAAGATACAATTTATGGCATCTCAGTTGTTTCAAGAAACATCACAACTTATCTTTGTTCTAATACTTCTTTATTATTCAATCTTGTGAAACATAGGGAATTTTTAAGATTTTGCATAATGTCTAGTTTGAAAGGGTGTGGTTACAGAGTTTGAACCTCCCATGCCTCAGGTAGGAGAAGTATGTAGTTACCTGTAATTGTAAAGTTATGGAGTGGAAGAAGAATGAATGTTTGGGGGGGGGTGGTGAATAAAGATGGATGTTTTGGGAGAAAGGAAATATGGAAAAATGCTTATTTAGCACCACTTAAGGATTTACATTTAATCCTTAATTTAGGAACTTGAACGTATGAGATTTCACATGCTATAAAATTATAACTGGTATGACAAATTAGTAATTTAAAAATACATGTTTAATCAATTGAAGTTACTTTTTAGTGTATGAAAATCTTCTTCCTTCTGGATCTGTAGGCCACTTGAAGGCTAGTCATTATTTGGGAATTTGTATTCCTTATGGCATCATTTTCTTGAAAAAGGTGAAGAAGGCATCCAATTCATATGAACCTTTATCTTATTAGTTACATTTTTTGAGTTGTAACTATTTGAGTATAAGTATATGCTTTTTCTAATTCCTTAAAAAGCAACTTTAGAGGCACCTGGGTGACTTAGTCGATTGAGCATCCAACTCTTGGTTTCAGCTCAGGTCATGATCTTGAGGTTCATGGGTTTGAGCCCTGCATCAGGCTCTGCACTGATAGGGTAGAGCCTGCCTGGGATTGTCTCTCTTCTTCTCTTTTTGCCCCTCCCCTGCTCTCTATCCCTCTCCCTCTCTCTAAGTAAATAAACATTTAAGTAGCTTTAATAATTCTCTAAAACGAAATTTGAGAATTGGGGTAACTTCTGTTACATGCTGGTTTGACCCTTGGTTTAAGGCATTTCTAAATAGGATCGCAATGTGTTTTTCATATGTTGTGGATGAGGTGGGAACCCTAAGTTCATGTGAAGCAAGAAGAGCCAGGATATGCACCCTAGAGATGCTCTGATGCCACCCCGCTAAGGACATAGCTGTCAGAGCTCTGCATGGAGCTGACCTCTTCCAAAGGTGTGTTCTATTTGGCCATGGCTGAAACAGGCTTATGTCTGAGGCTTACGTTGTAAGCATGTGCTGTTACTTTAGAATCTTAGGTTGATGGTCTAGTACCAGTATGACTTGTAGGAAAACAAGTATTTTCTTCTCCTCCATAAAACCTTTCCCTGAACTTCTGTGATTAGATGGAGATGCACTTCTGTTCCTAGATTCTTGTTCTAGCCTATGAAGGCTTTATCTCTGGTCACTTACACAGAAGAACTGGAATGATCTGATAGTTGTATGTGGACAGTTTTATGTCAACCTCCCTTACTTAATAGTTTTCACATGTCAGTTTGCAAGAAAGATGGTTGGGTAGCAATATGCTCCTTTAAAATTTTTTTTTTTTAAGTTTTATTTATTTATTTTGAGAAGAGAGAGAACAAGCAGGGGAGGAGCAGAGAGAGAGGGAGAGAGAGAATCCCAAGCAAGCTCTGTACTGTCAGTACAGAGACTGATGTGGGTCTTGAAGGCATGAACCATGAGACCATGATCTGAGCTGAAACCAAAAGTTTCAACTGACTGAGTCTCCCAGGTGCCCCAGCAATAGCCTCCTTTGATGGTAAGCCTCATTATGTATCACTTTAAAGTTTGAGAAACCAAGACTTTCTACACTTAAAAAAAAAAGTTTTCTTTATTGGGGTTCTGGTGATGAGAAACAAAAGTGGTTCTTGGAAAACTTCCAGAGAAAGATGATCCCCAAACCTACATCTCAGATGCTTATTTGTCCTTGACATTTCTGTGTCTTTTCTCAACAACAGTAGGTACTGTTATGCCTCTTTTATTCATGAAGAGTTTGAGACCCAGAGGTTACATATGGTTACATGGGCATCTCAGTGCAGAACTGAACCAAGGTCCTTTGACTCAAAATAATGAGGTTTCTTTATTGTCAGACTGGCATCTGGAATGACAAACTAATGCTCCGACCGACCACCCACTTAGATACTCCACTCTCACTTTAAATTCATTCTAACTAAATGTGTTCATTACCAAATCCTCCCCTTGACTATTATTTCCAATACCCCTTTCTGTTAGGGTCTCTAAGTAATTGGTTTCCAGTGACCAATGTTCCTTCTGTTTTCCTTTAGTCTTTCAGCCCATAAGTCTTGAAACTTCTGTCTTTGTCAATGTCTCTCAAATTGGATTAAAAAATGTTTATTTTGAGAGAAAGAGAGAGAGAGGGAGAGAGAGAGAGAGAGAGAGAGCATGCGCGAGCACACGTGAGTGCAAGGGAGGGGCAGAGAGAGGGAGAGAGAATCCCAAGCAGGCTCTGCTCTGTCAGCACAGAGCCTGGCATGGGGCTCGAACCCATGAACTGTGAGATCATGACCTGAGCTGGAACCAAGAGTTGGATGTTTAACTGATTGATCCACCCAGGTGCTCCTCAAATTGGATTTTTAAATTTTACTTAATTTTTCCCCATCATGATCAGCACGACCTCTACCCTCATCACCTCTACCTCCAATATGACCCTCCATCTCTGATATTTGTCATTGTCACCATCACTATCACCACCTCCATTACTTCTAACTCTACTGTTTGAGATCAAGTTCTGAACACTTCAGTCATGTTTTTTCTGCAAAAGTCTGATGAAAGATCTCATTAGTCATAGTTTCTCCAAAAACTATTTACCAATGTCATTTTCCTGACTTTCAAGAAACTCTGTACTTTGTCTCTGCACTAACTATCCAAACCTTCTCCTTCTACTTCACTATTTGCTCAACCTTCAGAATCTATTTTGAATCTGACCTCTTCTCCCTACTTAAAGGCCTTCACTCTAGTACAGGTAGGGAGACCAAAAGCATTGATTTGCAAAAGACTCTTGGTTTTAGCCTTAAAATTCCTGTATACCCTGAAAAACCTCAGTCCCAGGCAAACTGTTACGATTTATAACCTTAGGTCCAAGTTCTCATTCCTGGCCTACACCTCTCTGATAGCCTCCTAATAGCCTTTCTGCTTCCACTCTTGCTCCTTCCTAGAGTCTTTCTCACCTATGAGGCAAAGGGATCCTTTTAAAATGGAAATCTAATCATGAGACTGTCCCTATTTAGAGCCCTTTCATGTCTTCTCATTTCACCTAGAATCCTCCATATTCCTCAGACAAGAAGGCCCATGTGGTCTGACCCTCTGCTTCCTACAGTGCTCCTGATCTTTCTCTTCTCAACATATGCCAGGCACACTTCTACCTCAGGGCCTTTGGCCTTACTGTTCTTTCTATCTGCAATATTCTTCCCCCAGATACTATCATGGGTTGTTCTATTAGTTTATTCAGCTTTCTGATCCTGTGTCACTTCTTTAGAATTTTTATATGGCCATCCTATATAAGGTCCTATCTGGTCCTAAATATACACACTACTTGTCCTCTTGCCCTGCTTCTTTTTCATCCTACCATATATCCCTTAAAGTTCCTTTATGTTTGTTTAGGTTTTCCCCACTAGAATAGGTTTACAAGAGAATTGTTCTTCTCATGGCTATGTTCTAAGCCCTAGAATAGTGGCTGGCACAGAGTCAAGGTCCATATATGCCTCTTGTATGAATAAACTTAGAGTCCCTTCCATCAAATACAGTCAGATTGCTCCCCACATTATCCTTTATTGCTATAGGTCAAGTTCTCCAGGGAAACAGACTCAGAGATTTGAAGGCAGGAGATTTACTGAGGTGTGTCCTTTGGGTCAACACGTGTGTGCAAGTGCAGGAAGCCGAGCTGCACAGGTGGAAATGTTGGGCTATGATGCAGTCCTATCAAAGGCCTCAGCCAATCCTATGGGGAGCTCTGGAGCTGGGATAGCACTTCAGATACATTATGAATTCTTAAAAGGGGTGAAATTTTTATGATCCTGAATCCACCAGTCATTCATTGTGGACAGTCCCCACATCTTGGACCAGAGGGTCTTTTCTGCTGAGGGCGATGCTGAGAAGGAGGGACCCAGTTATGAGCCATCAGCCATCAACGCTCTGGGCAGCCAGTGGAGTAAATAACTTGTCCATAAAGATGGTACAAGATTGCGGTGTGTGTGTGGGGGGGTGGGTGGAGGGGCAGTACACCAAAACAATGACTACATTTCTTCTATTACTTTTTACCACCAAGTTTTTTGCAGTCAGGAAATCCATCTGCAACATCTTTAGGGCTGTTTGCCTAATAAAATTACCCCTGACCTTCAGGCCTTAGTCCAAGTCTGCATCTTTTTAACAAAGTACGTTTTTACTATTCTAGCCTGTATACATTTCTGCTAGTGATCACTTTAAGGCCAGCAGCATAGTGCCTAGAGATGATTTTCCTCCCCATTTCATATGTCAGTTTCCCTCATCTTAAACCCCAGAAGGACAGGGATTGTACTTGATAAGCCCTCACGATCTACCTTATTAGGTAGTATAAATAACTGTTGATAGTTTTGAAATGAGAGCCTCACCAAACTTTTTGCTGCATAAACAGCACAGACACTAGTGCTTTATCAACAGTATATCCAGTTTAATCAAAGAGTCAACTAATGACTATATTTGGAGCTGCTTCTTTGTGCCTGCTGCCATAGACATTGCCATGTTAGGCCTTTCATAAAACTAGAAATGAAAACATTTCTGGAAATGTAGTTTTTATAAGATAATTTTGAAATCCTATAGAGTTGCAGCCGACAGATGAGTGCTTTTGCTGGTGTGATTATCTCACGAAGGGGCCTTATTACTATTAGGAATTTCAGCTTTATGTATAATTTATTTTAGTCAATTGCCTTGATCACTAGGTGGAAACTGCCAGTTAGTGTGAGAAAGTTCCAACTGTGAGATTCAGAGAAATTAACCTGCTCTTTTAGAATACGGAGCTGACAATCAGAAAGAACCTTTGTTCTGAGAAGCTTGACAATTCCATTTTTTTTTTAAAGCAGCCACTGAATAGAGTAGACACAAATTAATGATTTAATAGACAACTACAGCAATGCCTTTACTTTTTGAAAAGCATTACATATAGATATTAGAACAGAGATCATCTACAATGGATAAATAAAAAGCTTGATTTAAAATGAATATTTATTTGATGGCTTCTGTAGCACCATCCATCATTGTATGTATAAAAAGGGTTCACTTTAGTGACCTTTGCAAGTGGAGCTAAGTTCATGAGCTTGTTGGAAATGCTGTACTTTAGAATGAGTTTTAAAAAGGTACCTGAATTGACTTAATGCTGTGACATTTTACAAGGACATATTCTATTTATGTTAATCTTAAGATTTTTCTGTGTGTCAAGTTGGTGATCGCTTCTCTGAGTTGAGGGTTTTTCTCTGAGGTTGGGAGTCTGTTTAAAGGTGACAAATAAAAAATGGCAGCCTAAAATTTTTGAAATGAAAATTCAGATTATTTTCATATTCTTCATTTATGAAAATACTAGGACATTCTCCAGTTAAAAAAGGATAATGTCAAGTTTTTCATCTTAATAAGAGTTGCTTTAAATATATCCTTTGGGTGGTGGTAGCTTTCAAATTCATTTTATTCCCACAACTATACTCATATTACTGAAGTATCTGCCAAATCAGTATTTACATCTAATGGTCCAGATGGTCACAGTATGAAATGTTGCTATGGATGTATCCAGGCTGAAAAGACTAAATCTGGCCTAGTGTACAAATACACAGTAAAGTGCACAGGTGAATGAGACTGTATGTTGTGTCTTTGAATACTTATTTTATGAAGATACTATATATAACCTATTAATTCTGTATTCATTCAATTACTCCTTCGTTCCTTATTTAAAAAAAAAATAGGTTGCACTATAGACTCTTCTAGTCTAGTCTCCATGGATACTTAGATGAGTAGGAGGACTTTATGAACTTGCAAATGTAGTGACCTTCTGTCACTGGAGTGACAGATGTAGATGGAGAATAATAATACAGTTCAACTGCACCAATGCCATGGGAGCAAAGAGGAGAAGGTTGAAACCCTCCAGGGTCTAGTAACAGAACTAAGGAGGGGAGGACTTTAATTGGAGATCTTTATCTCTAATAATCACAGTTTCTTGGGCCATGCCAAGTGCATATTCTTTGTAAAACTAATGTGCTTCCCTTGCAAATATAGCTTTAAAACAAATCTCCTAGCTCTCCCCTTTCAATCAGAGCTAGTACATAATGCAGGGCGGGGGGGGGGGGGGGGCGGGACTGATAAGTAAATGTCCTACTGAGTGCCTGAGCTGAGATAGAAAGGTCAACAGGAAGATTTGGTGTGAACCATGTGAAGAAGAGGGCAAAAATGTTCTAGACACAAGGATGCACCTACAAAGTCCTGTAACTGCTTAAACCAAATTACTCTTCTCTAAGTTTAAAATTCATGTAATCAAAGACGGATATCAGCTTTATGATTTAGATCTTCAAAATTTCCTTTTAATTTATTGCGACTAAGAAACACATGTGTAGTCTTATTAAAAATAATGGAAACATAGATATTCTGATGTCAAAACAAGAATGATTAAAGTAGAAAATAAAAATGCCTATTAAAAATAAGTAACAGCACAGTACACTGCAGAGCAGTGAACTGAGGTGGGCATTTACTAGTTGCTCATGCAACGGATATTTATTGGACATCTCCTAGATGTCAGGCACTGTTCCAGACACTGGGACACAATACAGCATGAAAAAATCCAATGGGCAAAATAAACATCGTAAAATATAAGGCAAAGTATTTACAAGAGTGCCTAACACATACAATAGCAAACACTCATATACTACATTTTAACAAAAATCCTATTTTAACTGCCCTCTTTTCTAGGTAGTACCACATCCCTCTGCTCCTTTTCAGAGCCAAACTTCTTGAATGAATTGGTGATAATCACTGTCCCTATTTATTCATGTTCCACTGATTTTACTCTCTATTTTATTGAGATGGCTTCTGCTAAGGTTTCAAATGATCTTCATTGTAGCCATAAATATTTTTGTAACCTGAGGTCTAGGCAGATTTGTTGACATCCCTCTCTTTCTTGGGTTCTGTAATACAGTGCCTTATTGATTGGTTTATCTGCCCTCTGGCAACTCATATTTGGTCTTGGTCTTTCTCAAGCTTTGGTCTTAGCCCATTTCTTTTCTTCATAAACTAATAGAGGCATACCCTGGAGATCTTGCAAGTTCAGTTCCAGACTGCCACAATAAAGCAGATAGCACAAATAAAGTGAATCAAATGAATTTTTTGGTTTCCCAGTGCATCTAAAAGTATATACTATACTGTAGTCGATTCAGTGTGCAGCAACATGCCTAAAAATGTATGTACCTTAATTAAATTCTTTTTTATACCTTAATTAAATTCTTTACTACTAAAAATGCTGACCATCACCTGAGTTCTCTGCAAACTGTAATCACTGACCACAGGGTCACCATAACAAATACAATGAAAAAGTTCAAAATATTACAAGAATTACCAAAATGTGACAGAGATACGAAGTGAGCAAATGCTGTTGGAAAAATGGCATTGATAGACTTGCTTCACAAACCTTCAATTTGTAGGAATCTCGATAAAGTGAAGTGCAATGAAACGAAATATGCATGTATTACCACAGTCTATGGCTTTAGTAACAATGTAGAAGTGATTGTCAAGTGCCAAGTTTGTATCTTGACTTGAGATATTTTGTCTGAGCTCCAGACTCCTATATCCAGCTGCCTACTTGTCATTTCCACATGAGAACATTTCACACACATCTTTGACTCAAGTGCCAAAAATGGAATTCATGATCTTCCTCACAAATCTTTCTCACTCTATTTCAGTAATTGGTACCTGCATCCAGCTAGTTGCTCAGTCCAGAAAAATGGGCATTACCATGGATTTCCTTAGAGTTCAGATTTTTATCTGTTAGAAATCTCTCAGGTGGGTTCACTTGTTTTCATTCCTACCCAATAAATCTCATATTCCAATATGAGAATATTCATCACTCTAATCCAATAATTGGTCATCTAGATTTTTCCAGTAGTCTTAGTTGGTTTCCTTAAATTTATTCCTGAAGTAGAGTGAGCAGAATCGCCTTATAAATAACGGATCTCAAAACCCTCAGGTAGGTATCATGTCTCTCCCGAGATAAAGACCCACATCTTTGCCATCAGTTAGAATATTCTCAAAACCATCACATAAACTGTTCCTTTTTCTTGACACACTCTGTCCTCTTGTTAGTTTCCCTTTTGCTTAGTTAACTTTTATTCATCTTTCAGACCTCATTTCAAAATTCATTTAGAGAAACCTTGATTCACCAGACTAAATAAGGCTCTTCTTATATATTCTTTAGTAGCCCCCCCAATGTTTCCTTTGAAATACTGACTATAATAATCACATATTATAATCATGTACAATAATTATAATCACATTTTTTGCATTGTATCCCAGTCCCATGAATTTGATCATCTTTGCATAGTGTCCTTTCATCCATATGCATACTGCTTGGCACATAGAAGATGGTTAGTACATATTTATTGAGCCCAAGAATGAATACATGTTTACTGAAGGTCCCACTCTGTCACAGACTACTCACTGCTTGTCAGAATCTATTTAGAAGTAGGATTAGTAATCTATTCTACTTTCTGTGGTTTGTAGAAAATGAGCAACACTTAGTCTTAATCTTAATTCAGTTTACCAAGCCCTTATTTTATATTTTCAGTATGTCAGTCATGGTGCAAGGTGCTGGGGAAAAAAGCGCTGATTAAAACTTGTTCTTGCCCTTAAACTTACTCTGTGCTAGGGAGAATAGGCATAAAATAAAAGTTCAACATAAAATGGTAAATGCCATTACAGAAACATGTTTTAGGAAGAACCACTATGGAGAAGGTAGAGGAACTTGTTGTGGTTAATTTTATATGTGAATTTTGTGTGTAGGGTAAGGGAGTGTGAACAGAATGGAGAATGGAAAGGGAGTACCAGAAATGTCCTTGTCAAAAGATCCTTCATGCTGTCATACGCTGTGGTGCCTGAAATATCATCATTCGTTCCCTTTTGCTCAAGCTTCAGATCTCTAGAAGCCCTTTAAAGTGATATGAAATGCCGTTTTGCCCCCTAGTGGATGATATAACAATCCATTATGGTATTAAATTTTGATAGTTTTTTTGGTTATGGAAGATTTATCTAAGTGAGTGGAGATGGGCACAAGATATTTTGTCTGAGCTCCAGACTCCTATATCCAGCTGCCTACTTGTCATTTCCACATGAGAATATTTCACACACATCTTTGACTCAAGTGCTAAAAATGGAATTCATGATCTTCCTCACAATTGTGGTTGTCTATAAGAGACGATTGTGGTTGTCTATAAGTTGAGATGCTGCTTTAGTTAGAGGAGGGCATAATGAGAATCCAGGTAAATGACCAATTGTAGGAGGACACGTGAAGAAGGGAAATAATGGAAAATAGTTGGGAAGGTATCCAAAGACAGACCTTTACCAAGTTGCCTTGTTTCTTTAATGTTCTCCCTATGTTAACTACATATCCTTGATTTTTTTTTTTTTTTTTTTTTTTTTTAGGGAGGGCGGGGGCCAGGCCCAATTTTAAATATTCCATTCTTGTCTTAAAGGGACTTTGAGGCTCTTGGGTAAAGTGGACTGTTAACACTAGTTCTGATAATTCAAATAACTATTTTAATCTTCTATAGTAAAATGTAGACACCAAGTAATTTTGAAATATGGGCAACATATTTCTAAATAAAAATGCAAATTTGATCTGTGCACTTAATTATTTACAGTGTTTCCTTTTATCTAGAAGGTGGGTCATTGATCTTGGAACATTCATAAAAAACAAAACAAAAAAATGCCAGGTAATCCGTGGGAGGCATTGTTTGGCACTTTTGACCCTGAGAAGTGTTACCTCCAGGGGCAGAGATACACATTTGAATGATTTCTACGTAGGCTTATGTTAATATTGCAGCATTAAATTTTTACTAGTATACTAAGCAAAACTGCAAAGACTTGGTATCCTGACCTTCTGTCACTTGTAGTTACGTTTACTTGTGTATCCTAACTAACTTGAGAGGATACTATGGGGGAATATCTTGACAGATAAAGCTCAGTAGCCAGGGTGTTGTTTTATCCAAAGAATACTTTCCCCTTTTTAGTTACAGGATGTTGGTGACTAAGAAGAAATCTGGAAGAAAGGGCAGTGCCTCACCAATTCACATCATTGGTGCAGGAAGGTTTTACTTCTCTTCCTCATAAAGGGGTAAAAGAGGAGAAGGTGAATGCTGAACAGACCCAAGCTGTGCCACTAACCAGCTCAAGGGGGTGCTCTAAGCAAATTCTTCCCTTACTGTTGAATTAGAAAAGTAACACTTGCCGTATCTTTCTGTGAGGATTACATAAGACCTACCTGTGAGAGGGGGGCGAACATGAAATCTGGGAGAGAACCAAAGGAAGGTGATAAAAAGAGCGTGGTATAGACAGGTGAGTCAGAGAAACTGGTGAGGGGAGAAAAGCTACTTAAAAGCAAGGTTAGGGAGGTCAGAGGGGCCAACCCAGCTTCTCCACTCTGGCTTCAGCTGGTTGTGGGTCTGTCCATAGCAAATGGAAGCCTTGGAAAAAAGAGAAGACCGCGAAGAAAAGCTGATGAATTGGGCAGGGGAAAAAACCAGAGAAAGGAATAGAATAGAAAAAAATCCAAGGAAGAGGGTAAAGAAGAAAATGTTCATCTATTTCATTTTCCATTATAAAGAGGGCAGAAGGAAGAGAGAAGATAAGGAAAATAAAACAACTTGGGAACGGTGAGGAAAAGCAGTGGGAGGATTTTGAAAGGTTTTTGTGTGGATTCACTTCATAAGGGATGAGACCTGCCTGGTGAGACGCCATGAGGGTGGGACCTTAATTACTAGTTCAACGGGGAAGAACCCAGGAGACATATTTGCAGTCATTCAAGTTCACAGAAATAAAGAATTGATGTGAACCTCAGATGGCAGAGAAGATGGATATATCTTGTAGACTGTGTCAGAGGGGAAAGCACAAGGCACTGTGGTGATTTCCCTGAGCAAGCTAAAACGCTCTTGGTTCTCTTCAGGATTGAAACGGGAGATACAGGTTATGACAGCCTGATTAGGGGAAAAAAAATACTGTGATCTATTGAAGCTTCACTAATGGCAGCTGGGAGATTTGACATTAGGATAGGGAAATAGAAAAGTGTAAAGTAGGAAGCCCGTTGAGAGGAACGTGGGCACTCTATCTTCCAGTTACTTGTTATCCAGGGCAGAGATGCATTCTGGTGGTGGTGGGAACAGCTAGAGATGTCCTTTACATGTGTGTCAGAAAATCATATGAGAGAAAAATGCCTGAAGATAAAAAGTCTTAGATAAGAACAAGGTAGCACGAGGAGGTTAGCAAGAAGGGAAGGTACGTGTTTTGGGGTAGGTTGCCCCTGAAAGTTGCTTTTGGGTACTTTTGGGGGAGATGTGGGAAACTATTATTGACTGAAAGGGGGAAAATTTATTCTCAATGTCTACAATAAGGCAAGAGGGAAGTTAACGCTCAGAAGGGATTGGTTGTGTGTGTGTGTGTGTGTGTGTGGGGGGGTATTGATACTCATCTATAGGGGGAAGGGTACCACCTAGAGTGGGGGAATGGGTTCTTGGAAAGGGAAAACATGGGTTAGAGGTGGGTGTGAATGTGTAGTGAAAAGGAGAAAATTTAGAAAAGACCAGCTTTGTGAATGCACCTGGCTCTCGTAATCTTGATGAGCAAAGAGAATTGAGATGGCAGAAATGCAAGAATCCAGGTTAAACACAACCACCCTTTAGATAGACTCTTGGAAATGGTGGTCTCATTTGAAAAGATGTTTGAAAATACAAAGGGCATCCATGAAAATGACGCCAGAATACAAGATAAAGGCCATAGACCTAAAAAGGAAAATTAAAAAAGTACTGTACAAAGTAGTATCAAAGTAGATGTATACAGCAGAGATGTTGCTACATGAAAACAATTTCATTTGGGGTTGCAAGAAATAGAGAAGAACTATACTTGCATGTTCTTGACTGCCCTGTTACTGTGCCTTCACTCTTTGAACATATTGGTTCCTTTGCCCAGTATAACCTTCCTCCCTTTGTTTTTCTACTGCATTCCTACTTACTTCTCAACTGTTATCTCTTTAGGAGTCTTTCCCTGACTACACTCAGAGTTTGGCCCTTCTTCCCTCTTTGTGTTTCCACGATCAACCTTTGCAAACTCAGTATAGACTTGTAATATTATACTCTAGATGTCTGCTGCTTCTGTCTGCCTCTTTCATTAAGTAAGGTCTGGATTTTAATCTGTTTTGACTAACACTGCGTTTGCCATATGGCTAAAGGTCAGTATAAAGTTACAGGTCGAGAAAGATGGTGTCTTACTGTAGAAGGGCACAGGAAAGAGAAAAATGGCAATTCTTAATTTTTGTGCTAGAGTAGAAAAAGTTTGGAATTAGTTGGTCAAGACTGAGGGGGAGTGGAAGTGAAAGGCTATGTTGTATGCACTAGTGATAGAGAAAAAAACCCTATGTCTAGCACATAGCTGATAAACTTTCTTTAGAGTTAAGGTATCATTTGGATTTCTGATTAAAAGCAAAAAGTGGAAGTAGGATTTTGGGGATCAAACTTCCTGGGAGAGTAGGCATACCGAAGACAATGGATGAAGATCATTGGGAAAATAACTTGGCAGGGTAAAAATGTAAAAGAGCCAAAGAGAAAACAATTACAAGTTGGGAAGATTGAGTAGGCTTTAAAAATGATACATGAGTAACACTGGAAATTTCTTTAGTTTGATGGTTGGAGAGAAATTGTAACTTGTTTTATATATAATAACTCAGCTACCTTTTATGACATATGGTAAGAATAAAATGAGATCAAGGGTATAAAAGATTTAACTGAAAGGTATTAATATTTTTCTTGCTAGCTTAGTATCATTAGAATAATCATTTTTAAAAAGTTTCCCCTACTTCTTTGCTTCATTATTATCTTTTTTAGACATCAAATAGCTGGATCTTGTAGAGATGCAAAAGAATCCTCATTACTTGATGACCTAATAGCTGAGGTGGAATATTTGAATTTCTGAATAGGTATAAAAGTCAGTTATGACTCTGGCCATTTTAGTCCTTTTTAGGGGAATAATGACCCTCTGTAGATGGAATGTCATGGGAGTTGTAAGAATTCTGTACTTGGTGGGGCGCCTGGGTGGCGCAGTCGGTTAAGCGTCCGACTTCAGCCAGGTCACGATCTCACGGTCTGTGAGTTTGAGCCCCGCGTCAGGCTCTGGGCTGATGGCTCGGAGCCTGGAGCCTGTTTCCGATTCTGTGTCTCCCTCTCTCTCTGCCCCTCTCCCGTTCATGCTCTGTCTCTCTCTGTCCCAAAAATAAATAAAAAACGTTGAAAAAAAAATTTAAGAATTCTGTACTTGGGATGAAGTTTTTTTTTTTCTTTCTTTCTTTTTTTTTTTTTTTTTTTTTGTGCTACAAGCATGTTGCACCTGCTTGGTAGTTTCACTGTGAAATCAGATTGTGGGTAATAGAAACAATCCTTCTCATGCACAGTCCCTATAGATTTTGGGTATAGATGAGATCTGTGGAACAGCATATATCTATCGGCATAGTCTAGGAATTTGAAATTTTTCATCTTGAATATATATGACTGACTTGAAGCAATGTGAAGTTCACTTAACCTTGGTTACCTCCTTCAGAAAACAGGTCAAAGTGATGAATGCAAAGGTGGTAAGTGAACACCTGACAACGTCCACATTAATCTCCTAGTTTCTTAGTGAAGCTGTCTCATCTGCAGATTACTTGTTTTCAGAGTTTTTGACTTCTATCTCTTCGTTGGTGATATTCTGTTCTCATTCATTTCTGCTTAAAGGTTATGCAGCTAATTAGTGTATTTCTCATGTAGGCCTTAAACACGTTGCATGTTGTGGCAGAGTTACAGAGGAAGTCAAGATCATCTCTAAGCATATTTGGAATTCAATTTGCCAAGGTTTCACAAATTGTTCATTTTACAGAAACAATTTAGTTTCCATCTGGTTTGCCTAGGGGAAAGTTCAGTGGTGTTCATTGTTAAGAAAATCAGAACATCATTAGAGAATTCAGTCGTCCCTTGGATGGAAATGTGGATGTCACTAAATCACACAGTGCAAAAATAGTTTATCGGCAAGTGAGCTATGATATAGATTTGAATGGAAGCCACTCTCTGAGACAAAGAAAACACATAGGTACATCTTAGTTGCTGTATTTTGCATGTATTCAGACCAAAAATTGGAGTGACCCTGCTGAGATTTCAGAAATTTTTTAGTTACGTAAAATACATCAGATTTTTATAAGCGATGATTACTAAATGAATGTTTTAAAGCGTGTTATGCAATTGTTAAGTCATTTTAAACTATGATAATTTCCCCCTTTATTTGTATTGGCATTCTGGCTTTCACCTTTTGAGCATCATATTTTTATGAAAGACATTTACTATGTTTCTAGGAAATAGAAATGAGAAAACTGACCATACATTTCTGGTCCATTTCACCAGAGGACTTTAACATTTTATCAGGATTTTTTATCGGTGGTTTTTATCTATTATTATAGTATATCCTGTTAATGGAAATAAGTACTAATTTTTTAAAGGACTCTTTCAAATGTGAAGTCACGTAAAAGCATGTTTACCAACACTGTACCTTAAAAGAGTCTGTAGATTTCCATGAAATCTACGTCAGTAAAGTAGTAACCATTGTTCTTCAATAAATTGTACAAAGGGACAAATTAAGAGCCTGAGGTAATCCTTATTTCCATTGCTTTGAAATGAAAATGGATCCTTGGCAAATAAATGAAGAAAAATTTTTAAATCACACAAATTTCAGCTGACTTCCCCAAATCATCCAATTAGGAAAAAGAATATGTGAAATCTAACAGATAGCATTTTGAATTTGAGACTGAAAAGAATTGTATGAAATTGTGTTGTCTGAAATAAAAAGTGTTGGTGAAGATGTGGAGAAAAAGAAACCCTCGTACACTGTTCCTGGGAATGCAAATTGATGCAGCCACTGTGGAAACCAATAAACAACAACACCACCAAAAATAGAATTACTGTGTGATCTAGTAATTCCACTATTAGGTATTTACCCAAAGAAAGTGAAACCACTAATTTCAAAAGATAAATGTACTCCTATGTGTATTGTAGCATTATCTTCAATAGCCAAGACACAGAAGCAATCCAAGTGTCCATCCATAGATAAATGGGTAAGGATGTGGGATAGATGTGTGTATGTGTGTGATGGAGTAATACTCAGTTATGAACAAGAATGACATCTTGGTATTTGCGGTGTGGATGGACCTAGAGGGTATAATGCTAAGTGAAATCATATGATTTCATTCATATGTGGAATTAACGAAACAAAACAAATGAACAAAGAAAAAGACAAAAATACTCAAATACAGAGAGCAAACTGGAAGTTGCCAGAGGGTGGGTAGGGGTATGGGTGAAATAAAGGGGATTAAGAGTACACTGCCCGTGAGGGGCACTGAGAAATGGATAGAATTGTTTAATCATGTACCCCTGAAATTAATATAACATGGTATGTTAATTATACTTAAAGCCTTTTTTTCAGATAACAGAATTTTTTATTTAGGTAGACTTAGTCCTTGAATATTTGAGAACATTTGGCTGGAGAGGGTGAATCCTACATACATATGATTATTTCTGTGAGAAGTTACAATAGAGGAGTTGTGTTGGGAAAATCACAGGGAAAAAGCAGAGACTGTATATAATATTGTAAAACCATTACTTCAAAATTTATCCAGAATGAATTAAAGGTAGAGAAATGAACTAACAATGTTGCTTATAGGGGAGGATGGTACAGAGTTAGGTAGGAGAATTTTGTGAAGGAAGGTATTTCCATTATAGATTAAGAATACTCTTCCAAGTGTTTATTGATTGAATGGATAAAAAGAGGTGGTACACACACACACACACACACACACACACACACGTGTATACACACACACACACACACACTAGAATACTACTGAGCCATAAAAAAGAATGAAACTTGCCATTTTCAAATATATGGATAGAGCTAGAGAGTATAATGCTAAGCAAAATAAGTCAGAGAAAGACAAACACCATATGATTTCACTTGTATGTGGACTTTAAGAAACAAAATAAACAAGTGAAGGGAATAAACAGGGAGAGACAAACCAAGAAACAGACTCTTAGCTATAGAGAACAAGCTGATGGTTACCAGAGGGGAGGTGAGTGAAGGGATGGATAAAATAGGTGATGGGGATTAAAGAGAGAACTTGTCGTGATCAGCACAGGGTGATATGTAAAGTGTTGAATCATTATATTGTACACCTGAGACCAATACAAGACTGTACGTTAACCAGCTGAAATTAAAATAAAAATAACAAGAAGCAAAAAAAAAAATACTCCTCAATTGTGTGTGAGGGTAAACTTGAACAGCTACAGAAATAAGTTGGGGCAGTTTTTCCTGGGGTGATTGGGAAAATTTCCTATTCTTACAAGTAAGGTATGTCAAGAAAGGAAAATGGACTGCAGTCTAAGTGTGTATTCCTAAAAGATGTTAAGTTCTTAAACTATTATGGAGACAGTTGCTGCTGAGTTCAAATCTTGGCTTATCATTTTCCAGCTGTATGATCTGGGAATGTTCTTTTGTGGGATTTTTGTATCCTCATCAGGAAAGTGAGAATGATAATAAATAGTACCCCCTAAATCAAACGACTGTTGTGAGGATTAAAGGCTTGGTATGTGTGCAGTATATGCAACAGAACCTGACACTTAGTACTCAATAAATGTTGTTAATTACAAGCCCTCATTTATGGATTTCAGATCTTCACCTGCCATGAAATACAGGTTATCATTCTCTCTGGCAAATGAACAAGTTGAGGCTCAGCCCTGTGGAGTCACTTCTTTAAGGTAACATGGTTTTTAGAACCCAGAATGCAGGTCTCTGAAGCACAAAAGTCCATGTTTGTTCTTCCATGTGGCAAAACTTCTGAAATGTTAATTTTCCTTTTATATTGGATCATTATTCAAAAGTGTTTAACTGTATGCCAGTAAGATAATGCTAGCATAAGGTGCTGAACTGGAAAAAAAAAAAAAAACACATGGCAGGATTTCCCTGGTGTGAGTGTTCACAGCCAGATTCTTCATCTCTAATATTATGCATCGTCTGTTAAGCAATTTGCAATTGCTTTCGTGTCTTCCTGAATGTGCAGGAATCGGCAGACTACAATTCCTGAATGACGGTCTCAAGGTCTCGCACAGGTATCTGCAGACTGTTGAGATGAAAGTGTTTCTCAGAGGAGCAGAAGCATGTCCAAACACAAGCTCCCCAATTTCCCTTTACATTTCCGAGGTTGCCTGAACTAAATACGCTGGACTAAAAGGAGATGTATTACATTGCCTTGATTCAGAAAGGATAATAAAATTTATTCCTCTCTCCTCATAGGAATTTAGGGAGGTCAAATGAGGAAAAAAAATGAAAGGATAGGCTCTCTGCAAAAGAGGGGACAAATGCAAGAAAGGGATTATTTTAGGCAGTGAATTAGCAAAATAAAAAAAGCAATCCACCTTCTCTAAACAAGGGATAAATGCTATCTTCTCGGTTCTCATGTGGCCAAAGGTCAGTGGATACAGTGATGGAGGCACCTGCTGGGCTGCATGTAGGTAGTAGAGGTTAGAGCTGAAGTCTTTAGTCAGATAGACCTAGATTTGAGCCCCTGGTTTGCCACTGACTAGCTGGGTGACCTCAGGCAAACTGTTCCGTGTCCCCGAGTTTCTGTTTCCAACTCTATAAAGCGGGGAAAATGATAGTGCTGATCTCAACTAGTTGTGAGAATTCAGTGAGGTGAGCAGTGCCTAGAACATGGTAAATGCATAATGCCTGCTGGTTTAGTATTCTTCTTAGTAATATTTTTATCCATAAGCGATTAAGAATGATTTTTTAAAATTGATACTTTATCCATCTTTGCGTGCTCACTGCTTTGCTAGTGCCAGGTGTAGTGCCTAGCACATAATTAATACGACAAAAATAGGAGTATCTGTTAATGGAAGGATAATGTCATGTGAATGTTCATATAGTCAGCGCTCTCACTCAATTGTTCTTGGATACATTGAAGAGCACACAGACAGCCAGGAATGGGGCCTGGGAAGATGTCTGTGTGACGATGTGTATCTCACCAGACTTGGACCCTTCCCTAGGTTCTCCTTCTCCAGGGGGGCACAGGATCTTCTCACAGGGTGGGTCTAACAAAGTTGAAGTCCACTGAATCCCACCATTGGGTAAAACATAGTTTGGATTTTGCTTCCCCCTTGACTCTTCAGTGGTCCTGAGCTTGGATCAGCACAGTAAAGAGGGAGTGGTTGCAGTGGTTTATTACACCTGGCTGCTTAACTGGGAGGAGTGAAATGGAAATTGGGAAGTTCCTGAGGATGCCTGAAACTGTACCAGCCTAAACTGTAAGAGTGAAGTTCATTTCCTGTTCTTCAGGACATTTTTTCCTTTGGACATTTTTTTTTTTTTTTTGGATGGGGAAGAAAGTATATAGCTTTTGGCTTTATGAACAATAGACTGCTTAATTTCTTATTCCATGGCCTCTTTACCAATGTTAGTTGATTATGGGGTCTCGTACTATTTTGGAGACATTAAATACCATATATAAAGAACTAAGTTATTGGTGGGGGGGAGGAGTAAATATCTTAAGTTGAAATGTACTCTTTTAATCAACATGTCCAAAATAGAACATACTGTTTTTCCTTAAAATGAGTGCGTCTCTTCCTGTAATTTCATTTATTATCTTGTTTGTTCATTTCTCAGTCAGCCAAGTTAGCATTGGGACCATTTTCAATGGTTCTCTGCCCCTTGCCTCATTCAAAACAAAGTTCTGTAAATCTGTTTTTTAAAAACTCTTTGGAGTTTTCTTCACTGCTGTATAGTTTTATACACTTTAGAACAACATCCTGAATGGAGGCCAGGACTCCAATTTATCTTTGCACTGCCAAAGAATTAGCTTTCTAAACCACACAACTGATCCATCCAGTGGCAGCTTTAATACCCTTCTGGTTCCCAACTGTGAGAATAAAATGTTAACTCCCACATTCAAGGCTCTAAAATACTATTATCCTTATTTATTTTTCTGTCTCATTCCCCTTCTCCCCCAACTCCCATTATCTTCCTCTCACATGTACTAGATCCTAGCTGGATCTAGGCATCTTGTTCTTGAAATGTTCCAAATGATCACCCAGCTTCCTCTCTTTGGAAGTTCTTATTCACAACTTACTGAATTCCTAGTCATCCTTTATAGCCCACTTTTAATTCACTTACATATCATCCCATGTGAACTCCTCACTGCCAGACAGCAACATCTCTTCCTTGTCACCTATGAACTCCTTGAGGGGAGAAACATGGCTAAATTTCTCTTGATAACACTGGAGTTCAGCATAGAATGATAGGTGTACATTTGCTGAATTGCATCAGAGTAATGAAAAAAATCTTCCACAAAGGAGCCATTTCCGTTGCTGATATAATTTCATTTATAGTTAAATGTGAAAGGTACAGAACATGTAGTTACGTATTTAGGCAATTGGTAGATATAATGGATTGATGGCTGGGAAGGAACAAGGTAAGGGTCTTTGGGGTTATGTGTCACCTAGAGCATAGGCTTTGGAGTCAGATTGACCTGAGTTAAAATAGAGACTCTGTAGCTTAACAGTCATGATTTGGGGGGAGTCCCTTCACTTTTCCTTTGTATAAAATGATGGGTAACAGTGCTTCCATATCGTATGAGATGGCTGCAGATATCGAACAATAGGTACAGCCAGGAATGCAGTGCTCTTAACTTTAATAAAATAGAGGAACTTGTACATACAAATTTAAAAATTGGATGGCATAGCAATAGTACTGCTGAACAGACAGAAAACAAAGTGCTAACAGATACATGAAAGAAATGTAGAGGCTTATTACTACAGGATATAGCCTAAATTGTCCACCTTAGGGTCTGAGCAGGTACGCAGTCTCAAACTATTACATAGTTCTGTCCATACGGCATTCTATGTAACACATAATAGTTCTGTGTAATGTACAAATGGTTATATAGCTCCTACCTATAAGAACCATCTTGATAGGGAAATCTTCATTTCCCTCATGATTTGATTTCTGGTTGCACTAGCTGAACTATTACAGCTGAAACAGAAAAAAGACAAGCTATTATACCAGCCACTTTGGTCATCTGATCACTGAATCATCTTAAGATATTTTATTTCTAGTTTCAGCATGTGTCTCTTAACCGTGTACAGATAACATTTATCGGTGCCATTGGCAGGGTCTGTGTGGGGGAATCTGAAGAAGTCTCTGAAATAAACACAACCATTAGGACTTTAAAAAGCCACTTGACGGTCATCCATTTAAAAGCTATTACCAATCAGCTGCCTCTTGCGGGCAGAGAAAAAAAAAAATCTGTGGGTTGAAGACACTTGAAATCAGAGATTAGCAAAGAGATGCTCTTTCATTTCCAAATAAGAGAGCCAGGATGTCAAACATCTCTAGTTTCTCTAAAGACAAATTCTCTCTTCAGGACTTTTTTTAAAGGGACAAAATGAAATAAAGCAACCCCCACCCCTACATGTGCTGTAAGGACATCCTGCGCTTCTCTTCCTGTGTCCCCAAATGCATGCAGCTGGCTGCTGGGCTCTTGTGAGCGTGTCTCATTCTGCCTTGCCACTTGGCTCTTCCTCGGCTCCTGCCTGATCATATTCCAAAACGTCATTCATGTTTATGCAGGCTAGTGCACAAAACAAAATTAATTTAACTCACAATGGCGTGTTAATATTATTACTTTTGACACCATGGAAAACTTATTAACTATAGCTTGTCACAGGCCTCTCAGACTCAATAGCCCAACCTACACCATGAAGAGGAAACATAATGTGATCGAAAGGGGTCTGGACTGCCAGGCATTGTGAAAAGCCCAAGTAGTTGAGTTTTTCAATAATGATGCTAAAATTGATTGTCTATGAATGGCAAGAAAAGCTTTCTCCTGTTTTGTTGGACTACACTATCAGGAAATGTCTTATGGCACATGATTTTTAAGCTTTGTTTGTTTTTCCTTTATCAATAAATATCCTCTTTTTTTTCTTTAATTTTAGAGAAAGAGAGAATACTAGTGGGGGAGTGGGGTAGAAGGAGAGAGAATCTCAAGCAGGCTCTATGCTCAGTGTAGGGCTCGATCCCATGACTGTGGGATCATGGTCTGAGAAAAAATCAAGAGTCGGACACTCAACTAACTGGGCCACCCAGGTGCCCCTATCATCTTTGTATTTTAAAGTGGTAGTAGGAAATTTAACACACAGTTATTGTGTAAAATATAATTGCCCAAGAGTGTAAATGAAGGAAAAGGAGAAAAGGACGCTGGTATTCATTGCACGGTTACTAGTTCTGGCTGTTCTCACGTTACTGCATCTTATTACAATAGCCTGTGATGAGTTTCTTTTTTTAATTGAGGTGCAGTTGACATTGCGGTGAGGTTTTGTATTCTCCATCTGATGCATAAGGAAATTTAAGCAGGAGAGCCTAGATGATTTCTGTTGGCACAGTTCATGAGTGGCAGAGGCACTTTGAACCCAGGTCTACCCAAGTACAAAGACCCTTCTCTGAGTCTTCAGCAGCCACACTAAATCTGAAGGAAATGAGGAAACCGTAAGCTTTACACACAATGGACAATACTTTCTCTGCTTTTCATAAGCTGTAGGTTTCATGGAAATGATTTTATATAGGCTTTTTAATTACTCAAAGCTGGCATTTACAAATAGACCTGAACTTGAGAGATGATAGCAAGCTCAAAAATAAGTTCTGTGTTTTCTGTTTTTGGTATGAAATTAAGTGCATAACAGTGTTTTTTTCTGTTCAGTATCTGATGGTCTGTTTTACTGCATCTATCAAGAACACAGCTTTTCCCCACCAAGAGAGTATTCTGTGTCACACCCTGAAGCTGTGATTTAGAAAGTGACATAGTAAGTCCTGGGAAGTCTCACCCCCCGAGCTTCTGGTAGGACAGCAGGAAGTCAAGTCTCCTTAGCTGTCAGAAATAGGCTATAAGTCTTCTGGAAATGAGTGAATAGTTTGGCTTCCCCCAGGTCCCATGCTCCCCTGATATTTAAGCAGGATTCAGATGTTATGGCAGAATATCCAAAGGTTACTGGATTTTATTGCAGTGGAGCAAACCTGCCAACCACCAGAGCAAACCTGCCAACCACCAGAGTTTCCTGTGGTGGCCAGGAGAAGGGAACTTGATGGTGACTTATATTAGTACTTAGCTGGCATTTAAAATGTGTGTTCTGGGACGCCTGGGTGGCACAGGTGGTCGAGCATCCGACTTTGGCTCAGGTCATGATCTCACGGTTTGTGAGTTTGAGCCCCACATACGGCTCTGTGCTGTCACGACAGAGCCCATTTCAGATCCTTTGCCCCACCCCCCACTCTGCCCCTCTCCTGCTTGTGTGCGTCTCTCTCTCTCTCTCTTTCTGAAAAAAAATGTGTTTTAACATGCTTCAAAGAAGTATTTTAGTCAATATGATTGTGTGATGGTACCTCAAAGGTGTTGAAAGCCTTTTAACAATATATTTGCTGCTGGTTTAATACAAGATACAAGCCCCATTTTCTTTTTACTTTGCCCCATTCCTTTGTGTGAGGCATTGCAAGATTCACCACAGAAACTTCTCCTTGCCAGTCAAGATTTTATTTCAGCCACACAGCTTTTCTTAGCCTTGCCATATTTCTTCCCTTGTGTGATACAGGACCTATGCAATGCTGCAATGGGGTCTGAGCTGTATGGTACTGTAGGGGTACTCCAGGTCTCATTTTTAAATGTTGATCTACTTGAGGGGCGCCTGGGTGGCTCAGTTGGTTAAGCATTCGACTCTTGGTTTCAGTTCAGGTAGTGATCTCACAGTTCGTGAGTTCAAACCATACCATACCATTCTGTGCACTGACAGCACAGAACCTGCTTAGAATTCTTCTTTGAGAATTCACTGTCTTTGTCTCTCTCAAAATAAATAAACTTAAAAAAAATGTTGATCTATTTTGACCTTCCTATTTCCTAATTTCATAAGGGCAAATACTAAATGTTTTTCTGGAATAATTTCTGGGGAAATTTCTGGGGCACACTAACTTGGGGGGGGGGAAGGAAATCTCATCAGCTGAACAGAAGTTAAAATGGAAACCCATTCACTGTACATGTATTACAGCTGGTGTCGGAGTATTAGGAGCAGAGAAGGGAATATAGGAAGCCTTATGTGAGTTTATCCCCATTTTCTTACAACTCATGGTAGAGCACTTAAAAACCTGTTTTGAAATCAGAACATACTAGATTGAATTTTGAAAGAATGGTCATTTGTTATGTCAAATGTGTTGCATGGGTGCATTTATGATATGTATGTTAAAAATGGGAACAAAAATTTCCTTAGCATCCTGATACAAAATTCTCAAATTCTCTCTATCCATATGCAAATATTTTTAAAAATCACAACAAAGGCATATGTGTATATGTAAAATGTTAGATTTTGCATTTTTTTCATATAATTATGGCTAATGACCATCTAATATCCTACTAAGTGGTAGGTATAAATAACCATATTCTTACTGTTGAACGCTGGGCACATTTTGCTGTGTTGAAATAAGTTAGAGTAGGGTGGCATCAATGAATATGAATATCTGTGTAGTTTGGATATGATGGCCGGAGTCTCAGCTTGTTAATGCTTCTGTTTGCAAGAACTCTTTACAGTGTGAAACCTCCCATCTCAGGACAGAATTCTTTTCATTGCAAGTAACCCTCATTAAGTATAAAAAAGAAAAACATTTTCTTTACCTGGCGGTTTTCTTTACAAGGTACCTGGTAGGAAAGTCACTGTGACATGACTCTTATTTTTACTGTATTGGTCTGATTTTCCACTGGGGCAGTGCTGCTTATGGGCACTTGCCCAAGAAAGTTAGCCAGGGGCTGACGTATGGAAACCCACTTTGCTAAATCAACTCCCCAAATCTATCACTGCCGTCCAGAGCTTTGGGGATCAGTTTTGGCTATTTTTTATTGTCAAAAATTGATTTACTTTGAAAGAGACTAAAAACCTGAGTACCAATACTGTTGTTTGTCAAAGTAATTGTAGAGGGTATGTCCTACTGTGATAGGTCTTATGAAAATGCAGTGAGAGATTAGAAGTTTGAAAAAAAGAGAAAGTCCATGTAAGCCTTGATTTAGATTGATGCTATAGCTGTTTCTTTTATGGCTTTGCTTTTCAAACACCTTCTTTGATGAATCACCGGGCTGCTAGATCCCATGAGAGATCACCTTGTCTATTCCCTTACCTTGAAGCTGGATTACAAACCCATGTCCCAATTCTTATTTTTCAAAACCCTCCAGAGAGGTAGGCTCTTGTAGATACGTGTTTCAACATTCAGCACTGTCAGGAGGGTCTTTTTTCATTTCCATGCCATGTTTCAACATCTTTCTTTTTATTTGGATTTCAGCCGCTTCAGAAGGTCATTCTAAGCTGCCTCAGATGGATATTTTTAAATGGACGTGAATTACTCAGTTGTCTCATTCTGAAAGAGATTCTAGTTCTTTTATGAGCGCCCAGATCAGATTGGTGACTACTGCAGGTGCCACAGCCTGAGACTTGAGGGAGTGGGGAATTGGCTTCAGAGGCACAGGGCTTGAGTCCCAGTGGCCTCTAGCACACGCGAAAGGGTCATGCAAATGTGAGGCAATAGTAGTAATATTCACTGTGACACTCATAAGAACAGAGATCATGTAAATCTTAAACTTATCACTTGTTTAATGATCTACATTTTGGGGGGTGAATGTGAACTAATACAAGTTGAAGTAAATGCGACATGAAAGATAATCCAAACAGACGCAGGCTTTTTTTAAGTAAGACACTAATCTCAGAGTTTTTTAATCGGAAGGGTGAGGCATAGATGATGCCAGTAGCAGTTTCTGTTTGGGGATAGATTAGTCTTTAACTGTCACAGTCTCGGAATGTGTTTGAATAACTTAGGTCTTAAACTCTTTGAGAGACTTCAGCTTAACATTTACAGCAGTTTGGTTTAGGTTTGCCAGAGCTTGCATTTAGGATAAGGACCATTTCCGTTCTTAGTTCTGAAGTCAAGTGCATACAATTTTCTCCAGAAAGGAGGCAGCCTGAAGCCTTGGAGAATGTTGGCGGGGCTGAGGGTGGAGTGGTGGTGCAAGATGGCGGGTCAGCACGTGGGCTGGAGACAGACAACGGACTGTATTCTTCCGGTTCTGCTCCCAGCCTCTGCTTCCCGCTTTGGGTCCTGGCACTCTAACTAATAGCTGGGCAAGTGGCTCTCTGCTCCACTCAGAGGAGATCACTCTGTGTCTCAAGCATTGTCCTCCTGTAGAAATCATTCATGATGAGCTGCTTTTTGCTTCCAGTTACTTAAATTCTAGCCCAAGGCACTGTATTCATTATGTGTAGAACAGGAAGGTCTGAAAGGAAGTTTGATCCTTGAGATTGTGTACGGGGTTCTGCCATGGAATCTTCCCCTGGTGACTTGTACAACACATCCTGGTAAATACTTCTCTCAGACTCAAACCAAATGCTCCAGACAGCAGCTGTGGCCTAAATCAGCCATGTTAAAATTTTAGCTGTCTCAGCTCTTGTCTGTTTTCAGGTTTAGCCCTGTTGTATTTGGAGTAACAGTCACTGAGAGAAACAATTTCCTTTTGTTTACCACAGCAGGAGAGGAAAAACCAGAACTCAAACTTGCATATATGTTACTTAAATTTTTTTCAGTTTATTTTTTGAGAGAGGGAGAGAGCCAGGGGAGGGACAGAGAGAGAGGGAGAGAGAGAATCTCAAGCAGGTTCTGGACCGTCAACGCAGAGCCCAATGTGGGGCTAAAACTCCAGAAACATGAGCTTGTGACCTGAGTTGAAACCAAGGGTTAGAAGCTTAACCGACTGAGCCACCCAGGAGCCCCTGCATGTTTGTTATGCCCCTGCATGTCCCTCTTGAGGTACCTTTCTGATCCTGATTGCTGCTTCAGGAAAAATTTCAATCCATTTTTTAAAACAGAAAAGGCCAGCAGAGTCACATTCTGCATGTCTTAGGAGTTCATTACCAGGGGTCTTGTACTTTCCTCTAACTGTTCCTGACTCCCAATGCTAGGAATTTGATGTGGAGTCCTTGCTCTAAGAGAATTTAAAAATAGAATAAACAGTAATTAATGTGGACTTAGGAACAAGTCAAACCACTGATTTAAATGGTCACTATTTTGTTGTTAGGTGATTTTGGACAATTGTCTTTGCCTCTGTGAGCCTCAGTGTCTTCATTTGCATACCTAGTTAAATATCTATACCATAGTTTGTGAGATTTCACTGAGCTAATGTACTTAATTATTTCACATTTAAGTTGAATTTGTAAGCGATTTTTCCTCCCACAGAAATTGATTAACAATTAGAATCTCCAAATGAGATTTCTAAAGAGGGAACACAGGTGGAAAAGGTTGGGTTTAGGGGTGTGGTGGCAAGAATCCACCATTGGCAGCACCTGATACAGGGATTTGAAAGTCATGGCTGAGAAGGGCACTACAGCTGCTCCTTAAATTCAGACCTGACATAAAAAATACTTACAAATTTGGCTAAGTTGTACATGAGGCTGGTCAAAGGAATTCCTATAAAGATGACATAACAATCCCTAGGTGAGAATGCTACAATGATTTTTTTGAAATAGTCAACATTTGGATTTTAAGAAAGAATGAATTGGGTCCTAGATGCCATACGTTTAGTCATGATCTGGTTTTGTGAGAGGTAGCTCAGGCTTTTTCTGTCCTCCTCTCTCTTTTTCTTACAAGACTTGGATTTTGAAAAGGAAATCCAGGAGGATAGTCAGGGCCACATTTCAAATTGCAGTACTTTATAGGGGAATGGTCCATTTTTGGCCAACTGCTCTTTAGAAATGATTTTAGTAATGACAAAAGAATTGCATAATTCTGCAGAGCTCTGTATCTGCTCTTCCCCATAGGGTATTAATAAGGAGCCTGTCCTACTGCTTTATGAAGCACAGGGCCTTAGAGAACTCTAAGCATACAAAGATATCCTGTTTTGAAAAAAAAATCTCCTATCCAAGTACATCGAATTAAACATTGTTTGGAGAACATTAAAATGTTTCCTTAACCTTTGGTGTTTTAGACATGATGGCAAGGTAGGAAGTCCTGCTCCAAGTTCATCATCATACCCACTATAATGAAAGGCAGTGAAAGACTGGGAAGCAGTGATTTCCTATTTCCAGGAACTTGTAGTATAATGGAATGGAACAAATCGGAGGATGGAGGTAGAGAGACTCGGGAACAGAAACATGTGAATCTCCTGTGGGCTCTTTCACAGATCTATGCCACAGAAAAGACTGACCCAGAAAGCTTGGGAGGAGCTCAGAGACTTGGGAATAAGGAGGGTGTCGAATTGAGGCAGGCCATGGTGACCCTCCCTTTGCACAGCATGGGAGTGGCCTGGGAGCTGGGAGAAGAGAGACTGGGAAACAAAGTCTAGGGCATGTGCAGTGTGTCTGTGTGTTGGCGGATTAAAATATCCCTAGCACAGGCCCTAGAACCTCTTTCTCCGAGACCTTCTAGCATGATGGAGGAGTTTTTGGAGTGTCTGACTCCAAAAGTCTGAGTTTCAGCCATCCATTAGTTACCATACTTAGCACAGTGCCTGGCTCGTAATCTCAATAGATTTGAATTTCAACACCGTTAAAGAGAAGTTTTACTCTATCTGATTTTTCCAGGTAACAGAGCTTTGACAATATAGTCTACCAAATAGAAACGTGAATAACTTATTCCCCCTAAAATCAGGCAAACCTACGGTGACACTCAGGTTTCACAGCCTTGATGTCATTTTCAAACATGGCCTCACTATAAACAAAATATCAATATGAGAGTACTTGGAAAGTTAATGACCTCAAACAGAAGCATCTATCTCTCCTTGGAATCTAAGTTAAACACTGCTGTTGGTTTTATATTAGGCAAGTATTTCAAAGGCTGTCTGGATTTCCTATTGATGACTGAGGCTGTTCAAAAATGTGTTCTAAAATCAAAACAGAAAACTCCAGACTCTTGACCTATTTTGAATTCTAATCTCTATTTTTGCCTTTTGACACTGGAATACAATTAAGAACAGACTATTCCTGACATGCTGGTTCCAGAAAGACATTTTTTTCCCTCTGTCTTTAAGACACGAGCAGAAAACAAAACTTCAGGGGAGTACCGTGTAAGAATATTGATGTGCTTCTGTAAAAATAACATCTTAAACCAAAGAGCAGTTGGTTAACTTTTGGTAAACACAACCTCTAGCCACATTCCAGAGTGTCTGAAGCATAGAGAAGGAGAAGCCTTTGCGAGAAGTATTTTCAGAACACATTTCTTCCCTTCTAGCAGCATTGTCTGCAGGGCCTGGTGCTTCACTCCCAGATGCTCATCCCTACCCTCTCGTGCTACCTGAAGTCCGGAAAATTATTCTTGAATATAAACGACGCTCCACATGAAAAGAAATACTGATTTAGAAGTTACTTTTGGAAGGGATGTTGAAAGCAAGGCTCATTCTAGGATGAAAGGCATCACTGCTAAGAACACTGCCCTCGAAGCGTTTCAAAGGTATATGTAGGTGGTTTGCCCACAGCTGGATTTGACAGGCCCTAATGCTCCAGGCTTGCCTGTGTTTTCCAAGCTAGAAGTTTGCCAGCTCCTGGAACCCAGGAGAGAGACTCTGACATGCATCCCTGGCCATGTCAGAGAGAAAATAATTTCACCTTATTAGCGACTCGAAGGACATTAAAAGTGGGATAAAAAAGTAAGCTAAATTATTTATTTGTTCCCTGAGTTCTTCTTGTGAAGAGAGAAAGAACAGAGAAGAGAGAAGATAAAGCTGGCAGGAGACAGCAAGTGACAGGAGTTGTTTGGTTTGAAGTAGACCAACAAACAATTCTTCCATCAGCTTTTCCAAAAGCTTAGGGTGCCATTCCACTTGCCCTCAGGCACTTGAAATCTGGAAAGGGTGGACAGGAGCATCTCTGAGATACTGTGACTGTCACTGGCCCTGCAGTGACAGGAAAAATACTCCTGAAACTGCTACATGGTATTGCAAACAATGGACTTACCCCCAACAAAACAAAGTGATTCATTACTCAGTGTCTATTTATTTTAGGAATTTATTTGGTATTAGACTTTTTAAGGCCACATATTATAGGATTAACACTGATATGCTATGTTTAGAATGGGAAAATCCATAAAGACAGGGAACAGGTTAACAGTGGCCTCAGGATGAGAGGTGAGAATGGGAGTGACTGCAAATGGACGTGAAGTTTCTTTTTGGGGAAATACTCTAAAGTTAGGTTGTTTTAATGGTTGCACGACTATACAGTTATTAAAATCATTGGGAAAAAATTTCAAACATAAAAGTAAATAATTTCTTTTACACTTTTCAACAACATTCACATACAAAGAAATGAGGCTCAGAGTTTATGGGATTTGGAATCTGAGTTATGTCCTTATTTGCTCCATGACAAACTTTCTCCGGAGGGCTAACTCCTGCGATCTGCAAAAGTATGAACTACTTTCCTTACTTCCAAGGAGCTCATACTCAACCTATGTGGTCAACAAAATGGGTAAACAAGGCATCTTTTCACGTAATAGCATTGTGTGGCCAAGCAGGGACACTTGGAGAATAGGGATGTGTGTGATGAGGGTGCCAACTGTGTGGTTCAGCATAGATAATACAATGCTGAGGTCAATGATCAAAGTGAGCTAAGCATCATCAAGGAGGCTCGTGAGGATGAGAAGAAAATATTACTGAATCTCAGATGGGAAATACTGTAATGCTTTCCTGTATAGATGATTTAATGTGGCATCCTGGCCACTTTAGTTTAAAAAAGCATGATACATACACTCACATATGAGCAGTGCTTGGGTGAAATGAAAACAGGTGTCCATAGTAAGTTGTACAAGTACCTTTATGACAGCTCTGTTCATAGTAATTCAAAATTGGAAACAACCCCAAGTAAATAACTGGGGACATCTGAGAAGCTATGATATGAAGACAGACTCGAAAAGAATTAGCCTTCATATTGCAGACAGTGTTTTTATGTCAGGAGAATTAAGCCTAATACTTCCTACCCTGAGGGGCATAGACCAGTAGAAAACGGCTTTGGAATCAGTGAAACTGGTGTTTTGAAGCCTGAGTTCTCTGGCTAGCCGCATGGCCTAGCCTCTTTTTTTTTAAATGTTTATTTTTGAGAGAGAGCAAGAGAAAGAGACAGCACAAGCAGGGGAAAGGCAGAGAGAGAGGGAACACAGAATCTGAAGCAGGCTCCAGGCTCTGAGCTGTCAGTATAGAGCCCGACATGGGGCTTGAACTCATGGACTGCAAGATCATGACCTGAGCCAGAATTGGTTAACCAACAGAGCCACCCAGATGCCCCTAAAATTCACCCTCTTAAAGTGCATGATTCAGTGGACTTTAATGTATGCAGAATTGTGTGACCATCACCACTACCTAATTTTAGAATATTTTCATCACCCCACAAAGGAACTCCTAACCATTAGCTGTCATTCTTCCGCCCCCTCACCTCCCCCCGCCTCCAGCCTTACACAACTGTTAATCTGCTTTCTGTCTGTGGATTTGCCTATTCTGGTTCATCCATGCTATAGCAAGTATCAGTACTGTATCCCTTTTTTTATGTGACTGAATAATACTCTGTTATGTGGATATAGCATGTTTTATTTATGAGCTGATGGAATTTTGAGTTCTTCCTACTTTTTGGAAATTTAGAAAAATACTGCTATGAACATTCTCATACAGTTTGTGTGTATATTTACACATGTGTGTATCTGTGTGTCTGTGTGTGTACATGTGTCTCTATTTTTCTTGAGTATATACCCAGGAGTTGAATTATTAGGTCATATGATAACTATCCATTTAACATTTTGGGAAACCGTTGAACTGTTTTCCAAAGTAGCAACCCCATTTCACTTTGTCACTCGAAATGTTGGAGGGTTTCAATTCTCTACATCCATGCAAGCACTAATTATTGTCAGATTTTTTGGCTTGTAGGATCGCCTGAACTTTGAATTCTTTTTTGTGGTGTCAGAGCATAGAGAAGTACATAGTCACTGGGGCCACATCGTGTTAGTATCACCTTCCCCTCTTTCATGGTGAGCCTCACCCTGCGTTGTCATTTGTGACTTCTTTTCATGCCCCACAGTCTCTCATACATGTGGTTTAAGCTCAGTCCTCCTCCCTTTTATCAAAACCATGCATGACAATGCCTTCTCAACCTGTGGTCTGTCCATGTCTCTTTACAGAATGAAGGATCTAGGTCTACTGGTCAGAGTGATGCTTTTTCTGCTGGTGAGGAGATAAGGGTACCGATCCATATTGCCAATAATAAGAATAACATTTACTGAGAGTTTATTAGGTGCCAAGAATTGTTCTATTTCATGTGAAGTATCTCCTTTAGAATGTATCATAACTCATGCAGGTGGATAATATCCCATTTTACAGAAGGGTTAAGCAATAAGCCCAAGGACATACCAGTCGTAAGTAGAGTCATGGTTGGGTCCACATAGGTTGAGTCCAGAACCAGAGCTTTAATCTCCCCTAATGGGGCTGTTTCACCACTAAATTATAACTGACTAAGCTGAATGGGCCTGTCTTCTTCACCATTGTATTCGTAAAAACTAGAACAGTCCCTGCTCATAAAAGGGACTTAATAAATACATGCTGAATAAATAAAAGAATAAATGAATGAAATTAACTTAGAATAATTTAAAGACTCTTACTCATAAAATTCATAAAAATCTCTAGGAACAAGTGTGTGTGTACGTGCATGCTCCTTCTCTTTCATCTCTTAATTATTTAAGCTCTTGTTTTTCAGCAAGTTCTCATTCTTCTCCTTTATTCCGTAGTACACATAGTACTCAATTGCTGACATTTCATCTAATTGCAGAGTAACAGATTGTAATGGATTAGAGCTTTCACAATAAAAACACTTGGCCTGCTCAAAGTGAGGTAGGAGTAAGACAGAAGGTAAAAACATTGAAGAATTCACAAACGAGATAATAAAAAAAAAAAAGTGTTCCGAAACATATGATGAACTCCCCAGAAAGGATTACATTGTAAGAGATCCAAATGTGTGGAAGACAGAGGACGCAACAGAACAAGACCTTCCCCTGCATTGATCACATGGCTTCCCACTCAAAACTCTCTTCACTATTTGAATAATAAACTTGATGTAGGCAAGACTGCTCTTATCTATGTCATTTTTCTCATCTTTTTGTTTTCTGTTTATTCCTATTTCAACCCCCACTCCTCATTTGCTGCTCTACCAATCTATATTCAAAAACCTGTGCTTCCAACCCACTTTGCTCTGTTTTATTCAAAATTCAGCTGAAAACTTATATTCTTTGAGTTAAGAGAAAAACTACCCCCTACATCATTTTCTATTAAAACAGTTAGATTCCTTAGTATTAGATGTGTTAGAACTTTATCCCCCAATATTTTTTTCCCACAGTGATCCATTTGAGAGACCATACAATGAGGCTAACGCTGATAACATTTTGTTCAGAGTCAGAATATAAATCTTACAAGAACAGGGGTGCCTGGATGGACTTCAGCTCAGGTCATGATCTCATGGTTGTGGGTTCAAGTCCACATTGGGCTCTCTGCTGTTAGCACAGAGCCTGTTTCAGATCTTTTGCCCCACCCACCTCTCTGTCCCACCCGACTTGCTCTCTGTCTCAAAATAAACATTAAAAAAATAAGTCTTGCAAGAACATAGACCCTATTATATTAATTAGCACAGTAAGTAAAAGTATTTTACTCCATTTGATCATCAACTCCTGCTTGACTCTAAATAGATTATGGCAATTTCAATAAAATTGAACTTGTGAAGACAAGAAGCCACTGTTGAGGAGGAAAGAATGCATTGTACACTGAAACTTATGGAGAGAGGAAATAGAATTCAAAATATTTTGGGTGTACCATATAAGCACTACACAGGGATAATGGAGTACCTTCAAAGATGACTTCCTTGAAGGTGGTAAAACTCATAATGTATGTTTGATACAGAAAATTCTCATTTCATTCTAATTTGTTCAATTCACTTGAAAATATTTAATAGTCACTCAAGCACTTTGGAGATTCTAGGCAAAGTGGAAGGCCCTGTAGATGAGAAGGTAAAGGAGATATAGTATCCCTGTGCTCGTGGAGCTTTAGTTAGCTGAGTGGCAATATGGCAGAGTAGACAGAAAATGGGTTTGTGATTCAGGCAGATCTGGGTCTAAATCTTGGCTTTTTTGCTTATTTTCTGGGTGAAACTGGGCCAATCATATTTTATAACATGTGAAATAGGGATATGAAGAGTTATCCCATAGGACTGCCCCAAGAATTACATGAGCTCATGTGAGAAAAGCAGTTAGTAGAGTATTTGGCACAGATGTGGATCTGGCTTTCATATTCCAACTCTTGTCCTAGGGAAGAACAATTTCTAACAAGCTTCACTTAGTGTCCTGGGTCTCAATTCATCAGTCTGATATTTAAGAGACAAACTGTCACTAAAATACTTCATTCAGTCTTATTTATTCAATATCAGGGTATGTGTTTAAGCCCTCCCTCCACTCTTAGCTAAGCTTGTTATTGACAGTCTCAGCTCTGCAAACTTGCTCTTGCTGATCTCTTTCACAATTATTTAAAATTTACAGTTTATTTATTTTGAGAGAGCGTGGGTGTGCATATGCATGCATGTGCATGAGAGAGAGAGGGAGAGAGAGGATCCGCAGCAAGCTCTGTGCTGTCAGCCCAGAGTCCAACATGGGGATCAGTCCCACCAACCATGAACTCATGACCTGAACCGAAATCAAGAGTTGGATGCTTAACTGACTGAGCCATTCAGGTGCCCCTTGCTGATCTTTTAATTTCTTGAAGGCCTTCTGTTTCTTTGTCTATTCAAATTCTCTTGAAAGACGGTTCACTTTTTTCAAGCCTTCAGTGGAGCCTCCCTCTCTATGCCTTTTCTTCTTGCTTTAATAAAACATTTGGTACATTTGAAATTTCTACTTCTTACTTGGTTCTTCCTGAAGCTTTTGTTATTTTGCACTGTAAATTTCTGTTGCTATTATTGCCACTTTCCATGTGTGAGTCTTAATTTTCTGTTTTATATACTTTATGATATACTTTTATATACTAATTTCACAATTATTCAGTATATTTTAAATGAATGGATGGGAATTTATATTCTGTTTAATGAAGAAGTTTTTTTTAATGGAAAGCAAAATCCCTCTGCCTTCATTAAATTCATCAGTACTCATGAGTGAATAACAACCTGTTTGTGTTAATGAGTACCTTGGCATTTTAGGGCTTTCTATCTTGGGTAGGAATTCATGCTGACTATTTATTAAATATTAAGAAGAAACAAAATGCCATAGTTGTTTTTTTGGTATGTTACATATATTTGTAATGTATTATGATATTTGAGAGGGAAAATATATATGCAGACTTTAACCAGTTGCAAGTTGTCAAAGCAAACTGATCAAATGTTAAGATTTTGAAAAAAATAAGCTAAAGTTGAGAAAAACTAGTTTGCATCAATTGGGTTTTTTTTTTTGTTTGTGTGTTTTTTGATTTTGCATTTAAATTGTTTTAATCTCCATTTTGAGGCTGAAAAGACTGGGAAAGATTGTTTAACGAAGATGGCATGGTTAAATAGAGTGTGGGTTTCAGACCTGTGTTTGAATTTTAGCCCTGGCCTTCGTTGTATGAACTTTGACAAATTAGACTTTCCTGGCCTTCAGGTTTCTCACTCCTAATAATGCCAATGCTGAGGAGTGTTGTGAAAATTATTTTTGTTGGCACTCAGCAGACACTCAGTAAAAGAAAGCTTTTATTATTTGTGTTTATCGCTTCAGAAGAGAAGTTAAAGTACGTGTTAATGAAGGTGAATTTTGGTTGGGAACACAGGCCTCTGGGTGGTTAGAGCTGTGAAGGAGAGGGGTAACTCAGTAGGTTAAAGTATGTGACAATGGAAGGTCATGAAAGGGTATTGTGAAAATAACCAGAGTCTCTCTCCCCTCATTTAATTCTTTAGACTCTAAATTTAGTTTTCTAGAGAATTTACAATGAAAGTAAAATGATATTAAATTTTCATTTAGGAACTCAGTGAAGTGAGAATTTGGTTTCATCCATTTGCGCATGAAAAGTCTTTTTAACTAGAAAGGCAGCCAAATTATACCCTACACACTAGAGGGATATTTCAAGTTATTTGTTTGCTTTTTTCCTATGATATTCTTAGAAACCACATCATGAAACAGGCAATACTTACACTGCATAACAATACAGTTATAATTGGTGATGGGAATTTTGACCAAAGATTTAAAATCAAGTAAACCATAGCTACACCCAAAAACATACCAAAAATCAAAGGCAACTCTATTTCTGTACTAGTTTAAATGGAATTATTATGTTCCAAGTCCCATAAGATGAACATATAAATACTAACTGCACTAAATTGTATCATGGTCTTAATGTATTATAAGACAACTAAGTACCACTCTATCATATCTATTACTTATAAACCTGACTAGCAATAAATACTCTATGATAAACATAGGTATTTGTTCATATTCTTGGAATTCTCCTTGAAGCTGATTCTTTTCCATCTCCTTCTGGGTAAATTTCCATGTTGCAAACAGAGACTTACCTTATAGCTTGAACTAAATCCTAACTTTAGATAAAGTTAGACTAAGCTAAACTGCAAGCTCTCTGTGTGTCATGGAAACCAGGTGAGAAGGTTACAGAGAAAAACACATGAAAAGATGCTAACATTACTCATCAGGAAAAAAGAAATCAAAACTGTGATATCATCTTACACCTGTCAGAATAGCTAAAATTAACAGCACAAAAAACAACAGGTGTTGGTGAAGATGTGGAGAAAGGGGAACCCACTTGCACTGTTGGTGGGAATGCAAACTGGTGCAGCTGTTCTGGAGAACAGTAAGGAGGTTTCTCAAAAAACTAAAAATGGAACTACCCTATGATCCAGCAATTGTGCTGCTAGGTATTTACCCAAAGGATACAAAAATACAGATTCAAAGGGGGTACATGCGCCCCCATGTTTATAGCAGCATTATCAACAATAGCCAAACTATGGAAAGAGCCCAAATGACTACTGACTGATGAACGGCTAAAGAAGATGTAGTGTGGGGCGCCTGGGTGGCGCAGTCGGTTAAGCGTCCGACTTCAGCCAGGTCACGATCTCGCGGTCCGTGAGTTCGAGCCCCGCGTCAGGCTCTGGGCTGATGGCTCGGAGCCTGGAGCCTGTTTCCGATTCTGTGTCTCCCTCTCTCTCTGCCCCTCCCCCGTTCATGCTCTGTCTCTCTCTGTCCCAAAAATAAATAAAAAACGTTGAAGAAGATGTAGTGTATGTACATACATATAATTATATGTATGTACATACATATAATAGAATATTATTCAGCCACCAACAAGAACAAAATCTTGTCATTTGCAACAGTGCGGATAGAGCCAGAAAGTATTATGCTAAGGGAAATGTTAATCAGAGAAAGACCAATTCTATTCCTGAAGACAATATTACACTGTATGTTAACTAAGAATTTAAATAAAAAATTGAAAAGCAGAAGTTACAGAGAAGAATGAGATACTGAATAAGCTTTAACAACAACAAAAACAACTATCACCACTTTCATGTCCATTAACAAACAGTAATAACAGTGATTTTGATAAGCATCTATACTTCCTTTTTTTAAAAGCAACAGACCAAAATGCCCCAAAAGATATTAAACGATTTTCATCATTTAATACGAGGATGTTTTGTTGATAGACTTTGAGAATACCTAAGACCTCACTTATAAAATAAGAACACAATTACAATTATTTAACATAGACTTTAAAGGGGGAATTTTGAAACCCCCCACAGTTTAATACACACCTTGCCCCATTTCTTCAATCAAAAATATTTTTAAAAAATATTTTTGCACACCTACTGTGTGCTTGCCTCCTGTGATTAAACTTGGTTTCATGGCGGGGAACACTAAATATGGCTGCTGCTGCACTTGAAGCTTACAGTCTAGCCGGGGAAGACAGACAATGAACAAGTAAACAAATAGAAATAAGTGGAACTTCCTGGAATGTTGTGGATCGATATAAGTGTCTTTGTTGGATTTCTCTAATGTGAGAGATTGTGAACGACAGGAAGGGTTCTTATTGGCATCTGTGTTTAAAATACCACCAGTTAACCTTTTGTGAGGATTTCCATTTGGGGCATTGATTTGTTGTGCAGAGATTCTCGGAGGGCATGAGTTACCATCTGACTGCTAAGTATACTTAGAAAAAGCATCAGTTCTTTTATGATCTTTGGACATCAAAGATGTCCTAAGGAGTAAAGACTTTAACCCATTCCAAAGACGTATCAAGTAATTGACCAGTGGAGGCTGAAAAACTTTTGCCATTTGAATGAATATGTATTCTCCAAATGCTTTTCTGTGAAGTAAATGTTTTCCTAATTAGGCTTAAAAATGTGAAATTTTGTTGCAAAATTGATTTTCTATTAAGGCACTAAAGTAGTTTCTCTTCCTTTCTGCTTGGGTACTAATTAAATTATGTCCCAACTTGCTTTAATTCAGCAATCAATTTTTTTTCCATTTGCACTGGATTACAGAATCTCATTTAAAAATCACTCGTTAACAAATTCTACACAAAGCAGAAATGATAGACTTATTCTCTAATGGAGACAAAAACAGTACTGGTAAAGTCATAAGACAGACTTACTCAAAAGTCAAAAAAAAGATTTAGTTGTTTTCTGGTAGTATATATTTCTTATATAGTATATGCTGTCTTTAGAGATAAAAAGTAGTGGAAGCCATGGGGGTTAAAATACATTAAAAATTAGAACAAAATGCTAAAATAAAAAAGGTCTAAGTGATTTAAAGATGTACCTGATGCTAGGGTGCAGAACTGAGACAATTTATAAAATCATAAAATTAAAAAAAATGGAATTCTAGCCGTTGATTTTAACATTTGAAGTAATTAAGCAGATGTATAAAATTAATGGACTATTCTAAACGTATGAAGGTTAGTTTCAGGTTTGACTTGTGGCTGGCATAAATATTTTATTGAATAATTAAAAATAAGACAATCTCAGGGCACCTGGGTGGCTCAGTCAGTTAAGTGTCCAACTCTTGATTTTGGTTCAGGTCACGATCTCATGGTTGGTGAAATGGAGCCCTGAGTTGGGCTCTGCACTGACAGCACGAACCCTGCCTGGGACTCTCTCTCTCCTTTTCTCTCTCTGCCCCTCTCCCGCTTGTGCGCTGTCTCTCCCTCTCTCCCCCTCTCTCTCCCCCTCTCTCTCCCCCTCTCTCTCCCCCTCTCTCTCCCCCCCTCTCTCCCCCTCTCTCCCCCCCCTCCCCTCTCTCCCCCCTCTCTCCCCCCTCTCTCCCCCCTCTCTCCCCCCTCTCTCCCCCCTCTCTCCCCCCCTCTCCCCCCTCTCTCCCCCCTCTCTCCCCCCTCTCTCCCCCTTCTCTCTCCCCCCTCTCTCCCCCTCTCTCTCCCCCCTCTCTCTCCCCCCTCTCTCTCCCCCTTCTCTCTCCCCCTTCTCTCCCCCCCTCTCTCTCCCCCTTCTCTCCCCCCCTCTCTCCCCCCCTCTCTCTCCCCCTCTCTCTCCCCCCCTCAAAATAAGTAAGTTAAAAGAAAAGACTATCTTGAAAACATAGCCTGGGGTTATACATTTTAGAAACATTTTGCAAATGGGTAATTGAAAACCTTTTGCCAAAAGCTGATTTTTGAGGCCCTATATCAAAAAGGGAAAATAAGGAAAAGTTTTATATGTTACCATCTCTCAACTCAGAGGATATACATTTCTGATTTAAAGAAACAAATGGAACACAAAAGTCTAGTAGCCTGTAAAGTCAAATTCCATCTTCCTCTGTTAGGAGGTGGCTATGATTGTGTTAGAGAAAGTTAACAAGTTGGAATGGAAAGTCATCCAGAGATGTTTCCTCAGGGGCTAGAATCTAACAGTGGGAGCTCTGCACTTGTTAGGGCTCTTCCTGCCATAGCTTATCTCTTTCACACACCTTACGTTTTCAACATGCGCTTAGTAACTTTCAGATAAGGCTTCTTCCCTTTCTTCCTTCTAAACTGCTTGCACATTTAGTTGATCACTAAAATAACATAATTTTTAACTTACATAATTGCTTAATCATCTTATGACTTTTATATTGTTCAACTTTTGGGTGACAACGCCCTACCCCATTCGATCAAAATCACAATGTTGGATCTCAGTGGGTGGGATTTAACCTATTTAAATCCAAGTGTCAACCAAGTGAACAGACGACCATGATTTCAGTTTATAGATTCCAAAGCTATGTCTTGAATTCCTTTTTTCCACTTTCCTTTATGTCTTTCATTCCTTATGACATTAAATATTACACTGTTAGATGAAAAGGAAATAAAAATCATGAACGGAATTGTTCATGTAAAATGGAAAAACAATATCTTTAAAATTGTGAGAAGCAAAGTCAATCTGAGACTTCAATTTATTTACACAACTATAATTTCTTGCAGTTAATGGACAGTAGCATGAAAAACTAGAGCCTATATCAGTGAGAATAAGTAATTCTTCAGATGAGAAATGTAATTGGATCTTACTTCATTTATTATGAGACAGTTTATACCTGGTTCTAGTCATCCAGAGATAGGATGTAAACTAGACACCTGTTTTATGAGGCTGCTTATATCATGATAAAAGGAAAGAGCCACTCAACTGAAAACTGAAAATTACTATTCCCAAGTAGGTATCCAAGAGGAATGGCTCTAGAGTTTAAGAAGGTAGTTATAGAGTTACTTCCCATTAAAAACTCCAGGGACATTCAGTAAATAGAATGGTGGTGAGGAAAAGAAGAGAGAAGTAGATTTGGATATAGGGAAAAGGCTAGAACAAAGAGGGAGGTAAAAGCATGAAGTGAAAGAGAACCCAAACAAGATTGGCCAAGAAGAGAGAATGGGAGATCTCTTGCTTATTGAACATTTACCACATATCAGGCTCTGTATTAGGTATTTTACACTCTATCCTAGTCAGTCTGTAAGACAAAGGGTAGATAATGTTAAACCACTTTCTAAAGAAGAAAAAAACCTGAATTTTAGAGAGCTTAAGTGATGTGACCAAGTTCTCTGAGCTAGTGAATGGACTTGTCGGAAATGAAACCCAGGAGTGTTTGATCTTAAAGACGGGACTTTTTCCAGAAACCAGTCTCAGTGACAGTAAGCCAGGCAAAGATTGGTGTGAAGAAGGAGAATTAGACTGCACTGTATGCAATGAAAGCAGAAGCAGTGTCTACCCTTTTTACTTTCTTGAGTACCTACACAGTCCCAGAAATGTAGCAATTTATGGTAAATACTCAAATAGTATTTTTTTTTAAACGTTTATTTATTTTTGAGACAGAGAGAGAGAGACAGAGGATGAACGGGGGAGGGGCAGAGAGAGGGGGAGACACAGAATTGGAAGCAGGCTCCAGGCTCTGAGCCATCAGCCCAGAGCCCGACGCGGGGCTCGAACTCACAGACCGCGAGATCGTGACCTGAGTGAAGTCGGACGCTTAACCGACTGAGCCACCCAGGCGCCCCTCAAATAGTATTTTTGAATGAGTTGGGCTACAAAGGTTTGAGATAGGGAGAGAAGACCTGGAAGAAGAGGAAAGAAATAGAAGACAGAGATAGGAGAGGGCAAGTAAGGGGGTGAGAAGAAAAAAAAAATGTGATTCTTCTTGGACAGTCTATCTACTCTTAGATTCCAGAGTCAAACCTATCAGCTTACTGTTGACATTCAAACTCTGCCCACATTCAAAGAATTTTTGAGAAAGGAAAAAGTGCTTGATGGCTTACATTTTCTTAACTCAGGCACAAATACTTGCAAACTTTTCAGAAACCCAGTGAGGTATGAATCCCATACCACTTTATAGTTACCAGATGAAGGTGAGAAGTATGAACCATGCACTCTGGGCAGGTAGCCATTGTGAAGCATGAGTGGGTCATATTTTGATACTCAACTAACAAGCTAACGATTAACCAGTCAACTAATAAAACCTTTCAGTTAATAAATATTTGTCATGGTCCCACTTTGCACCCCAGTTGCAAGGAATTTACAAAGGAAAACATTTTAATAAAACATAAAAATTCAATGAAACAGCTCATTACTTTGTTAAAAAATTAGAAACATGATCATATTATTTTCAGACAGATGTTGGATTTAACATTGATATTCACTCATAAAGAAGAACTACTTACAAAAATAACAAAATGTAAAAACTCAATATTATCCTCGGATGGGTTTTGAGTATCCACGGTGGGGCTAAATCTGTTTCAGTATCCAAGAGTCTAAGTTTGACTAACGCATTTGGTTAAGTTATGTATATTCTTTCCAAAAGGAAAGGAGAGCTTAACTCGGATAATTTTTATTCCTTTTTTACAGACAAATTTAGAGCACTAGTAAGATTCAATTTCAAAACAACAATCAACAAATCTGTTCTAAAACTTCACTAAGTTTCACTGGTCAGAGAAAACCATAGGCTGTGAGGATTCCAAGGTGATAGGCTTGATTGAATGTGTTGAAGACTTGGGCCACTCTTTTTGATCTCCTGGGTGGCCCCAAAGTGATCACGCCTTACAGAAGCCTAGGGATCCTGAATGATGGAGGCTGTTGGCAATCCCATGAGTGATTATAAACCCAAGGGATTGTCAGGATCCAAAAAATAGCTAGAAATTGACCTGCCTTAGGAATTCAGAGAAGCTAGAGTTGTTTGCCTTTGTGATATTGGCCTGTTGAGACATTTGCACAGAAAAACGCCAGTGCCAGGCAGGCATAGCATAATCAAATAGAATTGATTATTATGTAGTTTAAATGCACTAAAGATATTGAACTTCCTTTTAAATCACAGAAAAGTCCTGTGCTGAACTATTAAAACCGGGGAAAAAACAATGTGAAGAGTACTATAATAATGTGACTTATTTAAAAAATGGATTTAATATCAGCCTTTGTGAATTATATTTGATGTTCCACCCATCATGCTCTGATATCTGTAGAAGAAACAATGAACGGTCTGTGCTATGCAGAAATAATCAAGGGAAAAGTGCTATTTTATTTCTGTTCAATAGCTACATAACCTATGTAGAAGATGCAAAATTATTGCAGAAAAATACAAAGAATGAGATGATTTTTCACTGTCCTTTTAAAAAAGTAGATGTGTACGTGTCTGGCATTTTGGGAGCTTTTCAGAAACAGATAGTGAGTATGTGTGTCTGTCCAGGGAATTATCTATAGACATGGTGCACGAATCTTTCTCTTTTCTTTCAAATGAGACCCAGAAGACCAATATACTTTGTAATGAGGTTATGCAATCCCTTAACCCTATTTTACCAGCTGTCAGCAGCTGGAGGCCCACGTTATCCTTTGTAGAGAGCATCTCTCAATAGGTTATTATGTCAACAGCAACTGGCGAGCACAGCTTGTCTGATTAGAAATGCTAATGTTTTCCTTACCTCTTCCTTCTCCGCACTTTGCAGGTCACGCCACTCCTCAGTTATGTGACCGAAATCCACTGTGTTCATGGGGACTTTAAATTCCCCAATGATGTCATGCTTGGAGAAACGATCGAAATCATATACAGCCATCACCAAGGTTTTGCCACCCAGTTCTGAGTATGGCACCTTAATAAAAAGAGATGAGGATAAAAATCTGGTCACAAATTTAAAATGTTACTTTTTATAGTGTTTAATTGTAATATATATGTTGGATAAGCAAAACAGGGAGGTAATGGTGCCTTTTAAAAATGAATTCATTTGAATCACTGCTTGAGGCTTAAACTGGGAGAAATGAGGGACTTACCATAGTCAGTTATTGCTTTATCCTAAAGTTCTAAAAGCTATTAGTATTATTGATTGACTAATAATTAGTATTATTGATATTGATTGGTGACTATTAGTCATGCTATAAACACTTTAAGATTTCGCAGTGTTGGCACACAGTAGGCACTTAAATATGTATCGTTTGAATGATTAGTACCTCCTTCCGGTGGGAATTTGTTTAATACAAGAATAAACTAAGATGTATTGCACTTGACCATGTAGGTTTTACTTGTAGGATATTGTGTTATTGTTATGATCATTTATATTGTAAGAGTATAACTTAGGGTGGAAAACTTGCTTCCAAAGTCCCACTAAGTCTTTCAAGCCGTTTGGATGCTACAATTTAATGGAGCAGTGATTTATGAAAAAGATATGCTAGGAGTCAGAAAGGATTTAAATGAAATTCACAAGTTGCCTTGCTCCCTAAAACAATTTACAGATAGACAAGAACTGACTAGAAAATTGATGTTCTGAATATCAGAGATGCATTATAAAGATCTTGAGGTTCATTCTTAGGTATGACACTTGTTAGGATGAATGGTGGCAAAAGGCCAAGAGCTGATGGGTTCTCCAGCTGTTCAGATATATCTGGGACAGATGCTGTGGGCTGGGATTTTTTACTGGTGACATTTTTAATATTCAGGGGAAGTAGTGCATTCTAAGGAAGCTACACTTCAGTAACTGGGTAGAAATGCCTAATTAAGAAATTGTTTGGACTTGTATTGAAGGTTTGATCAATTTTTGTCAGTACAAATGGTTGTCTGAGCTCCATCAAACATTTCTCAATGAGCTTTGCATATTAAGGGAAGGAGAAGGAAGCGTATTTGACCATATACGTATAGGAAATTTTAGTTTATCAAAAGTTTGGTTTTTTTCTCACTTATTTGTCATCTATTTAGCATCTGATTAAAATACTTTGACTAAAATGGAGGAACCATGCTTTTTCCATTTTAGAAGAAAACAAAAAACCCTGCAAAACAGCTGAATTTCAAAGGAAGAGATGAATTTTAGAGTAGGGGTAAATATTTCGTCTTATTTCTGAAATCACTCTGGATTTTTTTGTGATTCTACTGAAATAACAAAAAAAAAACCAAAAACCTAGGCTTGGGGTCAGACAGACCCAGGCCTGGGTTTTCCCACTTTCCGGCTGAAGGGCCTGGAGCAAGCAAATACACCTCACACATTTCGCCTATCAAATAGTGTTAATACTAAGACCTACTTCACAGAGCAGTGAAGGCTGAATGAATACATGTTAGGTACAGTCGGCACTTACGTACTTATTATTTGAATGATTAGTAACTCCTTCAGGTGGGAGTTTGGAGGAAAAGAAGCATTTAGGTCAGGGCATGTCACGTTCATGTGAAGTGGATTTGAACTTAGTTTTAAAGCCTATTCTCTTTAAACTATTATGCTTCGGTTCTTCCATCATCTTGCCTGTTGGCATTTCAAGATGCATAATCTACAATGTCTCCCGGAGAAATTAACCAGTTCTCTGGAAACAACAGCATAGTTCTAAGTGTATCAAAATATATTACACTTTGGCTTTGTCAGCATTCTTGAAATAAAATAGAACCTGATGAAATTTTATAGGCAGTTAAAAATTTCAGTAATTAAACCTTTTGAAGCCACAGAAATTACTAATAAAATGTTAGAAATACACTTTTTTGAAATAATACACAGATAACTCAGACACCATTGTATTTCAAATAATTTAAGAAATCTTAAATTGTGGTCAGTAACTCCTGACCTAAATGAAAATTAATACATAGCCAAACAGAATGATTGTCATTACCACTTGCAATATTTTATTAGTTTTATCTTCATTCTATGCTTTGTGGTATATTGACCATAGTGATGAGCTACTCATAGGCTGAGTAGTTCCAGAATCTTTTTATTACTACTCTAAATGAACTATCTGGGTATGAAAAAGTGTAGGTTTTAGATAAGATTACTGACAATACTTTGGAGATTTTTGTCACAAAATCTGAAATTTCAGAGTGAATACAAAGACATTGCTCTCTTACAAAACTGGAAACAAGGCTTGAGAAAATGACTCCTGCCCTTAGTTGCATCCATTTTATTTCGCACCATAGTATTTGCTTGCATGAGGCACATGCTATCGCTAAGGCTGGCTGATAGATGAGTGATGTTGAATCTACCTGCTGGCAAACTCACAGACCTTTCATTTCTCAGAAATGTATTATTTTAAGTAATGCATTTTACAATTTTTTCACATATTAAAGATAGTTACCAAAGAAGTGCTTTTATGCGTGACTTTAAGACATGAGCTACAGAGCTGTATATGTAGAGATGCCTGAGGCCTGCAGGGTACGTTTTCCTGTCAGTTATTTTATGGCCAGAATCTCTCTTTATTATTGTCAACTGAGGTGTCTCAGCAAGATTCAGAGCGCTAGGGAAGAGCCTAGAGTTAAAGGCAAATGCTAGAAATGCAGAAAAACAATAGGTTTGTATTCTTGTTAGTGATAGGTTCAGAATGGTCTTTAAGTGCTTAGATTGCCCCTGTACACACAGAATTCTGCAATGAGGGTAAAACCTATTTGTATCATTTAAACAGTGGAACACAGCTTACTTTATTCTGTGATTGTAACTTAATTTTGGGAACTTAGAGACTTAGGAAAATAACAATTTCATTGTTCTTTTGTCTTTATTCAAGAGAGGGGGAAATGTTCAAGTCTATTGGCTCACTTGATGTTGATTTTCCTTTTTTTGGATGTGATTGACATCCCCATTATACTCCAGTCTGTATTCTGTTCTGAGATGGCCACGCTGAATCCTACTTTAACCAAATCTAAACACAGTGCAGAATCCTCACTGGAATGAAGATAAGAATTTTAAATATTCTGAATAGACTCATCCTTGAACCTCTGAATAAGTGGTCATGTGCATTTCTATGTATGTGTCAGGATGAGATGGTTCTTAAAACCACAGAGGAAAAGTTATTAGTAAGTACAAAAAAAAGTACCTTGAAAGTAAATTGCTCGTTGAAGACAGGATTAAGGGTCTTTCGGTGGACTTTTGTCTCAAATTTCTTCTTTTTATCGGGCAGCAGAAACACTTTAACATAGGGGTCAGACGTGCCTCCCATGTCTAAGGCAGGCAGCTCAGCAGCCTGGATAATCCCTACCAGCAGCTGGAAAGAGAGACAGAATAAAGCAAACACAAACATTGGTGGACATTTTAGAAAAGATTGTTCACGATATTGCATATTGTGATCTCTCTCCCTCTTCCTCTTTGCTTTTAATAAACTTTTATTTATTTCTCTTATGAATCTAAACCCAGAAGGCAAGTGAAGCAAGCCATATAGACTTCAGAAACCCAATTATGACAGATGCAGGCTCTGGGAAGCCTGGTTTCAAACACAAAAGAGGCTTTTAAAAGGTTGCTGATTACAGTTAAATATGGAATTCATATTTGCAAAAGGGTTGCAATCAAATAACTTTCCAGTTGCTAAAAGCCCTTGTGCATTATTATTTTTTTTCCAGGGCATGATTTGTAAATGGAAATAAATTGTTAAACAATAACAAGTCTGTAATTATGAAGTAGGAAATTTTTATACTAAACTCAAAGCTTCAGACCAGCGCAGTAGAAATTTCTTAGAAATTGGGTAGCATTTTGAGAAAAATAAGACGTGCAAGTTTCTATCATATTTGACCTTTATTTGTATGCTGCCTACTTTTTATTTTAATTTACAGTAAAATGATCATTTATTCTGTTTAAATATAGGACATGGAGTCAAAGAATATAATCTCAGCTTCACATAAACGAAAGCAAGATTACAGATATGATTTTTAATGTTTTAAGTGACCAAGTTTCTGATTTTTTTTTCAAATGCAGAGATTTCTCCATGTCTTTTTTTCAGTGATAAATTCTTGTATTACTATGAATGGGAGTGTAGCTGGCATTGTTCATGTTTTTGCAAAGAGAATAAAAGGTGTGAGCGGATGATTCTAGAGGTGTTGTCATCAGACATTTTGTATCAACAGACTGGTTTAGACCCACATGGAAAACAAAAATAGACCCTTGTCCATAAATGCAATTACATTATGGCTTTACACATCAGGCCTGAAAATTTGAGTCTGACTTTTTAGCCAATTCACTTCCTTTAAAAAAAAAAGTCACATTCATTTTCCGTAAAATTGACCCACTGTGTTGGTAAGGACACTTTGGCTAGTTGGCTCAGTTTTTAACTGGGACCCATACTCTGGATGATTGTTGTTTCCGTTTTAGTGCTCAATATATTTGTGACAGCATCATACAACAGTAGCAATAAGAGTGCTGGATTGTACATATGCAAAACATAAACAGATGGTCAAAGAACAGCTAAAATAGACATCAGGTTATAAAGACATGATGAGTAAAGCAAATGGTTTGTCTCTTGGTTTGCCAAGTTGGTATTTGGAATTTGCCTTTAGATAGCAATGTGAATAAGCAAGATTCTGCTTTCTCCTCACTTTGTAAAAAAATTTTGATGTTTATTTATTTAGAGAGCAAGTGAGCCAGGGAGGGACAGAGAAAGAGGGAAATGGAATCTCAAGCAGGCTCTGCACTGGCAGCACAGAGCCCGATGCCGGGCTCAATCCTACGAACCGTGAGATCATGACTTGAGCCAAAATCAGGAGTCAGATGCTTAACTGACTGAGCCACTCAGGTACCCCTTCTCCTCACTTTTTGAAAGGAATTTTCTTTTGGGAAGGAATGCAGTTGTCCTATAACCTAAACTCTTTAAACCTAGGTGACTTACATTCTAAAGAGTTTGGAAATTTTGTTGACAAGGGGTGGAGTTACTTCTTCCAACCCCCCTCTCTTCTGCTTGGAAGATAAATATCACATTTCTCTCTGCCATGAAAGCCTCTCATTTAGAGTACTTTACAGTTGTGTTTTAGTTTTTGTAAGCAAACATGTATATTTGATTATAGCTTAATATATAAAATTCCTCACACTATATTTCATGACTCATAGGATTCATTTTATAAATTAGATTAGCTGAGAACATTTGGAAAAAAAATCAACGCATGCTAATTAAAAAATATTTCATCAGGTAGACTCTCCTAGACCTCAGAATGAAATACCTTTTTAACAATTTGATGTTTGCTAGAAAGGGAACAATAAAAGCACTCATTATATATGAGTAAGAAAAATGCTATTTTCTTAAAAATACTTTATAAAATGATACTTAAAGAATTTAAGCTGACTTAGAAGTTTCAAAATTATGACTAACCAGGATGAGATACCACTAGATTTCTACTGGGTAATATGAAAGTAGAATAAAGTATTAAAACATACTGGATACACATATAAAGGAAGGTTAAATTTCTGGAAAAAATGTTACATGTTAAGATAACATGTATTGACCTTCATCTTTGCCAGAATATGTAAATAATAGGAAGTTTTACTCTCAACCAACTCCTGATGATCAAATTTTGGTAGCTGGGATAAACATGACCACAAATTCCCTATTTTAATTAACTATAATTAACTATAAATTCCCTATTTTAATTAACTATTAACTATAGTATGCCTATAGATGTGTATAAATCCATACCTATAAACTTGTATCTGTAACCAAAATGCAGCTTTCTAGAATGTATTATGAAATGACTAGCCATGGCTGTAATGAAGCTGATCAAATAAACGTTTTTAGTATGATAGAGCATATCAATACATTCTTCATGAAGAACTCTCTAGAAATTTGGAAAGTGAAGACATTATTTAAATTGTCGATTTCTAAAAATAAATAAATAAATAAATATATAAATAAATATTCCTAGAATTCTTGCAACTGTGTAGAGCTCTCATAGTGTTACTGACTTTGGACTTCGGTGCTCAAAATTGAGCATTGGTATTTGTTCTATTTATTCATTCCTCATGAAACTGGAAATAACACAAGCTGTGTTAGTAGTAAATGTATTTATATTATCACTTTTTTTTCCTCTAAAAAGATGAGAGAAGCAAAACAACAGAGACAGTTAAAATTCTGCTTGTCAGATGTGGACACTGTCCTGAAGATTCTTAACAGCCTGATCTCTAATTCCGCTGACTCCACTAATTCTTATCTAGCTTTTGAATTTAACAATTCAGAAGATAAAGAGACATGGTCAATTTCATGTGTCCTAGAAGGTTTTTTTTTTTTTTTTTTAAATGTAGGGATTTTTAACCTTTATCTTTGAGCTACCTCTATAACACGGTTACTAAAAGGTACTTAATACTATCATTTATCTAGGTGGCACTTCGTGGCTTTTTGAGAAATTGAAGCAGGCATGATTGTTATATTACTGTCTTCAGTTCCTTGTCAATTTTTGGGCAGAAGTCACAGGCACTAGAAACGAAGTTGCTGGTCTTTCTACTTTTCGAGAACGGTTAGCTTATGCATGCTAGGAATTTTACCTGGTATCATATTATATAAGGCATTTGTGCCTTTGAAATTCATGGAAGGCAATTAGTTTTTCATCTTGGATTCCTTATCACACAGTTACATTTTGTTTTATTGTTATTTTTTGAGAGAGGAGGGGGTGGGGTAGAGGGAGAGAGAGAATTGTAAGCAGATTCCACGCCCAGCATGGAGCCCAATGTGGGGCTTGATCTCCCAACTGTGAGTGAGATCATGACCTGAGCTGGAATCGAGAGCTGGATGCTTAACTGACTGAGCCACCCAGGTACCCCTACATTTTGTTTGAAAGCTTTGGTTGAATGGTGGTTTATTTCAATAGTTCCTCACCCTGTTTGGATCTAAATTCCATACATTCTAGGAGAGATTGTTCAAGCTCAGGCTGAGGGGCCAGTGGAGGTGACACTGTGGCTGGGAGCTGTCAGAATCAGACTGACTACTCCCAAGTTCATTTGTATTCTGCTTGCCTGCTGTAAGTGCCATAAGCAGATGTAATCGGTTGAATACTGTGAATTCTAATTACCAGAAGTTAAATTAGCAAGTAGGGGACTGCCTGTACTTCGATTTCATCCATAGCTTTGATAATTGCATTTTCCCCTCGCAGCAAACGAAATGTTTTAGGAAGTATCTTGCTTCAATTTCTACTTGGTAATTTCAGAAAATGTAATGGAATTAGAAGTCATTTCCTCCCCCCCCCCCACCCCATACCTGGTTATTCTGGAAATCGTAATCCAGTGAATATTGAAGTTTCCCCAATTTCTCCTCTTCTTTGGGTTCTTCTTTTTCTTCCCCATCAGTCAGTCCGGTTTCAGCATCATCATCCTTCAGAGCCTATGAGTAGGGAATGGATTATATGTGAGCTCAAGGGAATTCATGGAAACCCATATTCACCTGGGCCTGCGGTTATACTTCCAAGCTGTTAGAAGCAAAAGCACAAAGATGCTGGAAATCCGTTTGTCTGACACACATTCACATTTGCTGCTTAGATAACTTTTAAAATTCCACTTGTGCACGGAATTTTTTTTTCCCCAACCAGCAAGCAACATGGAAGCAATGGAAGAAGCCCCTCAGTATATTGCAAGCAAAAAATGTAAAGTCGTTGCAAAGAAAATGTCAACTTGGTATCATGTTTGGCTCTGATAAAACTGCTTCTTTCAGAGGTATGATAAACATGCTATTAACCAGGCCAGGTTTCACATTCATGTAGTTTAAAGAGATCGAAGCATCATGTAAAACATCATCGTTACATGCAGTGGAGTACTTGTATGAAATGCGTGGCCTTTTCTTGCCTTTTTTCCTATGAGAAAGGTAGCCGAGTAAGTGATTCTCCAAGACTTTTAATTTCCTATGTTTCACATGTACGTTTCTAATGCTTATGGAAAAAGTGGAGATAACATGCCACCAGCAAATGCATGTTTAGAGAAAAATCTATGCCATGTCTGGTTTCAGTTTACCATTTCATTTTTATAACAGCTCCACAGAAAGCTAGGCTGAATTAAATTGATTTATGGGTCTGTTTTATATTAAAAAAAATGAAAGCAGTTATGTTTGCCATTTTGTCAAACTGAAATCAGTATAATCATTTATTTTGCATTAGTGAACAAAAATCATGGTACTGAACTCTCAAAACCCAGTTTGGACCAACTGAATATTCTTGATAACCTAAAACTGAAGTGTAATGTAAATTGAAATACTAGAAAGCTCATTATTTGATAAAATACATTCAGATGCTCCTCTCTTTTGAAAATGTATATTTTCCCATTAAGCACAATAGTTGTGCTGAAAAAAAAGAAGTTATAGAGGTAAATATTAGGACTTTTTTTTTTTTTTTTTTTTTTTTTTAGGGATATGGATTCTTCTTGCCTTACAGAATTAGAAAAAAATAATTTAAAAAACTTCACATAGTTATTCAGAATTGAAAAGTGATAAAATTACATTTCCCTGACTACTAGTGAGGTTGAAAATTTTAAAAATCTTTAACCGTTTGTATTTTTTCTTCTGGGGACTACTTGTATATATCCTTCGCTAAATTTGCTAGCATTTTGTTCTGCTCTTACTAATTTCTAGAAACTCTGTATTGTACTGGTTTCAACTTTTCTGTGGGTGGGTATATATATACACACACATATATATATATGTGTGTGTGTGTGTGTGTGTGTGTGTGTGTGTATATACATACACACCCACCCACCCACACACACACATATATTTACTATATATATAGTAAATATTCTTCCCTAGTGTTTGGTTATGGCATTTTCATTGCTGTGTGTGTGTGATAGATTGCTTTATATCTATGACAAGGTAAAGGAATCTTAACTCTTGTTATCGATTTAGATCGGAGAATCCTCGTAGAACTCAAATTCCAGAAGCATACCCAGATTTCAGAAAGGCATGAGTCGTCAAACTACAGCTCCATTACCCAACCTCTCCCCACCTTCCAGATTGTATGATCTTTCTTCTCTGTTAAGAGAAAGCTTTACTATTAACTCATCCACTTATACAGAGGCTCTCTGCTTCAAAAAGGCACTGAATTGACAAGATTGTCCATTTTGGCTCTTTTCACTAACTCCAATTCGATCCTAAAAAAAAAAAAAAAAAAAAAAAAGTGGAGATGTGGTGGCATCATATCAGTAGAACTCATTTGGGTGGGAGGATCATATAGAGTTGAGCTGTAGTTAGAGGTGCCTCCCCTACTCTGTGCTTCTGGAAAATTTTCAGGAGCCTACAATGAGTTGAGAAAATTGAATATTACTGTTATTATGTCTGGGTAGAAACTTTCACAAATCTGGTTAGCCATACATCATTTCATTTGGAAAGTTCATACTTAGATGTTTTCCTGACTGGTAAAATGTTGATGTACTTACTGAGAGTCAAAGGCAGGAAACAATTAATGTAATTACTTAAAAACTTAATCTTTCAACTTGGGTGGGGGAAAAGTCATTAAAGGGGACATAGTAGCAAAGTGACCAGAAAAGACTACTGAGTTTAATTAGAGGAACTGAGGCCCTTTCAAAACCTTGGCTGCATGTTAAGTCTTTAACACTCTAATCAATGTGCCTAGAAAATGACAGCTTAGGTAAATTGCCTCCCTGTAAGATTTTTAGTTTTTAAAAAGAATAGCAAACTATTTAATGCATATTTCTGTCTGAAAAATCTACACGTTACTCTATGATTATCAAAAAACTCATGGATTAAAATACTTTCTCAAAAGTCTCTTTCAGAACTGACAATTTACATATCATGTTTCAGCCGAGTGCAATTTGAGATAGCGGAGATATTAAATCTCCTTCTTCCTAAGTGGTTTTTGCCCTAATAAAAGGTGCAGGACCATCTCTGCGATTATTCTGCATGAAATAGGGCTAAATTTTTGATAATTTCTCCGTGTCACTGTTCATCACCGAAATGATTAAGTCTATTCTTGTCCTGAGGGCTGAGCTCAAGCAGGACATCTTCTGTACCATCACATTAAACTCAGATTTATTAAATCAGTAGCTATTATAATATCTCAAGAGCAATACCCCTCCACTCCCTACCCCCAACAAAATGCAGAGGAAAAAGCTTGTAAACCCAGCAGTTTTGATGGTTTGCTAAATTGCAGTAGTGAAAGGTATCTTAGGAATATCAGATCTTATTTAAAATTTCAAAGATTTGGTGTACATGCTTCTGGCTTGCTTCGACATTCAAAAAGTGCTTAATTTACAAATCATTAGAAAGAGAAGTTATTCTAAGTTAAATTGTTCAGATTTGGATTTGATAAGGCACACTTAAAAAGTAGCACAAGGGACTGGATTTTCTTTCCATGCCCATCAGTTAAAAACTTGAGCTTTCTAATACTGTTGTATTTAATCAGTTAGGAATGGTTGAAATGAGAACCCTTTATCTTAAGAAAAAGAAATCAATTTAGTTCAGCCTCTTGATGTGTGTCAGAATGGTACACCCTGAGCCGTGGAGCCCCAGCGGCCAGGCCACTAAATGTATCCGAGCGTTGACTAGGGGTTTCTAAAGAGCAGAGGAAACCTACCGCAAGGGACAGTCCAGAACAGTCATGAGACATAACACAGATAAGGAGGACATAGAAGGAAGAAATAAAAATTAAAATATCCACACACATTAGTGAAAACCATGGAGAAATGACCATTCCAGACCTATGACTTTGCAAGTTGGTATTGCCTCTCTGCATTTTCAGTGTTGTCAAGCTTTAAGGAATTAAAAAAAAAAAAAAAAAAAAGTCTCACTCTGTATAAACACATTATTACCAGTTAGTTTGTTGTCATTGCGGGATTTAAAGATTCGTAGTTGGTTGTGAAATTTTAACATGGAGACGGATAGCCATGAGCATGGAAATTTGAATTTCTGTTCATTCCTACACAGATTGAAATGGTAAAAAACTTACTGGTGGCCCTGGAGCCCATGTATCTTAAAAAATCCTATATAAAATGCTTCTTGCATCTGTTCTGTTTGTAAATGAGAGTCATAGACTGTACTTGTTTTTCCCATTTTCACATAAATATTACGTTTAAAATATTCTGAAAATGTAATTATTTAAGAATAATTTTCTTAAGTTTTTTTTTTTGTTAAATTTTTCTTTAAGTTTCCTGTTTATACTATTTTGAATTTGGATGACTGACATTTGACATACATCCTAAAACTGTACATTCTATTTTGCTTCATCATCCTTCCTCCTAAAAAATAGAACGCATTATTAACTACTGTTGCCTGTCTTAAAAAGAACCTTAAGCTACTGTTACACAACTGGGTCTCTTTTTATCTGTCCAAATTGTATTTCATTCTGTACACTTAGTTATTCATAAAATAAGAGCTCCAAAAACCTGTATGGACAAAGTAATCCACTTGAAAGGATGAGATCTTTTTGAGTGGTTGAAATCTTGACTACTTTGTTGTAATAGTAGATTATTATAAACTATCACTGACTTCCTACTAGTATTCCTTTTTTACTTTTTTCTCTTCCCCTCCCATCCAAAGGAATGGGTGACCCATGAAAAATGAACCACTATCAATTTTCTGTATTTAGCATTTTGAGATCTTGGTCATTTATCCAGGTCATAACAGGGGTAATAAACACCACTACTATACTATAAATTACAATCTTACATCATACATAACAAATTCCACAAAGAAAAATACAAATTTCTTATGTGATAAAAAAATGCTACAGTTACAATTTAACATTGTTTGGTGCTTTTGTTAATTCTAGGATTTGGGAAAATGACATTTGACTTGTAGTTGTGAAAATGATAGGGCTGTATTTTCGTGTTGTTTCATAGACACAGCTGAAATTCACCTACACATTCTTCAGTCCATGTCTGTATAGCACACTGTTTCTATGCTAATCTCACAATACATTGTTTAAAGAAATCTCTATCAAGTTCTGCTTGTTATAGAAAATGTTGAAATAAAGCAAGACATGTTTTCAAATTTCAGTTTCTATGTAGCAAATGAACTACAGAGAAAAATCTTTATTAGACCTCTGTGGTTGAATGTGGGTGCATGGACTTCTGTGGCTGTGATTAGAAACATTCAGAAAAATGTAAATCTTGTTGTTTTGTGCTCAGGACAAAGCTCTCTGAGCAGGAGTACAGGCGCTCCATCGATTCTATAGCTCTGAAACCAAACACAAGTTCGGTGAGTGCAAAAGAGCCTTTGCGAAATTGTCAATAGACATTACAGTCTTTGAAAAAAAGTGTTTAAAACTCAAGGGGGGGGAGTGGGGTTGATGCCCTGAGTGTATGTTTAAGTAGGAAACTCAAATGTACTAGAAATGCCCTCCTTGACTAAATTGTTCTTAATGAGATTCACCTATATAAGAGTACAATTAATAGTAATTAATACTATGTAAAGAATTTTAAAAACTGTCAATATCTGTTGCTATTTGGGAATAAATAGAACTTTTCAATTATTTGAAGGAAAACAAAGGTAATTGAGAATGTTATTATGAAAAACCTCTACATTTACATTTTTAATATGAATTAAGTGTTTGTTTTAGAGATAAACACTATGAATATGATTCCAAAAAATAATGAAGAGGCCTTTAATTTTAATTATTAATAGTAAACTTTATTCTGAACCAAATCATCCAGTTAATTTAGTAAATGTAGACAACACTGTAAAGAACATCCAAAGGCTTGGGAAGATAACCCAGCTGGATGGATTTTATAATCTGTGTTATGGTTTAATTGTCCCTAACTTAATGAAACAAGAATTTTGCCTTAAAATTATACCTTGTTCTTTAGGACTAGCTAATAGTTCTCTCCCTTTACCTGGTTAATTCACTATTCCTGAGCATTAATTATTGAGATATATGGATATGTAGAAATGGTAATTTTCATCAAGTATGATCAGTAGCCATAAGTCTCAGTTACTTAACAGAGATTATGAACAGTGATGTTAGAAGGGCGCCTTGCCCAAGAGGGGGAACATTCAGATACCCTTTATTCTGTTTCTCTAACTCTAAATGCAATTAAGACTGGCTGAACAGATGTAGTCAAAATATTCAGGCATCATTCCAGTATGCTGGACCTGTCAAGATAGCCCTGATGGTCATGGATGCCCTTTTCTGGTTCATATGCTTAAGAGACTGGAAAACCCTACCAAATGTTTTCATTGCACTTTGGGATGTTCAGTGGTGACTGAAAGGATTGCAAAGCATTTCTACAGCAGTGACATCTGTCCAGAATTTGTTGATATCTATGCTTATCTGGCATAAAACAATAAACCATTTATTAACTGTCAATGCAGTCATCTAAGAAGTAATGTGGAAGAATACATTACCTGATCTTTCATGGTCTTCCCTAAGTCTTTCACATCTTTCATGTTAATGGCATTCTTGCCTCCCTTTTCTTTTCCCTTCTTCTTGTTTTTCTTTTTGAACAAACATTTCTTACAGATACAAAAGCAGCAGGTCAGGACTAAAAGGACGGCGACTATGGCTATGGCAATTAAGGCCCACGGTGGCACTGAAAGAGGAAAATAGGCAGAGAGCATTAGTAATAAACATTACATATGCAAAGTCTTTTAACTCATGGGCTACAAAGATATTCACTGATTAATTTGCATCTATTGAGTGCTCCAGGCACACTGTTCTGTGCTATGTTACCCGTGTTTCCTCTGGCAGGATGATGGTTTCTATTGTTTCCAATTCACCCTTCCCCACAGGTTCAATATTCTTTCCTCCAAGTTAGAGTTCCATGAATCCATTCCTTCCTTCATTCAGAGCACAGCTCTGGAGTTTGGCCTTTGAGTTTAAATACTGGTTCCACAATTTATTAGCTGTGTGACCTTGAGCAAGTTACCTAACTTCCCTTTGCCCTCCGTCTTCTCACCTCTAAAGCAGAGGTAAATTGGTAGGTATCATAGACTTTTTGAAGATTAAAATAAGATGTATTTCATGGCACATGGTAAATTCTTAATACATATTAGCTGCTGTTACTCATCTATTACATACTAGAGGTTCTATGAATATGTTTTGGGCATAATGGGAGGGACAGACGTCAATCAAATAACCAGAGAAAATAAATAACATAATGATAATAAAGGTTAGGAAGAAGTACTTGGTGCTCTGCAAGTTACCTACTCTAAAAGTAGGACATTGGCCTGTTCAAGGTCTCCAGAGGCAGGGCAGAGTGTATGTGTTCAACAGCTCTAAAACCAGGCACTGATTCGGGCTTGGCCACTTTCAGGCTGTGTGACTCTGGCTAGATGGTGTAACTGTTCTAAGTTAGTTTCCTTCACGATAAAGTGAAGATAGCAGTGGTACCCATTTCATCTCCTTTGAAAATTAAGGGAGTTAATATACTAAAAAATTTAGAGTGGCATCCAGCATATAGCAGGAACTCATTGGCTATTTTTAAGGCATGGGGCTAAATATTATGGGTAACACAGAACACTCAGAGTATATGTGGGACATAAAATACGCACACTAATAAATACACATTGAAAAACGTAGAGTTCAGTGGCTATACCGGGGAGAATCGAGAGGAAGAAGAGGTGATTTTTAGGTAAGAAGAGAGGCTTCAGGTTTAAAGGCTTTTTTTTAAAATAATAAAGCATATATAAATAAGTATACTCAAACACATAAACATTTTTCTATTACAATTGTCCATCTACTAAAAGTCAATCCATTTTCTTATTTGGCATATCGTATACTGTGTCCATATATTAAAAAAAACAAACTCTTGTGGAAATGTTTAAGATTTCATTTTGCCTGGAAAGGAATTATTCAATTATTGAGATTGATCAGAAGAAATAATTAGATTTGCCTGTTGTAATTAAGAAAAGACACTGGACATTGAAATGGTAAGAAGAAGTACTATTTTCTTCCACCTACATAAACATCATTAGTATCAGTGATTGCTGAATACAAGTCAGGAATGCTTTGATAAAGTAAAAGCACTTAAAAATTAACCTCTTCAAAAAACTGAGAAAACCCACTCTTAGCTGTCCTCCTGTGTTTAGCTTTATAATGTAGAATACTTACCATGCATATTATTATTCTAGCTTACGATTGGCTGATAAATGTTAGCCTATATAAAAGCACAACTTCTGAAATTGTGTTTTTAGCCAAAGAAATATTTGAGAGTTATGTATAAGCCAACACCAAATGACATGTTTTATGTTCTGTAATCTCATTAAACAATCATATTTTTAAAAATGTAAATGAAACTTATGTAACCAATGATATCATTCATAACACCTCATTTAAAACCTTCTGCCTCTTTTGATCTAGTTAAAACCCTGCCATGCATGAATGAAAGAGTCTACATATTCATTGCAGGCAAGACAGTATTAATAATGACCCTTCATTTTGAGCCTCGTAAATTATTCTTCTAGTCGGACTTGTATGATAGTCTCTCAGAGAGCTACATAAAAGTCTCTTAAATTACAGAGATCACTTGACAACTTCACAAAAAGAAAATAGACAGTGAAAGCATGGGGGCATTATTTAATCAAAAGGAATTAAAGAAATAGGAACATAGGATTATAGGAGGAAATCTTACATACTGCAACCTGAAGGTAAATTATAACCACTGAGAAAATCTTATTTTGTGATTTTTATTTCTTAAAGTCCATACTCTAGGTTGGATCTTCTGAGTAGCTTAATTTTAACTTGGAATATTCTATATTGAATATATGAAATCAACAGGATTTGTCTCACAAGTTACCAGCACCTTGAGATAGAATTTAAAAACCTGAAGGGTATCATTTTGTGTACCCATATGAAAACCTGACTGAATAGATACTTGGAATATAAACCACCATTTATAATTAAATTCAGTTATTTGAATTGAATTACCACCTTAAATGCTCCTGTGGAGAACAGCCAAATATTTGGAATTTGGGAAGTTTAGTAAGAAACACCATCTATAGGATTATTCATTAGTAGTATTTATAGAAATGTTTGAATATTAGTGAAAAAATCTCATGAAATGTATTTTATATTAGGCTAAAAATTGAAAACTAAATATGGGCTAGCAACTGCTACAACTTTATATGTTATCTCAATATTCATAGCAGGTTTATTCATTATCCCTTTAATTGTATACAGGAAAAACTGTATAAAGAGGAAAAAATATAGATCTAATAGTTTGAGAAATTCAAAATATCTTTACATTAGTAGGTCCAATAGTTTGAAAAGTTCAAAATATCTTTAGTAGGTAAAAAAAAATGTACATATCTTAAATGTATACAAAGGAAAAATCTTTAGCTTTGAAACCTTTTTAATAAAACATTTTATATTAAAAAAGTGAAAATAAATGACAGCATAAGATGCTGCCAAGTGTGATTTCCATAATAAAGTATAGCTTCAACAAAAAATGGGCTCAGAAAAATACTGCTATTGGCAGAAAGCTATTAGCTTATTATTATTGCTACCCAACTATCATTAAATGGAATTTCATAACAAGAATTTTAACATTTAACTTAAAGACCTTTCAGCAGAAAATAATAGACTAGTGTAGAAGTTTTCCATTAGAAATGTGATTTTCATTTTCCAGTTAATGAATTAATCGCACATTATTTAACCCAAAGGTAAACTGATGCATAAGAATTAAGTCAAAGTCAATTTTAAACTGCTTCTGGTGTTTTAACTTAGACTTTGTGATAGGAAGAATTATGGTTCTTCTGAAATGTCCACATGATATTCTCTGGGACCTGTGAATATGTTACCTTACAATGGCAAAATGACTTCACATAGATGATTTAGGATCTTGAGATGGGGAGATTACTCTGGGTTACATCCAGATAGAACTGATGTCATTACTAGAGTCCTTATAAGTCAAAGAGGCAGATAGGAATTTCAGAATCAGAAAGTGGAAGATTCTGTGCTTTTGACGATGGAGAAAGGGACCATGAACCAAGGAGTGTCCTCTAGAAGCTGGAAAAGACAAGGAAATGCATTCTCCCATACAGTTTTAAGAAGGAATCTATTCATACAACCATTATGAAAAAGAGTATGGAGATTCCTAAAAAAATTAAAAAAAATACAACTACCATATGATCTAGCAATCCCATTCTAGGTATATATCTCAAGGAAATAAAAAATTACTATTTTGAAGTGGTATATGCACCTTTATGTTCACTGTAGTATTATTGTTCATAATAGCCAAGATGAAGAAACTGATCCTGGGTGGCTCAGTCGGTTAAGAGACCAACTCTTGATGTTGGCTCAGGTCATGTTCTCACTGTTTGTGGGATGGAGCCCCACATTGGGCTCTGTGCTGACATCACGGAGCCCGCTTGGGATTCTCTCTCTTCCTTGTTCTCTGCCCCTCCCCCACTTGTGCTTGCGCTCTCTCTCACTCTCTCAAAATAAATATATCTTTAAAAAAAACAACAACAACCTAAGGGTCCATTAATGGATGAAGGGATAAAGAAAATGTAATATATATGTATGTTACACACACACACACACACACACACATGTACATATACATACACACATACACAATTGGAGTATTCTTTGGCCATAAAAAGAAAGAAATCCTGCAATTTGTGGCAACATGGATGGCTCCTCAGGGCATTATGCTGAGTGAGATAAGTCAGTGATAGAAGTTGTACAGACAAGCCCTGTATGATCATGATTAAATGCAAAACATAAAAGTGGAGAACTCCAGGAAAGAGAGTAGAATGGTGGTTATCAGGGACTGGGGGTTGGGATAAATGGGAAGATGTAAGTCAAAGGGTACAAACTTTTAATCAGAAGATGAATAAGTTTTGGGGATGTCATGTATAGCACAGTGACTACAGTTAACAATAATGTATTGTGTAGTTGAAATTTGCTGAAAGAGTAAATCTTGTGTTCTTACCACACATGCTTAATCATGTGAGGTAATAGCTATATTGATGAGCCCTATTGTAATTATTTCAAAATATGTTTATCAAGTCATTCCAATGTACATTTTAAATTTAGACAATGTTATTTGTTAATTCTATCTCAAAGTTGGGGATTAGAAAAGGAATCAGCACTTCTGACAGTTTGATTTTAGCTTGGTGAAACCTATTTTGGACTTCTGACCTCCAGAACTAGAAAATAAGAAATGTGTGTAGTTTTACATCTGTGGAATTCATCATAGCAGGGATAGAAAACTCGAGATACAAAGCAGACCTCAAGAGATCGGTGGTATGCGGCACACAGATGATCATACAATTGGAATATTACTGTGGACTATTGCTATATTTTCTGTGATCTTCTGATTTACCCCCTTTGTCTCTTCTGCAACCATTCTCATGACACTAACATTGTACCCAAGATAAGCAATGGCTTTCTTGTGGCCAAACGCAAGCAACATTGTCTGTGGTATGAGATCTTGATCATAAATTCCTTTTTGAAATGTCCTTCTGCTTTTGTTTCTATTGCCCTTACCTTCTTGCATGGGTCTGACATTTTCCCCCTTTCCTTTCCCATTCCCATGTCTTTAAATGGAGTTGTTATCCAAAGTTCTTAGCCCCTTGATCACCTTCACATGGACTCACTGTTGAGCCCATTCTTTCCCATGTCTTAAACTTTTACATCAGTTATTCCATTCTGTCCCCTCTTGTATATGCTGGGACTGTGTTTCCCACTGCCTCTAGACTGTTTCCTCTAGATGAATCTGTCGTCTTCTCAAACCAGTTCCCCAAGCTAGCTCTATGGGTCCTCTGAGTGCTTCAATTATTGCCGACCTCTTGACATGGGAACCATGTGGAAAATTTTATCCCAAGTCTGATTGCGTGGAAAGTGGTGCCATTTCTTCAGTATGCTTTATGCTTCTTTTACATCTATTTCTACTTGTAAAGTAGCGGCCTGATGTTACCCCCATGTGACTGAGTCACCCATTGTTCTTTGTTCAGTTCTACCCCTGTATCTTTCTCAAGTATATTCCTCCTTTCTTGAAATGTTATTCTTCTTCTTCAGTCATTTAAGTGATTTCTGTATCTCAAGGTTCAGCAAAAGTGCCAGTGTTGACAGATTTTTAAATAAAGATACTAAGTATATTTTCTAAAATTTCCCCTCCAACCCAATAAGAAATACTATATGGTGGAATACATTGGGTGGTTTGTATTAGGCTAGTAAAAAAAAGGCACATTATTTAAAAATAAAAAAGAATCCAAATCTATACAAAGATATCAAAGGTATTTTAATATGCCCCCTTTCTACACCTGAAATTCACTTCTTAGTAACTCAAAACTCAGCTCTTTGTGGATTATTTATGAACTGAAGTCCTGGTATTTAATGAAAACACAATAAAAATAATTTAGAACCACTTAGAAGTAAATTTGCATTAGCAGGTCTTCTTTTGGGGGAGACAAAAACCCAAGCAACCATTTCCCCTTATCAAGAGAGGTCATTCTTTCATGAGAAGTTGGCATAATTTAAGCAGTCTAAAAAAGTAAGTATTAAAAAAAAGTTTGTTTTAATGTTTATTAATTTTTTGAGAGACAGAGCATGAGTGGGGGAGGGGCAGAGAGAGAGGGAGACACAGAATCCGAAGTAGGCTCCAGGCTCTCAACTGACAGACAGTACAGAGCCTGACGCGGGGCTCAAACTCACAAACCACGAGATCATGACCTGAGCCTAGGTCGGACACTTAACTGACTGAGCCACCCAGGCACCCCTAAAACAGTTTTGAATCAAACACATATTTATTGAACATCTACTTGCCTGGCATTTTTTACAGGGCTATAATACAGTCCCAAGTATGAAGCTTTCTATTTATTTCCTATGTGATAAAAACTAGGTCTTATTTACTTTTTTAAAAGAAGTAAAATTCTTATATTTGCCAAACTTGGTACTTAGAGCATAATATGGTGTTTTCAGATAGAAGCTACGTGGCTTGATGTGCTGTTGTGTACAAATTTAGCGCTCTAGGGGGACATTTATTGATGAAAGCAACTAGGTAAAGAGTCTTTCTACAATAAAAATGTTATTCTCAGATTGAAAAACATCATTTTCCCCGCTAGGGGGTTTTGGCACTAAACAAATTTGTAAAAATTATTTACTTAAGGGGCTCTCAACTTTTTTTTTTTAAGGTAGACACTCCAGACTTCCTGATCTTTCATAGAACATTGTGAAATAAAAGATGACACTGTCACAGAGAACAAGGGTATTGCAGAGGGTACTTTTATGAGAGGAAAAATCTTACTGTTACTGAATAGTAGCCTTGGCTATCTAGTTTATGCCTCCAAATCCAAAGTCTGCTCATCAGACTCATGTTGTACCTCAGTCCTAAGAATGAACAGTTAAGGAGAGAAGCTTTGTAAAATTAACACAAAATGCTCTATGACCAAGAGAAGTCCTACTCTAGATTTCCTGATTCTGAGCTCTCACTTCTAAATAGATGGTTGTTTTGTTTTGTTTTGCATTCTCTACAATGCCAAACTCAGTCCTATCAGCTTAGTGCTCTGTAAATGTTAGGTGGCTTGAAAGAAACCCACGAAGCCATGCTCTTGAGCTCAAGTACAAGTAGAGTGGATGGTCAGTGAGGTACAGCACTCTCTTATATGTGTTTTCCTTAGGTCGGCTCCTCAGTCTTGTGTCCTTAGATCTGATTCTCTCCTCCCACAGTCCCAGTTAGTCAGCTACTGCCGTCTTGTAGGTTGGCAACCTTCTGGTGGATTTACTCACTGGGTTTTTTGATAACATCTAGGGCAAACCTCACTGGTTTTTGTTTTTGTTTTTGTTTGTTTTTTGTATTTCTGCCTTGATTTCACTTTCAATGGCAGCTCTGCATGATCTATTCATTCCATTCCCATTCATCATATTAAGAAACCATCTAAAATCCGTATCTCTTTCACAAGATGAGCTGCATTTTCTCCTTGAGAAATGTAAGCTTGTACGTTTACCACAGTGCTAGTTATTTCAGCTGAGAGCTTCAAAATGATACAGGTAATACCGTTGCCATGGCCACTACAAAAATTCAGCAAGAACTTCAGACATGTTCTGCCTTTGACGTATCTGTTTTGTCATGAGGGCCTCATCACTGCACTAATGCCTGTGTAATTCATCTTATGAATAACTTACATATTTCTTCGTTCTTACATTCACTGAAGCTTTTTGCCAACTTCCAGGTTTACTCCAAACAATCCATCTTTCTAGAGTATCAGACATTGATGCAAGATGCAGGATTGAATATTAAGATAATTTACTGTTGAACAGTAAGAAAAATAATCTGTTTCAAAGCTTTGCTTTTAGACTGTTTATGAACAATTTTATTTCTGAGAGAGAGAGAGAGAGCGAGAGAGCAGGAGAGAGAGAGAGGGTGAGAGGAAGACGCAGAATCCAAAGCAGGCTCCAGGCTCTGAGCTGTCAGCACAGAGCCCGATGTGGGGCTCGAACCCGCAGACTGTGAGATCATGACCTGGGCCCAATTTAGACACTTAACCGACTGACCCACCCAGGTGCCCCTGTTTGTGAATAATTTTAAACGTAAAAGGATAACTTTTCAAAAATCGGCAAAAAGCCGAAATAAGCCTCGGATTTTAAAGCTTTTTCTAAATTACAGAATGCAAATAGAACTTAAAAAAGAAAAAGCACTGGAACTATGTGGATTAATACATTCATTAACCATCTCTAGAGACACCACATTAAACGTAAGATTTGAAACCCTGTACGAAGTTGTCCAGAATATGGCTTAAGAACAAACTGACCATTCAAAGGTCTGAATGAAGAATTCCTCATTATACAGTGAGACAGCCTCAAAGATGATGTATTCTTCGCGGCCGGGTATTAAGCAAACCTACTTTTTCCTCAGTCTTGAGGATAGAGTTCGAAGTCTCCATTGAATTATATGCCTCTTTTAAATTTAATCGAATCTATATAGTCTCGATGGGAAAACATATACGTGTGCGTGATGTGTGTTTATATTTGCACACAGCTGGGAGTGTGTGGTACCTTTGTGGAGATTATAGTTCCCAGTCTAAATGACCTTTGGATTCCAAATTAAAAACTCCTTTTTCAGATCATCAGGGTCAAATGCAAAGATTAAGGAATTAAAAAAACTTATCCCTCCATTTGGTCATTTAACCTTTTTTTTTTTTCTTTTCTTTTTCTTTTTTGTCTTGGCAGTCCACTGTGTGCATAGACTGTGCTAGGGATGGTGGTAGAACAGAGAACACAGAGAAGGTAGGTCTCTTTCTTTAGGAGCTGGAGAAGACTAACTCCTAGGAAAAAAACTAGAAAGAGACATTCCAGGCTTAAATACAGAATTCAGCAGAGTAGGTGGGCTCTGTAGGTGGCAGGTTAGGTAAAGATAAGGTAAAGGGTCCTAGAGTTCAGTGAAAGCTCAAGCATCACTGAGCTTGGAGCTAAGCTCCCAAACCTTGCTGGCTACACAGTGGACATAGCATTTTGGGGACTTCGGTTCTTTTCCTCCCTTCTTTGCTTCCTGACTCCCTCCCATCTTGTCTGTCCATCTGTCTGTCCCCCTCCTTCCTTTTCTTCCTTAATCTTTCCTTCTCCTCTTTCCTTTGGTTTGTTTGTTTGTTTATTTATTTATTTATTTATTTATTTATTTATATATATGATTTATTGTCAAGTTAGCTAACATACAGTATATACAGTGTGCTCTTGGTTTCGGGAGTAGATTCCCATGATTCATCACTTACATACAACACCCAGTGCTCATCCCAACAAGTGCCCTCCTCAATGCCCATCACCAGTTTTCCCTGTTGCCCCCCCCCAACCCCCATTCCCTTCCACCCTCAGTTCGTTCTCTGTATTAAGAGTCTATCTTGTGGTTTGCCTCCCTCCCTCTCTGTAATTATTTTTTTTCTTTCCCTTCCCCGTTGGTCTTCAGTTAAGTTTCTCAACGTCCACATATGAGTGAAAACATATGGTGTCGGTCTTTCTCTGACTGACTTATTTCACTTAGCATAATACCCCCCAGTTCCACCCACGTTGTTGCAAATGGCAGGATTTCATCCTTTGGTTTTTAAGATTCCTTTTACTCTAACTTCTTACCCAGTGACTTCCTTGTTAAACAAAGCTCTCAATAAGAGAGCTCAGGAAAGAGTCTACATGAGATTTTTTTCTATCATAGTAAATAAAAATACAATTCCTTGTAGTAAACACATGTAGCCTCCCCTAAATAGCCTTCTTAACACATTGCCCTTTCTCCTCTTACACGGTTCTGTTTAGCTTTTCAATATGTGCCCCTGACAAAAAGCAAACTGGAAGATAGGTCTGTGTAAATAGGTTGCAAAAATGATCCAAGCCATCGAATTGAGTTAGCTACCTGTGGCTTTTTAAGGCAGATGGATTATTTACATGGTAATGTAAGAGAGAAGCTTGCTCATTCATTCATTCATTCATTCATTCATTGAGTGTCTATTTAACATATTCATGCTCAGGACATTGAAGAGATAATGAACAAGTTTGAAGTAATTTGCTTAAACAGTTTACAGTCCAGCTGGGCAGGTTTGATTAATATACATGAAGCAACTCGTGAACAACACTGGACAGCATGTTAAATGCCAAATTAAATGGGGTCTTTTGCTTGACTCTGATTCCGTTACGTAGTCACAGCAATCTTACTCTACTTGTCAAATGAACACTTGTTCAGAATTATTTTTAAAAACATTAGAACTTAGTAAAATGGGAAATGTGCCTCTTTTTGCCTGCAAACTTTTAAAAACTGTTAATACATTAAAAAAACAAACAAACAACACCTTCAGTAAAAGATACTGCGTTGGAAAGCACAAAATCACAACCTATACATTGATAAATGTTTACCAGAGCCTCTTTTTATCTGATTTCAGTATGTACTGTGCTACGGAACAGATTCACAGCCCCTGCTGAATAACTGAGTAAGGTTATTGATGTTTCTTGTTGAATGCAATGATTAGTCTTGATAACAAAAGTTAGTTGACTGAAGGCCCTTTTATCTGCACAGGTATTAATCAAATAATTAATTTTAGAAAATGTCTACAATAATAGTCTGCTTTCAACGATAAGGCAAAGTCATCCATATTGTCACAATATTGGAATGTCTGAAATTTGACATGGAAAATGATGTGGAGTCTTCAGGCAGAGATAAGCCCCAGCATGACTTCCAGAGGATTTAGATAAGGCTCCACAGAGAGCCCAGGAGCTTGCTGTCTGCAGGCTCCAGGGAGAAGTGCATTGGTAAACAGGAAGGGGTGCCAGGTAAGTTGGCAGAGGCGTGGGCGATTCATGGGCTAATCAGTTCGGAAGCCTTTGGAAGTTTGTAACAGTTTTCAATCATGCTGTGGACAACACAATTTCGTGCTTAAAGGGAAATCCATTTATCCTATCAAATTTGTAGCATGTCTTTCTTGAGTTCTGATTTCCAAGTTCAAAACTAAAAAAGATGTCTCAGGTTTTTCTTCACGTAGTGGAAGCTTTCTTCTTTTGTATTAAAAGGCTCTAAAGTAAAAATCTTTTGGATTCTGATTCAATTAGTATTTGGTTTTATTTTGAGGCTTTGAATTAACACTGTCCTCCCTTTGTTAACATTGTTAACATTGTCTTTAAACAGTTTTTTTCTTTGACAAAGATGCCCAAGAAAAAAAAAAATTTTATTCCAAGAATTGAATATGGTACCTGTCAGTAACTTTTGGATAATTCAATATTTGAGTCTCTACTTGTTTCTTTTCCAAGCAATCTCATATTATCATTAAATCCAATTATGATAAAAGAATATCAGTGAAACCGGCAGATCTATTCCCTGCTTCCTTATGTTATTGTACAACTTCAGGCCAGCACTAAAAGAAACAAAGAAAAATACCACTTAGCCTTATTACCTCCTGTTTTGGAAAGATTTTTCTCCCCTGGACTTTGTTTATTATTCTAGGGGCAAGTGACAGGTTTTTAGAATCCCCTGTAACTTGGTGCAATTTGATTATACTGACAGGAGAACTGTGTGGTTGCTGTGCATGAACGAGGAAGAGCAGGATGTTTGAGTCTTTCCAGTCATAAAAGGGAAGAGTCAGGCTCATTAATTTCATTACTATACAGAGTGACAGGTAGACAACAGAGCAAACAAAGCCCCTTGCTTGTCTAGCTAGCCACAGGACATTTTGCCTTGATTATCCAATGGATTCCTGCTGCTACAGACCAAACTTATTAATTTTCCTCTCCGATGGTTGTTTTGTCTGTTTCTCTCAGTGTATTTGCCTCTATGGCAATTTGTAGCATCATTTCTTCCTTTTTTATTTCCTGGTTCTTGGATGTGGATTTTTATCTTTATTTTTCTACAATTCCTATGATTGTTGATTTATTTTCTGTTCTTGCTTTTGAAGGGACTTCCCTATGCCTGTCAATCTCCTATATAGTGACTTTTTTTCCTCCTTTTAAATTGTATCTCTCTTCTGTTTAGAGTTGGTGCTTCAAGCACTGCACTGGGAACATATGACCTCAAGGCCATGTGTGAATCTTGCTTGTTTTTGTAAATTCTCCCAGATCTCCACTAAGAATGTATAATTTTCCTTATTCTCTTTTCCCTGTCAAACTTAGTCATTTTTTTCCCTTAAAAGATTCCTTAATAGACTTCCTCCAAATGTCTACATGAGTAATACCATACACGGGCCCTTAACATTATCTCTCATCCACATTGATTTATGCCTTATGACTTGTATTTTATACGTTGATCCTTGTTTTCTATAGCTTTGTAATTTGCCTCTTCACGATGGAGGAACTACCTGAAGAGGAATACTGTTGTCTTCCTTTCCTTGACCTTCCATGGAGTATCGGTTGGGTTTGGTACATGGGAGGTCATAAACAAGTGCTCTTGAATAAGTGAAAGAAATAGAGGGAGAGAAAGTCCTCTTCAAATATTACACATAGTGAGGATATGGCTCTATTGGATTCCTTGTTCAAACTAAAGGGTATACTTTTTTTTAAATACCATATCACAGATCAAATCCTGAGAAAACTGTAGAGATAAATCATTTTTTTCCAGATCATTTAGAAAATTTGTGCAGGTATTCCTTATTTTTTCTTCTAGAACATTACGGAAAAAGCAATAAAGTTCATTTTTTTTTCTGTCAGTTATTTTTCCTAATTTTTATGTTGTATATCTCCTAGAAAGAGTCTTTTAAAAATTATGTTAGTAATGCTATATTGCTTTTCTTTCTTCTATCTAGCATCTGGAGTATTCACTAATACAATTTCTCATTTATTTAGTTCTTTCACTTTATGAGTCCCTTTCACATTTCCTCAGCCCATCTGACCCTAAAAACCACATTGCGGAGGAGCTAAGGTGGTAGGTGCCAGTATCTACATTTTATAAATTAGAACACTGAGGATCTGAGATGTGCTCCCATAATGTGATTCTCATTAGAGTTGGGATCAGACTTAGGTCTTCAATTTTCATGCTATTTCCATACATCCTGGCATTCTTTTGTATCCACACTGAAAATTGAGCAAATATTCACGAATTACATTATTGCTAAGAAGAGTTTAGTTTGGTGAACATATTTGTATAGGACTATCATGTTTCTTTTAACTGAAATAATTGTTTTAAGCTTATTTATTTTGAGAGAGAAAGAGAGAGAGAGAGAGAGAGAGAGAGAGAGAGAGAGGGAGGCAGAGAGAGAAGGAGAGAAACAATCCCAAGCAGGCTCCACACTGGCAGTGCAGAGCTGGATGCGGGGCTCAATCTCACAGACTGTTAGATCATGACCCGAGCCAAAATCATGAGTTGTACACTTAAATGGCCGAGCCACCCAGGTGCCCCTAACTGAAATAATTTTGGATTGTTAACACCAAATCAGTGAAAATCATTTGTCAAACATGATTGATAATAATCATGTCATCAACGGGCAATATTGGGCAATGTCATCAACAGGCAATAAGAAAGATCACGGATTTGACTCCAAGTTCTGCCCCTCAAATTGCTGAATAAATCTGATCCAAGTTATTTAAATTTTCTGAACCTCAGTTTAAATATCTATGATATGAGAGGTGAGTGGAGAGATGAGACAACGATATAAACTCTTTAGTGATTTGTGACATGTAAATTTGTAACATGCAAAGTACTTAGTATGGTGGGTAACCTGAAGGAGGGTTTTTAACTGTCAGTTATTCCATAGAGGACAAATTGAGGGTTGTTGGAGGGGAGGTGGACAGGGGATTGGCTAAATGGATGGTGGGCATTAAGGAGGGCACTTGTTATGATGAGCACTGGGTGTTATATGTAAGTGATGAATCACGGAATTCTCCTGAAATCAATATTCCACTGAATGTCAACTAACCAGAATTGAAATAAAAATTTGAAAAAATAAATAAAAGGTAAAAAAAAAAAAAATGCCAGGGCATCTGGGTGGCTTCGTCGGTTAGGCATTGAACTCTTGATTTCAGTTCAGATCATGATCTCAAGGTTCGTGAGTTTGGGCCCTGCATCAGGCTCCATGCTGACAGCATGAAGCCTACTTGGGATTCTCTTTGTCTCTGTTTCTGTGCCTCATCCTTTCTAAAAAACAAACTTAAAAAATAATAAATGCCAGTTATTATTTGCCAGCAAGTCCTATTAAATTTCATAATTTGAAAATGCTTAAAACTTGACTGAAAAAACAAACTCTAAAAGTTATGTAGATGAAAGATGAAATACAAGCAATTTTATATGTATAATATAACTCCCAACATAACATGCTTTGCCCTAATGATATAGCAGAATGTCAGGGTAACAGTTTCAAATAAAGATTGCTGTCAAAAACCTGAAAGGCAAAGTATTTTGGTAGTGTTCAAGCTATTCATGGATAAATAAAAGAAACTTTTGGGGAGAATAAATAATAGTTCTTTAAAATACAGTGGCCAAATAATTGTTTTTTATTCAAAAAAATGTAAGCAGCATTAGAATATTAAATTGGTCCAAATGGAGATAAACATAACATGCACTGCTTTGTATTTTCAATAATTAGTCAGCCCAGCCTACACTGCTTGAGGTAAATGTTTTAACACAGCAGTAAAGGTATTAGTGGCAACAATTTTACTTTCCACTGGCAAAATGGTAGGTCTTGCTTGATTGCAGTCCATTCTGTGGGGCTTACACATTAACAAGAATATGCTGGGGGCGCCTGGGTGGCTCAGTTGGTTAAGTGGCCGACTTCGGCTCAGGTCATGATCTCCCGGTCCCTGAGTTTGAGCCCCATGTCGGGCTCTGTGCTGATAGCTCGGAGACTGGAGCCTGCTTCTTTTTCTGTGTGTGTCTCTCTCTCTCTCTGCCCCTCCCCCATTCGCGCGCGCGCTTTCTCTGCCTTTCAGAAGTGAATAAATGTTAAAAAAAAAAAAAAAAAAAAAAAAGTAAAAAATAAAAGAACATGCTCTTGGATGCTGCTTTTTTCTTCAAAATTGGCCAAATATTTTAAGTGGCTGGAAAAACTAACTTGAATTCAGTATTTTTTGTTCAATAATTATTTACATTTTAAAGTTAGAATCATTTTTTTTTATTAGGAACCAATTTTGATTTTATGTAATATGTTTCCACTGAATAATTTACAAAAGAATTTGAGATTATTTCATTTAAGTAATACTATCTTTATTCATAAATGGCAATTTAAGGTACCAGAAATAATATGACTGTCCAAAGATTCTAGGAAAAAAATCATGGCGCAATCTCAAACTCAGTTCTTTCAACCATCAATTCTTTCTATTTATCCAAGCTCTGATTATTGCTGTTTCAAATCCATCAATGAAAAAATTTAAATTTACCTAGGATCACAATTTTCGTCCTTTACTCTTTAAATCCTTCCAATGCCATATTCATTTGATACATTGATTAATTTTCTGCTGTTTCTGCCTATAATTTTCAAGAAAACAGGGTAGGAGCCTATAGGTCTCTTGTGGTAGTTTTGACTAGAATTGTAACATTGGCTGACATTTACATTTTAATATGATTTAATAAAAAGTAAGATAATTTTCTTTAAAGATTAAAACTATGAAACTTACAAGAAGCAATAGCTGTGGGGTTTTTTTTGTTTGTTTTGTTTTTCTTAAGTACTTTACTTTCATGTAACCATCAAAGTCAAGAACCAGGTTACTGTACAAATATTATGTTTATATCCTTAGAGAATCACTAGATCCAGATACTGCCTGTAAGAAATATAATTATCTTGCTATACCAGTGGCCTCTTAAGATTCCTTGAAAAATGATAGTGGATTCATTACTTAACATATTCAGGCAAATGCCTTTCAAGCAATGTAAAATTTTCTGTTTGAAGATCATCTTACTGCTTTTAAGTGAAAGGGTAAAAAAAGGAGAATTTACTAGGCTGATGAGAGTAATCTTTGTGACTGAGGGTCGCACTATTCTCTCTGAAAAAAAATGTTTACTTTATTGATGGACAGAAAGGGAAAAAAAATAGAAGCACTTAACATAAAATAGATCAGAAGAAGGGTCTTGAGAAAAAAACAACCAAGAAATGGAGAATATTATCTACTTTTGAAAAGCTTACAGCAGACCTCAGAAGGACAGCACATTGACATATAAGTGGCAATCGATTGCTCTAAATCATTTCTTTAGTCAGTGTTCTTTGAAGTCCTACCATACATTTGAGACAAATGGCATGAACCTTCAGAAAGCATTCTTTGGGCATTGCAAAAGAGGCAGTAAGTAACCCTGTGTTTAAGTTAACCTAGCTCAGCTCCCTCCTTCAATACTGTGTTTCAAGCTTCACTTCAGTCCTTGAAGCACAAGGTGCTGGCTCATGCCTTGGTTTTCTTTTTTCCGCTTACTCCACCTCCTCTGTGCCCTGCTTTATGCCTACTTGGTATGTGGGGGAGTAAAGAGAGGAAGAACAGAGAATGGAGTCTGGGGAAGCTGTTTGGAGCTATTTTGTTCTTTGGCATTTTTTCTGATTCTCTCTGAGCAGCCATCTAAATAGTGAAATGGGGAGGAGAGGTGGCAAACAGTATGAGGGGTGCAGCACGTTTGCAGAAGAGCTGAAGCACGCTAGGTGCAGCCGTTCTCAAAGGTGGCAGAGAAAACAGTTGACGTCTTCATGTTCCTACATTATGAGAAGGGTGTCAATTGCTCTATTTAAGGGTTATATGAGTGAGAATTTCAGGTACAATGTCAACTATGAAGGTGAAAATTATTAAGATGAATAATTAAGACAAACATTCTTCCATAAAGTACCAGTGATCTGTGGAGTTGGACATGTGGTAGGATGATAGAATAGTTAAGGTAAAAAACAGTCTTGGTTCTAATCCTAATCCCAGCCCCTACCAATCAAAATCAAAGATTCTACAACAGCAGATGCTAACACCTACGGCTGGAAAAACACCAGAGAAGAGTCATGAGGTTGGAGTTAGATAGGAGAAGCTTCTTTTTCTTCAGAAAGATGGAATAAATAGTTTATTTTGAGTGCTTTTGTAATTTTCTAGGCAAAAGTCCAAATATGCTATAAAACAGACTCCTTGGGGGGGAAGCAAAGTATAAAGAGAAGTCTTTTTAATACAACTGATCAGAATCATAATCAATATATAGTAATGGAAAATAAGTTTCTCAAATGGCTGAAACATGATTATTTTGTCATTGTTATAAACCAACACATGAAGGATTAGCCTTTCAAGATCACAGTTGATTTGGATTCATTGACCTCATAGAGCCTTTAAATTAAGTGCTTATGTGTGAACTTTAATAAATGTGAAATTAAATACTGAAAACAGTAAAATCCTAGCGAATCAATTATAATGTGATGTATTAGTTTAATTCATCCTGGTGTACTACAAGGTATGAGAGGTTTGGGATCAACCCAGAGTTTAAAATTCAGTGGGTCTTTGCTTTCTTTGAGCCTTGATGTCTCTACATGAAAAGTGGGAATAACACCAGAATAATAACTGTGAGAATTACATGAGATGATACATCTGAATACCTGGCACATACATGGGGTTAAAAAAGGCCAATTCTTTTCCCATTTTAGATAATAAGAAATAGATATCAAATTCTTTTCTAAAATTTAATATTTTTTTGTTCTAAAAGTATTATTGAAATACAATTGACATACAATATCCCATTCATTCCAGGTGTACAGCGGAGAGATTCAATATTTTTATATATTACAAAATGATCCCCATGATAAGTCTAGTCACCATCTGTTATCATAGAAAGATGTTACAATATTATCGATAATATTCCGTATGCTTACGTTACATCTGCATGACTTATTACCTGGAAGTTTGTATCTCTTAATCCTCTTCCCCATCCAACCTATCTGTCTTCTGGTAACCAACAATTGGTTTCCTGTATCTGTGAGTCCATTCGTTTGTCCATTTGTTTTTTTAGATTCCACATATAAATGAAATCATATGCTATTTGTCTCTCTGTCCCACTTAGTTTGCTCGGCCTCATTACTCTAAGACCATCCATGTTGTCCCAAATGGCAAGATAAAAGTATTTCTTGGTAACGTATTTTAAATGATTAGACCCAAAGAATAAAAGTGTGTGAAACCTTCTGGGTTTCCTCTAAAGATTGTGTTCTATTTGCCTCTCTAAAATTTAAAGTAAAAGAAAATTGACCCAATGTAACCTCTACGAGTTGGAAAGAATGTAGACAATCTGAAGTTAATCTGGCATAAAATAAACAAGATACTTAAGTCTTAGACTTAGATGACATTTAAGAACATGTTCTCTATTTTCTGAGAAGGAAGAGTGAAAGGAAATAAACAGAGTGTAGCAAAAGAGATTGAAAATAGTGGAGGCAGAGAGGTAGGTAGAAATCTCTTGAGAACTTAATGCATATTGAAACAGTTTTAAAAAGAGCAGATGTGGCATAAATGGTTAAGTCTTATAGGCAATGAAGATTAGCAGGCAGTTTTGTTTTTCATGCCTGGCCATCACTTACGGTGTCTTTACTGGGTTTTAAGTCTTTGGCTTTAAAGTATACTCATGCTGTTTGAGGAACCTGCATGGTAGTATGAGAATATGGAGCACTCTGGCCTTTGTAACCCCCCAAAACAATGTCAGGTCTGGTTGGGGTTAGACTGGAGGAATGCCAGAGGTGGCTCAGGTCCCAGAAGTGAGGTGACCCATGAGCCATGCTTAGCAGTTTTCAATGAGTTCCAGATAAGTCTCCATCCTTTAGTCTCATAATATGGCCAGATATTTTAATAGAATTATCCTTCTCTAACAGAATGGCTTGAGACATAGGTCTGTGGAAAAACAGACTTTTCTATACGAACAGAATATTAAAATTTTCCTTACGACAGTATTCTAACACTCATATAGAAATGGAAGTGTTCTGAATTTCAGCTGTTGAATAGATTCGATTACTGAGTGAGGAGTGCAGGTGCAGAAGAACAAAATGAGATTGAGCCGCAAGACCTCAGCCACGAAAGTTCAGAGCTGGGAAGGGTAAGATCCTCACTGCTGGGCATTATCCTAGGCACAAGGCAGAATTTTAGTTGAGAAAGATGGGATTACCAGAAAAGAATGTTATTTTACAGTTCATTTTAACTGGCCCAGAGTTCATGAAGCATAAGAAGTTGATGTCACTTTGTGGGTATTAGGACAGATTTGAAAATACTAGTTACTATAATAACTTTGATTCCATAGATCTGAATTTCTTATTAGAATGGCACTATATCAAAATGGAACTTGTATTTATGGTTCTCTGAGGAAGCATCTTGTTTTTTGGGGTGCATGAATGTGAAGTATGCCACCGATAAAAGTGTCTTTTCAGACAGAATATTTCTATTATTTTATGACTGCCTGCATTATCATCAAGGGCCAAAGAACAACAGCAAAGTCTTTAAAGTCTTCTTTGAAGTTCAATGAAATAGCCTTTTTCTCTAACTGCTTATTTACTTTAACCAATCATGACAAGATATTCAGAGTACTTTTCAATTTCAAAGCAACCAAGAGAGCTTGACTGAAATTGATCAAAATAAATTCAACAGAACAACAGTAGATAAATTAGAGGTTCTTCTGAGTTTTATCAAAACAGTGCTGTATTTGAAATTTTCCAAGGCCATGGGGAATAAGGAACAGTGAAATTAAGACAAAGGAAAATCTTGCAAATTAGGTTCAGCAAGTTTGGTTCTTTCTGGCTTCAAATACTGGTAGGAAAAATAGGTATTTCTAAATTCTTCTGAGGTGTCTTTGCCCATTGTCTTGTGGTGTCTCCACATAATCAAGTCCCTTTAGAAAAAGCTGAGCTTTTTAATGGCATAGCTATGACAGAGGTGAGAAATTTCTTTCATCATTGTCTTATTTTACATGCCTAATTTAAGCTCTAAGCCTATAGATGTTAGGCTGTACCAAATTCAGAATATGCAATAAACAGGAAATTCAGTATGATGTCAGTTATTGTTTGTAATGTCTAAAACTGTGAATGTGTTTTCACCTTATTTTAAATTTAGAGCTCGGAATTATATTTTCTTATATCACTATAAATATAAAGTCTAGATGTGCATACCAAAGGAGTGTTTTTCTTTAATTGGAAAATGTAAAATGATTTGGTGAGTACAGAGAAGAGGAAGAGAAAGCCCAGGTTCAAACTAGTTATAAAGTTGAGCCATGAACAACACCAGTTTGAACTGTGTGGGGTCACTTATATATGGATTTTTTTTTTATGGTACTGTAAATGTGTTTTCTCTTCCTGATGATTTTCTTAGCATTTTTTCTACTTACTTGATTGTAAGAATATAGTATATTATGCATGTACACAGTATGTTAATTGGCTGTTTATGTTATCAGTATGGCTTCCAGCCAACAGAAAGCCATTAGTGATTATGTTTCTGGTAAGTCAAAAGCTATGGTAGGTTTTCAACTGTGTAGGAGTTGGGCGGGGTGTTGGTGCCCCTAACTCCCATGTTGTTTAAGGGTAAACTGCATACTGGATATTTAAATTGATTTCTATGGAAATTTCCTTAGTTTCATGTGAAAGAAGCTTCAATTTTCCCCAGGTTATATTTTCCCTTTCTTGATCACAAAACCTTCAAATCACCTCTCATTAATTTCTGCACAAATGTCTCATAATTTTACCACTTTAACAAGTCACTTCATGTTTTTCCCTCTTGTCCCCATCTGTGTACACATGTTTGGAGTTGGCTTCACAACTCATACAATTTTGTACTCAGTTTTTTTGTTATTAATTTTCACATTTCACCACATGGACTTGATTAATTCTTTTTAAGATTATTATTAAAACTTAAGTCAAGCAAAAGGAATAAAGTGTGAGGTCCATTTACCACCCACTAAACTGAAGAGCTCAAAGATTATAAGTAACCGCCAAGGCCACCTCTGGCCATCTCTGGCCACCTCTGATTGCATTGTGTTCTCTCTTCCCAAGAGGTAACCTCTACATGAAACCAGCTGTTTTTTATTCCTGTTCATTTCTTTATGCTTTTTACATAAGCATCTTCTTGTGAAGTTTTTAGATTTAACTTTTTATTGATAAGAGAATTACAGTACACATCATAGCAAAATCCTACCAGTTCTTTGAATTTCATTGGTTAGAGTCAAAATGACTTGGTGTCAAAATCACAGCAGAGTAGTAAGTGTACCATATGTGATTTGTCTTCCAAATTACCCGGAGACATCCCACATGCCCTGAAATCCATGCTATATGTATTCTATGAAGTATAGCAGTCATACCCTGTATCCTTGGAAGGACCATCACAGTTTACAAAAGTGACACTTTGGGGGTGCCTGGGTAGCTCAGTCCCTTAAGCATCTGACTTAGGCTCAGGTCATGATCTCATAGTCCATGAGTTTGAGCCCCACATTGGGCTCTGTGCTGACAGCTCAGAGCCTGGAGCCTTCTAGAGATTCTGTGTCCCTCTCTTCCTCTGCCCTTCCCCCACTGGCACTCTGTCTCGGTCTATAGAATAAACAAACATTAAAAAAATTAGTGACACTTTGAGGCAGCCTCCCCCCACTCCATGTCTTGTCGTTGGCATTCTTATTTCATTTGGACTGTTTGAAATTAAAGATGTTAAATCAGAGAAAACAAACATGAAACTCTGCCTTCTAACACCGTCACAATCATTTTGAAACCAAATAAATCAGAATCATTATTCTTTAGTGTTCTTAAATGTGCAATCTGTAGGGATATGTAAAAAAAAAAAAACTGTGTACTTTAAGTTGCTTGTCTGCTGAGAATGAGATATCTTGTTCATTTTTATAGCAAAACAAAATAATCTCTTTTTACATTAACTGCTTAATTGGCTTCATCAAAGAAGTTGGTCTTTTTTCTCCTTTTAGGAGTTTTGCCCTTAGGGAATTAAAATGGTAAGCATCAGAAGAAAAAATGCAAATATCACTGAGATGCATCTTAAATCATTTGAGTCAGTTTGCTTCCTACCTTTTTGACCCACTATGTACAGCAAGGGATTTTCACTTCCAAGGCCATAACCCAGTGTATGAGAAGGGATATGGCTACAAATATCTATTTCTAAAAGTATTTGAGGTTAAAGCTGAGATGCTTTCCTTTCTTTTTTGGTTCACTTTAATGGTATTGTTCTAGTGGGGTGACAATGATAGATTCCTAGGTTTTGTTTGTTTTGCACCAGAAATGTGACCTCATTGCAGTAACCACTGGCAAGATGGTAAATATATTTAGTTAGTATTAGCCACGAGACAAGCATGTCAGTTAACCTCAATACATGACTGTGAATCATCAAAACCAAGCTTCCAGCTATCAAACATGCTAATCTACAGTTTTAGAAGGATAAGGATTGGCTATTTTTCTGCATCCCACTTAATATACCTTTGTCTACAATGTTGAAAGAGTTATTGTCATCTTTGATACATTTTCTTTAGTTTAAGGTAAAATTCAATGTTGATACATGTGGCTAAATATATGTTGATATAAAATTTTACAAAATTATCTTCATTGCTCTAAATCTTCAAGGTCATTTATCTTGGCCATGGCCACACAGAAATTCTCCTAGCAAATTACTGGAAGCTATTTTTGTTAGTAAAATGGTCTCCACTGAAGAGAGTACTAGTTTATGGTAACAAGCTTTGAGACTTCTTAAGTTAATTTAAAGGTGATTCATGGATATATACAGGGAAAAATACAATATCCTCATATTGTGTACAAAGTGTTCCAAATATTGCTACTCAGAATACAATTCAAGTGTAGGATAAATGAGAAATAAGGATTGATAAGTTTGAGTTGGCAGCGTTTTGCTTTGGCATCAGGCAGAGTAATTAATTAGCATTAACTTTTTGGAAGGATTCTTACTGTTAATAAACTTTTGAAAAACCACATACTCTTAATACTAGTGTTGCTCTGTCAGTAAAAAAAAAAAAAAAGAAAGAAAAAGAAAGAAAAAGAAAAAAGTTTTGGATTTATTGACTCAACCTGTTTTTTTAAAGATCCTGGAAGCATAGCATGAGAAAAACACATTTCTATCACTATATTTGATCAAAATATTCAGTAGAATTCTTGTAATTTTAGCACAAACAACTTAGAAGTCATTGCATTTGAGAAGGTGATGGTTTGATAACTTAAATGCCATTCTAAAAGCAAGAAAGCACAATAACAAAGAATTTTTATTTTTTAAAGATCCTGGATATATTCAAATGAGTTTTTGGGATTCTGCAGACCAACAAAGTCTGAGATTCCTTTTTGGGCTCCTATTTTCAATACTGAATGGGTTTGTTTTCTAATATTCAGAGACAATTAGATACACCTGTGCTAATAAAAATTGGAATTGCAAATAGTACTAAGGGAAATGTGTGCCAGAAGGTGGTATTTGTTTTGCTGTTTCTCTTGTCTTCTGCATGTTATGGAAAGACATGGTGGTCATTTGCTTTTAGCTTTTAATTGGAAGCCATGCTTTCAAACCACAAATTGTGTCATTTTTCAAAGCCACAAGGGGGTTGCAGAGTAGATCATCCTCAGTCCCTGGTAAACTCTTCTTTTGCTACATCTTTCACTTCAGAACAAAGTAAGCCACTATTCATTTTTTATTCTAGGCATAGGTTTTAATTCAAGAACTGCTTAAAGGTGGGATAATCATAATCTAGCTAATTAATTCATGTAACACATTCTCTCTATTAACATATTTAAGTGTACACTAAATTATTAGGTGTCTAATAACATGGCTGAGCAAATCTATGTAGAAATCCACATTATCCACTGTAATGCGCAAGCAGAGTGATTTAGCAGTATACTCCAGGGTCTTCTCAGGAGACTGAAAATCCTCTCCTGGAACAGTTGCACATACAGGGAGAATCTCACTTTAAAGAAGAAAAGAAGTCTTGTAGAAGGCCATTACTCTTGTGAAAGATACTGTTGGTTGCTTAGACAAACAGCCATTCTTTTTCACTTTTCACTAAGAAAACACTGCTTCTGTTCAGATACCACACAGCCATTAGTACACTCAAGAATAGTAGGCCCTTTTTCCAGATCTATGGGATGAATGATGATTGGATTAAGTCAGTTTTATAATTTCTTTTCTCATTGTCACTGATTTGTCTGATGTTGGGCATAAAAGGCAGGACTTCTGATACTGTACAAGGGGAATCCATAGGAGATTATTGGGAATTTTTTTTCCTCCCAGATATAGAGATAGTACTGAAAGGAGAAGACTCCTTTTGCCTTTTCTCCCCACCATCCCACTACTTTATTGGATTGTTATGTATGTGATGTTTGGAGCTGTCATAAATATCTTTCAGTTATGCAGTGAAGGACAAGGGAAGCTCAGCTTCTTGCTTCAGAGTTATTTAAAGTTACTGGCTTAAACTGCAAACTAGTTCTGGAACTGCCTATGCCAAGATTTAATTTTATCTGAGACCCTTAAATGCTTCATTGTGTAAGTTGCCTATATCAGTCAGGATAAGTTAGATTATGCAGCAGTAACAAACAATCCAAAGTCTCAAGAATTAAAAACAAAGGCTTATTTCTCATTCATGCTGGAGGTCTTTGTGAGTCAACAGGGCTTCTGTTGTTGTAGTTACTCAAAGATCTGGATTGATGGAGCAGACACAGCTCCAAAAGGGCTGGATTCAGTTCCAGAAGGAAGAGTGAGTTCTGGATGGTCTCTTATCAGCTATTAAATACTCTAGCCCAGAAGTGATGCATACCATTTCTAGTCACAACTAACCTCCCAGAACTGGTCACACAGTAGCACCCACAAGAGGGTAAGGAGGTACAGTTATGACTTATGCACCTAAAGAAGAATGATCAAAAATGCTTGGTGAACAGTACTAATGATAATTGGATCAGCTTCAGTTGAGAATCCTATTAAGGATGCAGCAGAAGGCATCCTTAGTATGAGGATGATGATTAAAATTATTGAATATTACCTACCTATCAGCCATTGTTCTAAGTCTTGACATATATTAATGTATTTAATATGCACAAAAATCTTATGTGAGTATTCTCATTTTCTGATGAAAAATTGTCTCAGACGTTTCTTGCTCAAAATCTTTTAGTAGGTTAATGTCCGAGTCATGATGTTACCTTAAGCAATTTAGTTACAGAATCTACAGTCTTAACTTCCATGTCCAAGGTCTCTAATAATTTTGCTTCTTAAATATTTATACATACACACCCATATCTATCATCTATCATTTGGCTTTCTACCACATTAAGAAAAAATAAACATCCAAGTACCATAACACTGTTGGAAAAAACAAAGGTAAAACTTCATTAGAAAATACACCTCAGTTACTACCTTCTGAGCTGGCATTGTCATTAGACCAACAAATTTTGAATCAATTTTCCCAAAGCAGAGGGGGCGGTTTTTCTTCCATGACAAAAAGGAGCAAAGTAAATTTTATAAATTGTCAAGCCTGAGGCCTCAGTCACTAATAACATGAGCTCTACTCACCTGGGGTAAAACAAGATTGAACATACCTTTCATCATCCATGGAAAGAAAATACGCATAGCCCAGAGCTATTGACTTGGTGGATGTTCAGATTCTGTGCATAAACGAACCTTATATTCAGACAAGGACTGCAGATAGTTATTATTCATAGAAGTGCAACTACATCCAGTGTAGTCTTTATTGGAAGACCATTTTCCTACCAGTGCTCGTTGACCAAATGAGGGTGTATCTAGATCTGGTGATTCTTGAAGTTTCTTTGACTATGATTTTAATTTACTCCTGTCTGAGCAAATTCTGTTTGTTTACAGGGGATATTTCCTGAATTTGGATTTTGGAGTTTTAATTTAAAAATTCTTCCCCCAGGTTCACATTTGTTGTTGGTTAAAAGCACCTAATTCCTTTTTAGAAAACAACTACTTCCTCATTCTTTCTTTTCTTTACTTTTTTTTTTCTAATTTTTTTTTAACATTTATTTATTTTTGAGAGAAAGAGAGTGTGAGCAGGAGAGGGACACAGAGAGAGACACAGAATCTGAAGCAGGCTCCAGGCTCTGAGCTGTCAGCACAGAGCCTGACGCGGGGCTCAAACTCATGAGCAGTGAGACCCTGACCTGAGCTGAAGTCGGATGTCCAACCGACTGAGCCATGTCCAACCGACAGCCACCTGGTTCCTCATTCTTAAGGTGATTTGAGCATTACTGATCTTATCTTCCCTTCTTTAAGCATGAATATGAGTCTCAGTCTGGTGAATGAGAGCATTCCATTCCCCCAGGGCATAATGATTGATGCATAGATGGCCATATTATTTAAGCCCCTGTAATAGTACTTAGACTTGTGACTGTTGTAACAAATTCTAGATCTAGAAAAGGCAATATAAGGGCAGAAATTTTCCCATCTTCATGATCTCTCTGCATTTAGAGCAGTGCTGGTACACAATAGGCACTCAACATACATATGTTGAATGAATGCAAAAGTCTGGTACACAGTAGATACACGTAGTCACATGTATTGAGTGAATGAAGGAGTCAACTTATGCTGATTTTGCTACACTGGTTGAGTGTTAGATTTGAGCTGCCATGAAGCTACCTTATGAAGAATGCCTGCCTAAGAGGAAAGTGAAAATTAAAAAAAATTGAAGCTAAAGGTTGAAAAGAGAGAGAAACAGAATACTGATGATAAAACTTGAGCTTTAGGACACAGATATGTGGAAGCCAGGGTGTAGGTGGGTATTTGTTAGTTCTGAGAACCCAGAGGTTCACTTATCACTTAAATAAGGGGAGAGTTAGATTACACCCAAAGAATATTGATGAATATATCATCATTTTATTGTGTGAAGACTCTTCTAGCTCTGGGCTATTATAATAGAATGACCAGAATTGTATTACCCTAAGTCACTGACTTGAACATTTCACTCCTATTTTATTAGGACTGCCTATATTGCAGCAATAAAAACATCTGCAGAGATACACCACAGTTGTGCATGAGAATTACTCTCAAATTTAATATATTTTAAATGACTCAAGGGAATTGGTATATCTGAGAATGCTTCGACTGAAGTGTATATTCCAGAGAAACCCTTGATGGGAGTAGATGTGGGGATATATTTATATACTGGGGTTTTATTTATTACAAGAAGGTTTTATTTTTCACAAAAAAGGTTTGTGAGAACAGGAGCTAAAAACTCTATTATACTGGGAGTAACTTATCCTGGAAGCCAGACCTACTCAGTAGTGGCCTTTTCTGTCCTGGAAGAATTTGGAGAAGGAGTGTTGTTACAACAAGCTCAGCTCTTGGCCTGAATCATCCTTTGGCCCTTAAGCGTGTGAAAAAAGATACCATTTTAAGAACTGTTTTTTTTTTCTGGCTACATACTAGCTGTGTAAATTTGAGTGAGTTAGCCTTTCTTATGGAAATAAAGATAATGCCTATCATATAGGTTTATTTGAGGATTAAATAAGATTCAGGTAAAGTACTTAATAATTACTGGTATTACTAACTAATGATAATTATTATTACTGTCAGAAGGTTCAGAGTGTAATCTGTTTCTTGTCTGGTGGCTTGAAGTTGTAGCTTTCTGTCAGCCTTATTGTGATTTAGAGATCTACCTCCAGTGTATGGGCTTCAAAATCTTAATTTTTAACATTCTAGTTCAATTTCTACAATGGGATTTTATTCTTCTAAACTGCTGTTGGGATGAAAAGTCTTTTCCAGGACTGAAGATTTCGTCTTTTTGTTGTTGTTGTTGATTTATCCAAAGTGGTGAGATTATCCCTGTGGTTGAACTTCTGCTATTAACTACCACATTACCTGCCTAGATATCTTCAAATTATCAGATGCTAGTTTCTACCTCCTTCCTGGAGGTAATCACCACTTATTGGTGCTCAATGTTGTGCTGGTCATTTGCCTAAAAAAACTACCTTTGGTCTCTCTCCAACTATCTGATTAAGCAACAACTCCCTCATTATATTGTGTATGTCCCCAGGGATCTGTTTCCTTTCAATGGCTTTGTCTTCTCACCATTTACTTGGGACTCTTTGGATGGAAGACTTTGAGGAACATGTGAGGAAAAGCAGGAATAAGTCACATAGTGGTTGCTCTTCAACAGCTAAGCCTAGAAAAGTCATATAGCTCCAGGTCACATGTTTGGGAGGTGGAAAATAACTAAAATAAACACAGAAACATAAAATAAGTTTAGTCTGTCAAGAATCTCATATATCCATAAACAGAAAATGAATTGGTTTCATGAATTCTTGCTGAGTTCTTAGATTTTTTTAATATAATCATTTGCATGTTAGAATTGATCCTATCAACAACCTCCTTTGCAGGGCTCACTTTCATTTCCTATCTGTCATAAGTCTCCAGTTGACTTCAACTTTTGACTAAGTGATGTTTGTCTCAGCATCATCTGAGCCTGCATTAACCCTGGGGTTTAATAATTACTGGTATTACTTCTTCCTTTTACAGACTCAGTGCTTGTCCATGCTTTGCATATTTGCATACCTAAACAAAGAGGCAGGAGAGGTCTTTGGCTTTCATACTATTATTCAAATAATTTTTCTTAGTGCTTTCTTTCCCTCTTTTAAGAATGTCAGGTGCAATGGAGGTTCTCCATCAACTGCCCAATCCAACTTTCCCCTTGATTGGGCCCTTGTTTCTTTCTCTTTTTTTTAATGTTTATTTATTTTTGAGGAAGAGAAAGACAGAGACCGAGTGCAAGCAGGGAAGGGACAGAGAGAGAGGGAGACACAGAATCTGAAGCAGGCTCCAGGCTCTAGGCTGTCAGCACAGAGCCCAACATGGGCCTCGAACCCATGAACTGTGAGATCATGACCTTAGCTGAAGTCAGGCACTTAACTGACTGAGCCACCCAAGCGCCCCGGGTCCTTGTTTCTTTATAACACACTTCTCTTTTAAGTGATCTACTCTTGTGTACTCTCTGTCTCCTCCCAGTTAGAGTTAATCCTACTTTTTTGATATAAAAAAATGTTAACTCTCCCATCCAGTGGAGGATTGAACTTTGAGTATTTTCTCAGAAATGTTATTAGTCTTGGAACAATCTTTATGTGACTAGTGCACTTGCTACAATGTGGGGCCTCCTGGGTGGGATTAAAATGACCTGTGAAACTAACTGGGTCAAATGAGGTTAGTTCTACCACAGTGAACTTTAAAAAGTTGACTTAACCAGTTGGACTAACTTTTGCTAGTTTTTTGAACCAGTAAGAGCTTCACTGACCTTCATTTTCTGAAAGCCTAATTCCAAATGTATTTCTTCATGAGGAATGTTTTCATCCTCCCAGATGGCCCTTACCATTTTTCTGCTGTGTGCTCCTTCAGTGCAAATTCATAGTTTTTACTATAGTTTCCTGTCCTTTTTGTGATTTCCTGCTCTGGAAAATGTTCTCCAACTCTTTGAATTTTTTTTTTTCTTGTATAACTGTGAGGCTTTTGAGTATCTATGTCTATGTGCTACAAGAATCTATTGTATTATAACTACCTCCACCCCAACTGTCACTGCTGTGTATTCTAGAAGGTCGTTTAGCACACAACAGGCACTCATTAAATATTGACTGATCAAATGCCAATGTGTAGGTGGTAGCAAAACAATTTACCATGTGTGAAGGGAGTATATGTTTTCATTTTTTTCCAATTGCTAGTGAGATATTAATAACCTTACTGTCTTTAATAGTGCCTCATAAATTGTTTCCCTCACAGCAAAGTGCTGTGAATCACTGATTTTGTTTGTGCTACTTTGCATTATACCCGATATACCCCAGCAGTATTATGTTAGTTCAATGCAAAAATGTTTAAAAACGATATTGTAAAGTCTATGTGAAAATCATTCCTACCTCATAAATTGTACCTCGTGAGTTGCTGGTGTGCAACTTCAGATATCTTTTCAATAGCAGTGAACCAAATATGCTGGTAAATGGAAGAAATGAGAATGCATTTGGTATGTAGCTACACAAACATACCTGATAGCCCTTGACACTGGAGCACCCTCTCTGATGTCATAATGTCTTCTCTATAAAACTGTCCATTGGAAGGTCACATGTGATAAAATAATCACTAAATTCAATTATTTTCACTTTCCCTTACCTCTTAGAGACGTGGAATCAGATTTCAGATTTTACGTTAAAAAAATATCCCTCCACCTTTGAAACTCTTGCTTTTTATTCTTTGACTACCCACCAAGTATACACTGCGAGTTCTATCACTTTATACATGAGCAAACACTCTGTCACCTTTATACTGAAATCTTGTTCTAGCCAGGAGGCTGTTTGAAGGTGATCTCAGTCTCCTAGGAACTAACAGTAGCCGAAATAAGAGGTGAACAAAGATAATTATGATACAAGATAGAATTAATGATAATTGGCTCTGAGGCAAAGGTAGAAAAAAATGTAGAAACTCAGAGAAAGAATAGAAGAATTGGAATGGCCTCATGAAGGACGTACAGAATCCACACATGTAGAGCTGATGGGGGAACGGCAGACAATGTGAACAAAAGAATGGAGGCAAAAATAAGTACCAGGTTGGAAAAGGGAATGATGTCTTGTACTTAGGTTTCCATCTTTGAATACCTATTTCCCCTACTCAAGTTAGGCTCTTAATACCTCTTGCCTAGATTATTTGGATCACTTCCTAAGTGATTCCCTTCTTCTAGCCTGTCTCTTTCCCAATGCATTCTGAAGTACATGCCCAGAGGAATTGTCTTAAGTTTTGCTCAGGTTATTTCCCTGCTCAAAATACTTCAGAGGTCCCCTGTGAGGCCTGGTGTGCAAGGCCATTGATAATTGGTTTCTACTCACTGGTACAGTTTATCTCCATTTCTCTCTATGAAATACATACTCTGAACTTACTAGTTATCATTGCTTCCCCATTCTCTCAGCTTTCCCTAGATTTAGAGTGTTAATCATTTTTTCACATTCATTTCACCACTCATTTTCATGCTCAAAACAATTACCATGTCCTAAAAGATCTACTGTACCCAGTACCCTCAAAAGGACCTTCATCTTTTGGAAATTGACCTCTAATATGTCCCCCCAATCTCTAGAATCTATTCTCTATGAAGTCTTCTACATAATTTATATAAAACGTCATTTTTGGTGCAGTTGGATACTAGTTTGAGGTTTTCTGCTGAGTTGTTCCTCACAAAAGCTTGTCCTAATAATGGTAAGAATTAACAATGATTTCAAAAGATTATTTTCCATTTTTTCCCTTCTTTTTACCACAATTCTTTGCAGTTATATTTTTCTTCCCATAAACGTCACCTCTCGTGAAATTCTGCACAAAAATGTTCTGCTTAAAAAGTCAAAGCAAGGTTAAAAGTTTTTTATTTATATTTGAGTTTTCAAGCAAAGAGCAAGGTAATATTTTTTAAGCATGGCCTCTATACAAAGACATAGCAACTTGAGAGTCCTTGGTGAAAAAAACTCATTGCTCATACTGCATTTTGCAGCCATAATAGCTGCCACTCCACGGAGACAATTTCCAGGAGTTGCATTTACTTGCTAAGACTGGTGCCTACTTCATCAGATTAGGTTTGGGAGCAACTTTTAAAATGCTCTTGCCATTTTTACCACATAAGAAACTAAAGAGGGAGATCAAGGTTCAGAAAAAACGCTGTTCAAAAGTAGAATTAGGTGCCCAGTTTTACTAGCTCAACAAGTACTAAACTGAAATGTGTTAAAACTTGGTGGGGGGAGGTCAATGATAGGTTAATATAGTAGAGATCTCTTTAGTTTTATGACAAAATATTGATGTTTCCTGCAGAAGTGCATAGAAAAAGAAAGTCTCTATGAAGAGAGAAAAAAAAAGTATCTGCAAAAGCCCTGAAGGAAATGACGTGGAAGGCTCTGGAGGAGCAACAGAAAAAACCACTTTAGTAAACTGAAGATTATGAGGGTGCAGCCTGGGCAGAGCCAGTGGTAGTGATGAAAGTATTCACAAAGACATGTTAATTTTAGGCCTGGAAAGCAGAGCAGAGATCATAGATAGTGATTGGTAGGAAATCCTTCACTACAGTACTTGAAAGTGCCCCGACAGTAATTTAAATTAAGTGATCAATTGTTCCAACACATTTCAAAATGTAGCATGAGTCTGTTTTGAAACCGGGTTAAATGGATGACTAATTATTTTACTTTATGTTAGAGTATATAGCATTATGCTTTTATGTAATAAAACATATTAGGTTTTTAAGCTTTATTTAGTGTAATTTTACTGCTCCCCTGCCCCCATTTTTTTCACCTCCCCTTTCTTCTTCCTTTTCTGTGCTAACTCAATTTGTAATGTTGGCATTCCTCTATCCTCTTGATGGCTCTGTTGACTTTGCTTTCCATTTCTGAGATAAGAATACTTAACACAGAGAGTAAACTTTTGAGAATTAACATTTCATTTAAAGTCACTCATTAAAAGCAGGGGCACCTGGGTGGCTCAGCCAGTTAAGCCTCTGACTTGACTTTGGCTCAGGTCATGATCTCAAGGTTGTGAGATTTGATCCCCTCAGCCAGTGCTTGGGATTCTCTCTCCCCCTCTCTGCCTACTCCTCCCCCACTCACTTGACTATGTGCTCTCTCTCTCTCTTTCTCTCTCTCTCTCTCTCTCTCTCAAAAATAATAATAATAAGGTCAATCATGTTGCTTTTAAGCAACAACTTATGCTACTCTGGTACCATTAGCTTGAGACCTCCTGCTTGCCAGTATTAAGGCTTTATGATCCTTGAGTTTGGAAACTGGGAAAAGAGATGAGATTTTCTGCAGTGCATCTCCCAACCTTAGCATCCTTGGTCCTCAGTAAGGTTCTCAAATTCATTCTTGCTGCGCTGATTTTGTTTTGAAATATTTTTAGTAAAGACACCAGAAGCATCTAACAAGTATTCTCTTCTATAAGGACACTATCTCATTCATGAGGGCTCTACCCTCATGACCTAATCACCTCCCAAAGGTCCCACCTCCAAATCCCATCCCATTGGGATTAGGTTTTAGCATATGACTTGTGAGGGAACACTAACATTCAGTCTATAGCACCCTCATATACAAGTTAAAAATTAAATACAACACCCAGTCTTACTATGGATGTTTTGGGAGGAGAAAGCATCTTGCGGGAATTTAGAGTCTGGATGGATTTGTGACGTTCAGGCTTCCATCTGAATCCTCTGCTGCTACTTAATAGTTGATTGGCCTTGGTAACTAAATCTCCCTAACTGTCAATTCCTCATCTGTAAACTGGGAGTAGTATTAGCATCTACTTCATAGAGTTGTTGGAAGGAATAAGTCAGATCATGCACCGTGCCTGTAGATTCCTGGGAACGTATTCAGCAAGTGGTATCTGTTAAGACAATTAAACTACAGGGCATAAAGTGCTTCCAATAAGCTCAGCACATGGGGGAGTCCCTCTGGGCAAAAGTGCATCTGGCCAACACCTTACTTCCTCACATGATTGAAAGTACACTTAAATAGCCTGAGGGAGGATGAAGTAGATGAAGTCTCTGGCTTCCTTAACCCCTTAGCACCTTTCTTCTTGTCAAGTCACACTCTCTCCTGGAAGAGAGGTGATTGGGAATGAACTTGGACAGAGATGGGAAGTGGTCTATCATTCATTCGCAAAAACCCAGATGATTCTCATACAACTTGGCCACTGTATTAACTTCCTAGGGCTGCTGAAACAAATTACCATAGACTGGTTGGCTTAAAACAACATTTAGTCTTTTCTCCCTAGAAGTCCCAAAATCAAGGTGTAGGCAGGGCCATGTTCTCCCTAAAGGCTATGGGAAAGAATCTGTTCTAATCTGTTCTATGTCTGTCTTTTAGCTTCTAGTGTTCAGGGTCGTCTTTGTTGTTTCTTGCCTTGTAGATACATCATTCCAATCTCTGCTTTCTTTGCCATGTGGCTTTCTCCCTATGTGTCTGTCTCAGTGTCTCTTAAGGCCATAAGTCATATATGGTTGAGAGCTACCCTACTCCTTTAAATCATCTTAACTTAATTAGATCTGTAAAGATCTTATTTCCAAATAAAGTCACATTCCTGGGTACCTGGAATTAGGATTTTGAACATATCTTTTTCAGTAGTTCAACCCATAACACCTACTATGTACTTTTACATCTTAAAATATATTTCTAATTTCTTAATGTGAATACGTTATTTTTTCTTTCTACCAACACCACTTATTTTCTATGTAGTTATTTTTCCCTGGTTTTTAAAAACACAATTCTTGTTTTGAAAAACATACTCAAAAGTTGCCAGTGTGAAAAATTCCTCATTCAACAAATAATTTTTTTCTATAGTCTTTCCTCGTAGGATTTTCTTAGCATTCTTTCACAATCAGTGCTAGGAAGAAACCAAACTCCTTGTAGAAATGTGATGCATGTAATAGAGATGGCTGTGTAAGCCTTCATTATTTGGCTGACATGGTTTAGGATTAAACTGGTTTCAAAACCAGTAAACAATGAGTTTCCACTCTTAGCAGTTCATGGCTAAAATAAAATTTTCATTACTAGGATTTTAAAAATAACTTCTATTTTTATAATAAGATTCTGAATATTTTTGAAAACTCCTTTTTCCCCAGAAAGATGTCCCTTTCAGAAAGGCTAAGAGGCTCCCCTCCTGTGTGTTTGAAACAGTTTTTGGAATGTAAGGTATGTTAAGAATCTAAACCTTAAGTCTTTTGGAAGGCTTTACTGATACAGGACAATTCCCACCCACCCCCTGTTCCCCACCTTTTTTTAAAGAATAAAGTAATCTCCTTCACATTTTTGTTCATATGCGTATTTCTTATAAAGGAGAGTGTTAAATATGTAACACATAATTATTTTAAAACAAGAATATGTCAAACTTAGAATTTCTAATAATCATATCGAGTATAGCTCATAGTAGCTCACAGTAGCTCATAGACTTCTAACTCCTACATGTGGGCTCATACTAAAAACAGAAACTCTACCTCTTCGTCAATTTCTTAAAGCAGAAGTTTAGAATTGGAACAGCATCTCCAACTCAGGATCCAATGGTGTTTTTATAGATACTCTGAAACCTGTTGAAATGAACTAATTGCCATTACCAAAACAGAACCTTTGAAGGATTTGCTAGACTGAGAGGTATGAATAGCAAACTGCTTTAGCTTTCACACTCTTTCACATTGCTCAGATCCCAAAGAATCTGCGCTGTAATATCTCACCACTATAGCTGGCTGCTGTGAATGCTGCAAAAATATACTATATTAGTGGTTATAATGAAATACCACCAAAATGAAGAACAAAATGACAGTAAGAGTGATGGTTTCCAGGTCAAATCCACTTAGTTTTATTAAAAAAAAGAAATGTACATAGTCCAGATTGACATTAGGGAAAAGAAAATCTCTATTGCTTCTCATTAAGTAAAAATTCTTGTGCTCTTTGCCTTTCCAAATCTGTGGTAAGTAGAACACTAAGATGGTTCCCAAGATTTCTCCCTCCCTTCCCCTCACCACTGCTGGTATACACTCCCCTTTATAATCTTCTTTCCTTGAGTGTGGGTAGGTTACTTTATATGGCAAGAGTGTAGGGATATATTTAAGGCTCCAAATCAGTTAATTTTGAATCAAAAGGGAGATAATTCTGGGTGGGTCTGACTTGATCAGGTGAAAGCCCTTCAGAAGGGACATGAGTCCTTCCTCAGTTGGGAGAGAGATGTTCTTTGATGAAACAAACAGCCGTGTTGTAAATTGCCTTTGAAAAGGTCACCTCCAGGAAGTGAAAGTCTCAATCCTACAACAAGAAACTGACTTTCTCCCCCAAATCTGAAGGAGTTTGGAAGACGGTTCTGAGTCCTCCTTCTACATTCCAATTGACATGTTGACTACAGTCTTATGAGACCCCGAGCCAGCTAAACTATGCCAGATTCCTGATCCGTGTAAATTGTGAGATTATTGTGTATTGGTCGACATTATTATGTTGTACTGTGTTGTTGTAACCTTTTATGCAGCACTAGAAAACTAACATATCTCTCCACAAGCCATTTTTGTATGTATTTATAATAGTAAAACATTGTCTCAAATTAATTCAATAAGTAATTATTTACTCTCTACTTTGTAGGAACAATATATATGACAATGTCCATCTCTGCCCCTGAAGAATTTAGACTAATCTGGAAGAATAAGGCAAATTGCTCGAACAAAATAATAAAACTGGCAAGTGCCGTAGGCATGAGACCTGTAGAAAGTCCAAGGGAGACTCTGATGAAGGAAGCAGGAAAAAATCATCCAAATATATTGGCGTATGGCCTCAGCAGTACTTTACAGTCAAAGCGCATTAGTCATTTGAGTGGATTATAGTTTCTAACATTCTAGCTGTTAGTAGACTATCACCAACTCCAGGCTCCCAAGTAACTTCTGTTGCAAAACACGTGAGGGACTAGTGAGTGATAGGCCTAGTGGTGTAGACATGTGGCGGTGTTAAGAAGCAGCCAGGAAAGAGTTAGCTCTGCCTATGATAACGACAGACAGTCTGTTTCCTTCTCTCTCATTCTATTCGCTGCCTCAACACTTATCCAATTTCTCATCATCCTGATAAGTGCATGGGCTAGAATTCTGTTTGTTCTCTCGGGAGTGAACCGATCACATGTACTGCTTTCACTTTCTCACTTTGCTTTCTCACTTCCTAGCTTGTCACCTCACACCCAGCAAGCTGATTTTGGATTCTAGCTCTCTAATGAAATGAGATTTTCCAAGGTCAACAAAGAGATCTAAATGTGCTGGCCTTTTCTCAGGCATAATCTTCTGTGATCTATCTATAGCATTTGCCATACCTGGATGCTTATATCTCTAATTACTCTTTCTCATGGTCAAAAAAGGAAAAAAAGTCAGATCATACCCTATTCCTTAAATTTCATAAAGCCTTAGGTTTTATAGAGTAAGTAAGGTAGGACCAGTTTAGCAAAGCATGAGGTGTCCTCAAAAATGAGGTCACGTGCTTTTTCTTCCAATCACATCATTCAATGTATCTAAGAATCCAATTATACCAACCAAACTGTCAACCATAAAACTCTGTGATGATACTCACAACTCATATTGAACAACTCCTCTCATTCATTATGGATTGGCCTTCTGTCACTTTCTTGGTTATGAAAATCCTCGTCTGGTTCAAGGCCTAGTGGAAGGGCCACCTCTTTCTTTTAACTCCTTCTCTGTTATTCCCATACCATTTCTCCCTCCTTCGTGCCTGGCTTACATGTACATGCTTCACTATGCCCTAGTAAAGGATTCTTTACACTCTCATAAAAAAACAACAGGGTTGTTATGAGTAATAATTGGTCAAACCATTATATATTGATGAGGGCCTGTTCTCATTACTCAAATTATTGGCAGTGATGGTGATGATGAGATCTGCTCCTTGTCCTCCACTGGACTGAAAATATCATCAGGGCAGATTAAATGCCTGAGGCATTTTTCTCCCAGACTTCACAGGAGTATGTTTAATAAGTTTCTTTCGGATCAGATTGGCTACCGTTTCTCAGAAATTCTTCTTACTTCCCTTATATGACACTCTGCACTTCCGTTTGACCCACTACTCTATGGGCTCATCTGTTTGTTCATCGGTGTCTTCATTCATCCATGAGTTTTATATGTTAAGAATTTGTCATTCACTTTCTCTTTTTCCTCCTATTATACCTTCTTAATAATTACAGTTACCCACTTTCACAACCTAAATTTACATGTGCTCAACTCGCAGACCTCAATTTCCAATGCTGATCCCGCTTTGGCATTTTTATTCCCTACAGGGCACGACCCTGCCACAGTACCCAGCTTCGCTAGAATTAGTCCTTATTTTCTTTTGCCTTGACACCCTCACATCCGCTTGCAGTGCCTGGCAACTGCATGTTCGCAGAGTCTGTCACATCCGTGCCTTTCCTTCCACAGCAGATGAGGCTTTCATTAACTGCAGTGCTCCTTCAATTACCTCTTTTCTGCCTGTGCCTCTTTCCAGGCCCTCCCCTTGCAATCTGTCCTACCCACACACTGCCGCCAGATTGATGTTTCTGAAACAAAACTGTAATTGTGTTACTTCCGTGTTTAAATATCTTGAATGGTTCCTGGCTCCTCTTTAACTATTAAATAAAGTCTAAGCTCCTTAATTTGATATTGATGGCCCTCTCCAAATGAATTCCTAATTACTTTTGCAGTCTTTTTGATGACTCCCCTACACATCTCTGAGGTTTCAGCATGCTTACGTCTTTTATTGTTACTGTTTCTATGCACATCTTATCTCTCCTCTTAGATTATGAAAATGAAAACTTACTCTACTTGGTACTCCTCTACCAGCCGTTCATCCATGCTGTACACATTTATTGACGCCTACTCTCTGTAGGGCATGTAGCGTGTGGTCTAGAGAAGGAAAGAAATGAGGCTATCTTTTAAGAACTTAAAGTCCAGCAAGGAAGAAAAGATATGAACATAATACTACTACATGGTGGAAGATAAGCATATTAAAGGAATAATATGGGTATTTAGTAAGAGCATTATAGAAAAGCTAACATGTTAATTGAGCCTTAATCCTATAGGATACGGAGGCTTGGATATGCAGAGATGGGAGTAGTGGTATTTCAAATGTAGGAATGCCATAGACTAAGGTATAAAGGCAGGAAATGTAGGCATTTATCCGTTGAACAGTGAATAGTTCAGTTGAGAGAAGTCGAAATAAGTTTGGAAAGGTAGTTGGGGCTATTCTACAGAGGGTCTTGGATAACAAATGAGGGAATTCAAAAGTTGGCTAAGGGAGAATTACTAAAGGTATCTGAGCAAGAGACTTGTGTGTTCAGAGTAGGGCTTCAGGAAGAATCATCTGGAAAATGTATGTACAGTGGTTTGGCTAACAGTGGAAAATTGTTGTGGGAAGACCTCTTAGGAGGCTCTAATGACTGTAATATGGATGAGGACCCAAATACAGCAGTAGCAGTGGGAATGTAAAGGAGAGAGGAGACTGAGAATGAGGTAGTAGGACTTGTTAACAAGTTGGACAATGGGGGGAAAAGTGGCAAGGGTTAAAGGTGATGCTAGGGGTTTAAGTTTCAGATTAGAGGAATATATATGTGTATGTAAATGTTTTGCTGAGGGAAAAGATGAGTTTAGTTTTGGATATACTTAACTTCAATTGCAAACGCCGTATATAGATGTATGGTTTTTAAAGAGCCTTCAAAAATGGAATTCATTGTTGCTTTAATTAGCATTTCCCTAATGTCTAAAAATGTTGAACATCTTTATATGAATTTATCGGTCAGGTGTATCTTCTTACATTGCGTGTTAAGAGTTTTTGCTCATTTTTGTATTGGTTTGTAAGAGTTTTTTTTTTTCCAAATATATTTTGGAAGCACCTTATTCATTAAATATATTTTATTTAATATTGTATTATTACTGTATTGTGGATATTCTCTCCCAGTTTGTGACTTGCCTTTTTACTAATGGTGACTTTCAAAAAGCAGAAGTCTTTATTCTTGAAGAAATTGGGTTTATCAACTTTTTCTTTTATAGTTAATGCTTGTGGTGTCCTTTTAAGAAAACTTTGCCCAGGTAGTGCAAGTGGGGCAATAATTGGCCAAACAGTACAAACTTCCAGGATGTGGAACAATTGGAACTCTCATACATCACTGGTGAGATGTAAATAATACAACCACTTTAGAAAAAGTTTGACAATTTTTAGAATCTAATGTAAATACTATACTACTCAGTAATTCCACACTTAGGTACTCCCCAAGAGAAAAGGAAACATAAACATATATCCCTGCTTATAGGACTTGCATGAGAGTATTCATAGCAGATTTATTCTTAAGAGCCCCACACTGGAAATGGCCTAAATGTCCATTAGCATGTAAATAAATTGTGGGTATCCTTACAATGGAATCCTACTGGAACAATGGAAAAGAATGGCTGATATATACAAGAATGTTGATGAATCTCAAAAATATTATGCTCAGTGAAAGAAACCAGAACCAGACACAAAGGACTATGCAGTATATGGTTCTGTTTTTAGGAAATGCTAGAACGGTCAAAACTAATTTATAGTGGTAGGAGATCAGTCACTATTTAGAACCAGGGCAGAAATTGCTGGAAAGGGAGTAGAGAAATTTTTTTGAGTGAGGATTACATTGCATATATTGTCAAAGTGTGCAGAACCGTACATCTACGATGGGTTCATCTTATTGTGTGTAAACCATTCCTTAATAAAATTAATTAAATTCCTTAAAGTTATTAGAGGGGGAGATTAGTAGAAGCATCAAAGGTAGAGGTTGAGTTCTGAGTATGAGTTACATAAAGACAGGATTGGAAGTTCTGAAATTATGAAGAAATCATAGTGGTAGAAGAATGCCAGAGGCAGATCCTTGGGAAGTACATACTTGTAAGTGCTTGGAGGAGGCAAAGAGAAAGAGAACACTCAGAAAGAAAGGAAGATAATTAGAATGTGAAGTATCAGAAACGAAGGGAGAAGAGAGTATCAGTAAGGGTATTGGGTGCCTTTTATGTATAGGTCCAACTGTCTCTTGCTGGGTGAAAGGCCAAACCATGTAATCCAGCTAGGAGCAAAAGCTGCATCAAACCTCAGTGGAAGATAAAAGCAGAAGAACTGACTTTGGAGAATGGTCTACATGTTTTCTTGCAATGGAAGCACTGGGAAAAATCATGTTCAACTTTTAGAAACATTATTAAGCTTAAACTCTATGGAAGTGCCTGGGTTTTCACATCAGTGGCATTGGTGTTAGAGCTGAAGACTAGTTAGTGCAAAATAGCAAAAACAGATCTCTGCTGGAAGGCAGCCGGGTAAACTGCATTAGAGCCATAGTAGCAAATATGGAGAAGAAAGGTAGGTGTTTGCCAGCAGCTGTAAAAAGGTGAGGTGACATGGAACAGTGCCAGTTGGTGTGGACAGAAAATGGCTGGGAGGCCTTTGTAAAGCACCACTTCAAATGATATCTACAGTTGTGGCATTAGTGGTACCAAGAGTAGCTGAAAAACTAAACTGCAATGTTTTGTGTAGCTGATCGGGTGAAACAGAGAAACTCACCCAAAAAAGCCTTACAGAAGTAACCATTACTGGGAATGCTGCGGTTAACACAACATGCTCAGTTGTCTTTGAACTCTCAATGAAAGCACAAGAAACTGGGCTGTGTTGTATAACAATGGTCAGAAGAAATGAGTTCATCTTGTTTCTTAGGCATTCCAATACAGCATATTACTTCTTAAAACTAAACGATGAAGGTAAGTCCCAGATCTCCACTGGAATGAAAATGCCTATGGGGAGAACCATTTACCCTGTGGACCGGTTTGGTGGCTGCTTCTATCTTAGTGGTGAATGAGCCTGGGCTGCCACCAGGCCAAAGAATAAAACAGGGAATGGTTTTACTCAGCACAGGCCAAAGGGATAGAAAACAGAACAGGAAATGACAAAGTTACAGAAAGTTTCAGGAAAGAGAAAAATAAGGAGACGATGAAAGAGAAAAGATGGTTGTATGATGCTGTGTGGTTGAAGGCAAAGCAAAATAGCTCTGTAGGTAAGCCCGTCTTTAGTCCTGGGTAATGTTAAATTTCACCTCTGAGTATTACTATTACTCCTTTCCAGTAGGACACCTTCCTGCCTCCCTCCCTCCCTTCCTTCCTTCCTTCCTTCCTTCCTTCCTTCCTTCCTTCCTTCCTTCTCCTCTTCCTTTCTCTGTTCCTCTCCCTCCCTCCCTCCCTCCCTCTGTTCCTCCCCCTCCCTCCCTCCCTCCCTCTGTTCCTCCCTCCCTCCCTCTGTTCCTCCCTCCCTCCCTCTGTTCCTCCCTCCCTCCGTTCCTCCCTCCCTCCCTCCCTCCCTCCCTCCCTCCCTCCCATCGTTCCTCCCTCCCTTCATGGAGGTATAATTGACATATAACATTAGTTGCAGGTGTACAAAATAATGACTTGGTATTTGTATTGCAAAATGATGACTACAGTGAAATCTGGTTAACATCCATCCCCACACATGTTACACATTTTTTCCTTGTGATGAAAACTTTTAAGATCTACTTTCTTAGCAACTTTCAAATATACAACACGGTATTGACTGGAGTCACTGTGCTGAATGTCACATCCCTGAGACTGACTTATCCTGTAACTGCAAGTTGGTACTTTTTGGCCCGCTTCCTCCAATTTACCCATCCCCACCAACTCCTTGCCACTGGCAGCCACCAATCTGCTTTCTGGATCTATGAGTGGAAGCCTGTTTCTTGATGGTATGATTATCTAGGATCTTTTGAGCTAGAGGAGAATAATCCTACCTACTGTGAACCAAGTTTCGTGCTGAGGTTGGAGACAGAAAGATGAAAGGACAGTGTTCTGGTCTCAGGTAGACTGGTTGGTGTTAAGAGAGAAAACACAGATAAGTAAAATACAAAGTGAGAATTCTAAACGCGTATAAAATGAAGACTTATTACAAAAGGCGAATTGCTCACTCATAGATTAGGAAGCGACAGGAAGACCTTTAAAATGGAGTGGAGTTCTGAAGGATAACTGGAAGCAGTCCAGCCAGATAAGCAAGACATTTTAGGAGAGAATTTGTACCAAGACCTGGAAGCTTGGAACACTCTGGATAATAAATTCAGTAACTCTAAGGATTTCTGTGCAGCTGAAGGAAAATGTGTGTGGGTGAAGGGTGGGCCGTGAACTGGGAATGTGTGTACAAGCCATATCAGATCGTCTCATAAAAAGTCATGCATGTCTTGCTAAAGTATTTTAATTTAGAGGTCCTCTGGCAGAATTAGGAATCCATAATGCCACCAAGGCCTAGAAACAAGGCCTTGAAATTATGTGCTACAGCCTCATACATAGTAGGTGCTATATAAATATATATTGGAAGTTTGAATTTTGAATGTTATTTATATATGTAATACTTTATATATTAATACCACTATGCTCGTACCTTCCCAGAGATTATTATTATTATTCTTATTTTACAAAGAGATTAAATGATGTGCCCAAGGTCAGACACTAGTAATGACAGGACCATGATTTCCTACCCAGACAGACCAACTCTAGAACTCACACCTTGGCCTTTAGTCATAGCAAACAATGCTGTCCCTACTCGGGTTAGTAACTAATACTGGGCCAGAATCTGAGTGATTTATATAGCATTCTGGACAAAGTGTTAACATTCAGGGCTGCTAAATTGTACTGAAGAATTTAGGGAGTAATATTTACATGATTATAACAGTAATGTTTCTAATTCACTGTAATGGTTTCCTGATTTTTATAGAACTCGATCTTATCCTTATGAAAAGGAAATTATTACCATAAAATTTACTTTCAGGGCATTGAGCAATACAAGTCAGTCAGTTGAGGTTCACTACACTGAGATCCTGGATCTTTTCTAAGTTTCCATGGACAGGCACACACTACTTTGGGTAAACGGCATATTTACCAAGGCAAATATGTTTCTGTTATTTGTAGTTTACCATTGCCCCCCTTCTTTTGTTTTTAACTCATATGTGTGCAAACAGCTAGAAAGAGAAAAGAAAAAGGGAGAGAGTTTAAATGGATTGAAATTCTACCAGGACAGCAGTTTCATTCAAAGTGTTTGGTGAGGAAACCTGTAAATGGGCCACTGTCTTTTAAATTGTTTATACTTCTCTAAGTTCACCTAAAAGGCAGACTGGGGATGCATGTGAGATCAGAAGATACCACATTTAAATCGTTCAGTATGGTATTTTCATACATGAGAATTAGAACAAAAAAATAAAGTCAAGTGCTAAAGATCTATACATAATAGTACATCATAGTTCTCCCCTCTGGTTTCTGCTTTTAAATTCTTTGTCCGATTGAATAGAAACTGGCACAAATCTGTCAGCCCCACAACAAAAGATCTACATCATCGTTAAGAGTGAGGAGAAAGCCAGGGTCTCTCAGATTCTCTCTTTCTGTTGCTTTCTTTATACATTTCCATTTGGATTCAGGCTTCCTCTCGTGAAAATGTTCCTCTGTTTTGACATGCACCTGGTATAAGTTGAGGAGTGGACGTTTAAAGCTATTTAAAAATATATTCGTATATTTGTAAAGTATTTCAGCAAGGCAGTTTCTGAGTTACTTTTATTGTATGTCCAAAATATCCACTCCCCTTGTCCTCAGGTGTATGTACTTAATGTCTTTGAAATGCTAATAGAATATAGCTAAATAAGGTTTAGAAACTTAGCTGAGATCTTAATACGCCTGGTGGCTTTATGTGTTCACTGTCGCTTTGTATTACCTATGCTTTGGAAGTTTGTAAAATCCCTCAACACTAGTTCATTTGAAAGGCATGAATTTCTTGGGGGAATTTTCTGCATAATCGGCACCCGAGAGGGAAACGAAATTCAAGGACACATTTAAACAACTTTCCTGAAATATCAGTAGCATATGCTTTGTTATGTTTCCACATTGAACACAGGCTGTTGAAGGAATCCTACTGCAGACTTTAAAATCAGTATTATACACAATGTCCCAGTTTATAACAAATATTTTCTAATGTTCCTTTACTCACCAAGAATAAATAATAATACAAATTGTTTACATATATAATTTTTACAAATCAAGAAAACAAGGAAAGTAAAAACGAAAAATTTTATAATGGAATTTATTTCACTATGAAGATCTTCAGGTATAACTATACTGGAAGATGCAATGAAATAATCACATGCTTGCAGCTGCTAAAAGGGACTTTGGATTTAGAGAAGTAAGAGAGGAGATTTTGAAAAATCGGGAGAAAATAAAAGATCAGAAGCTGGGTGAATGTTACACTAAAAGCTAGAATATTCTGTTTATATTAAAATCCTGCAAAACCACATTGTGCTATGTTTATATGTCAAGTTGTTCTCGGCTTAGATAATTATAAACAGGGTTTCCTTCTATACGTGTGTCCTATGGAGATTTTGAAAATTGTGCAGAATGTGGGAATAGTTTTCATTGTGTGAAACTGTCTCACATTGCAAGATTTGTACGCTCGTAGGCCCATGGCCTTTAAATGCCAGTTGCTTTCCTGTATGCCCATTTTTTAGCACTCTAAATGTGGCCCGATGAATATTCAGAATATTCTGCAGGAGGCCATGCCAACTCTACTGAGAACCAAACTGACTCAGTGCTATCGGATTAAGTTTTTAGCAATGGGAGCTTTTAAATATTTTTCTCTGTCTGTATTCACACACACAGATATTTCCTACATTTTGAACCAGAATTAAACTTAAAAAGATGATGAAATAAACTAAAATTTAATGAAAAACCTTTGAATATAAGCACAGATTACTACATCGTGCTGTGATGAATTGTAACCCTTATACCTCAGTGTTCTTGCCCCAATTGATTCCTTCAGCCATTGCATTGTTGAAGCCCCTCAGTATTAACGAAGGACTTGCTTTGCCCTGAAAATAACACTCATCGTTATTGTAAGGTTTTTTACTTAGAGATATTTCAATTTACTAGAAGTTAACAATGAATAATAACATTTAACCTTTTAGCTAGTGCTTTTCTGAAGTGTGAGGAAGAATTGAGTCAACAGATGAGAACTGAAGCTGAGTCATCTACAGAGTTCATCGGTACAACGAAACAAAATCTAATGATTAGTACTTGGGTAGTCATGAGTTATCGACATGACAGTCTGAGTAAGTGGGGCCAGTAAAAGAATTGCAGAAGCATAAGGTGAATGAGTACCTGCTTCAAATCCAGATAATGTAATGAGAAACTCTTAATTAGTATTAAATTTGTGTTCCAAGTATTCAGTCTTTTGAAACCTAGCAAAACATTAAAACCTATCAAAAGACAAATATCAAGCAATATATCTGCACAGACACAAAAGACCCTAATAGTTTCACGTCTTAGTTGTGATGAGGAATGATGGGGATGGTTTGCAGTCGGTGATGTTCTGTTAGGGCATAGTCATAAATTGCAAGATTTTTCCTGACATAGTTCTGTACCGACCATCTGTACCATGTGTAACTTCCTTAGACAAACCACTTACCTTACTAAGCCTGAGCTTTCTCATGTGTAAAATGAGGATAGTTTTTCTCACCTAGTAGAGTTTTCACAAGGCAGAATGCAAGTTGATTTTACAGAATGCACAGCACATATTTCCACATTAAGTCCTCACTAAAGACTGACAATCATTACAGTAATTGTGTTATTCACATGCCATGGATTCCTGTATGTTCCTAAGGGTTTTCTCTTCATTTAGTCTTGAAATTCTTCTTGCATCAGCATTACGTTCACGACATTAACATAAAGCAGTTACGTGATCTACGACAATGATATTATGTTCATCCTGCAGTCGCTTGAGGGAAAACAAAGTTACTGGACTACGTTTTTCATCACTGATTTGTTTGTGCCATACTTAACCACCTACATCACTACTGGTTGTCGGGTGTCATTGGCTGTTGCTATGAGGGATAACATTGCTTTAGCTGCTCCTTTTCCAGGCCACTGCTTTCAAAGGTGTTTCATACATCTAGGTGTCTTTGTTGCTGCCGATGTGAGGGTGAGCGAGGAAGACACTTTTAACTCACCACAGCAGCTTGATTTGCTTAATTCATGTTATAAATATAGGCTTTTATAATATTTCATTTAAGATGGTTTGAAAACTATTATTTCCTAGATCAGCCTCTCCAAGCATGACACAAAGACCATTGGGCATAATGTTTGATATAGTAAGATTTGTAATATGATAATGTCTATACAGTTTTTGGCATGGTGTCAGATATTTTCAAGGTATCGGGAATACAAACCTGTGTGAGAAATGGTTCCTATCTCTGAGCAATTTACATTTCAGTGAGAAGGACAGGCCCCAAACAAAACCAAATAACCAAGATAAAGATTTTCATGAAGTGCTTTGGAAGGTTGGAGGAAGATTCACATAATTCTGCCTTAGGAAATGAGGAAATTTCTCATCCAAGTGATAACATCTGAACTGGTTCTTGGATGATAAAAGAATGTGTCAGTGTTAATGGGGAAAGGGAGTCCAGGAAGAGAGAAAAACATGAGAGAAGACACTGGACCATGAGAGTGCTGGCAGGTTTTGAGAGGTTTTTCATGAACAGATTTAACAGGACTTAAATGAATTGCAGGTATAGGATTGGAGCTGAAATAGATTAAGGGAGACAAGAGTAATAGTGAGATCTCTTATTTGAAAGACTAGGTGAGTGAGATCACCCAGGGAGAGCATGTTGAAAAAACAAAATAAACAAACAAAAAAACCCCAGAACTGGGTTAACATTGTAATCCTCAATCCTGTACCACTTTAGGGAAGGGAAGACCATGAAAAAGGAGGACCAGTCAATGAAAGAATGGAAAGGGTGTGTGGAGAAGGAAGACGTGAAAATGAGGGTAGGGTCCTGGAAATCAAGAATTACAGATGATGATGGCTGATAGTGCTAGTGATACAAAAATATCTGACTGAACGAAGGTTGATCATAACCTTCATAATCGTGCATCAAGATGTACCTGGCGACTCAAGTGAAAACAATTTTAACGTCACTTGCAGGATGGAAATCAGTATGGAAGGAGGTGAGTCATTGATGGGATGTGAAGAAATAGATGTCGGGATCAAGGTTAGGCTTTTCAATAAATTTTGGTGTAGATACGAAAGAAGAAGACAGCATGGTAACTTGACAGAGAGGTAAGGTAAGGAGAAGAAAATTTTAGTGCATGAAAGAAGAAAAATGAACATTCCTTGAGCACTTACTGTGTGCCAAATTTTGCTAGGCTCTTTCAGATATGTGAACCTTGAGCATATGTATAGGCTAAAAGGAATGAAAGAGTGAGTGAAATTACAGGAGTTAAAAAAGAAAAAGGGAAAGTTGGGAGGTGATAATGGGCAGAGGAAACACCATGAGAGAATTCATCTTCCTAGGTCAGGCATCGCTGGAGTGGGTTTAGAGAATGCAAGGTGCACATATTTGGCTGCAAAGTTTTTGGAATTTTCATAATTTGGGTTTCTACCTGACATGAACTGTGGGCTTTTCTACCATGGAAATAGATTTGTTAAAATGACAGCTTGGGTTTAATATTAGCTAACATTTACAGAATGTTTACGCCGTGCCACACACTCTGCTAAGCGCTCTGTATGCATTGCTCCCTTTACCCAACAAACCTGTGGTGGAGATAGTGTTTTCATCCCCATTTTACACAGGAAGAAACTGATTCCCAGAAAGATGAACATTCCAGGTCACAGCACGCGTATGTGGTAGAGCTTAGATTTGAACCCATGCAGTCTGAGTCCAGAGCTTGTGTTTTCCATCCCTCCATTCAACGTTTTATCCAGTAGTGTTTCTGCATAAATTACACAATTACCCTTCGTCCACTCTTACTCTGCACTAAGGGACAGGTTGTGGATATTTGGTTTTCTGCTGTGCTCAAGGAAGGGTGCACTCTACTTCAAGAAGCTCATGAATATCAAAACCTTAATCACAGCTATTTGGATGACACAGAGTTCATGCTTTACAAACCAACCATGACCCCAGTCATATTACAATCAAAGTTGCAAAATAAAGAAACATTCTGAAAAACCTTGTCTGCTTCATTTAGATAACAGTGTGCAGAATGAATTGAAAGATAAAAATGCTCAGCATGTACCATTTCCTTTTCCTTTTTTTTTTTTAAATTTTAAGCCCCATGGTGTTATGGATGATATCATCAGGCAATTTGGTTTGAATATGTTCCATGCTGGACTGTGCAGATTACCCAACTAATGACATGCAAACTCCTTGCCATTGTGACACCTCTCTTCTCACAAGTGGGAATTTCAAGTGACAGACTAAAGCTGTTTGCTATCAATTTTGCAAAAAACACATCTGCCAGATAGCCAAGATTTAGTTCAGAGACTGAAATCAATTAATATTCTAATTTGTTACCTGTCATTAGTGTCACACTAGATTATGCCAAGTCAAAAGTGATAACCTTTACATAACATATGCTCCTAAAGGAATTTGATTTTCAGGATATGTTTTATTTTTGCTTAGTGTTGCTCCCTGTGTATACATCCCATTAGAAATTTTTTACACAGGCAGTAAAAACTGTGGTAGATTAAAATAAAGGTATAAAATATGCAGTTATGAATTTTTGATAAAACTACATGGCTGTACTTATATAAGTTTTTCTAACTCTAATTTACCGTAATATTTTAAGATTTAGGTAGTTGACTTGTTCCTTTCTATTAAATCAAGTATAGATCTAGCAGCATGATATTTTCATAGGAGTTACCCAGATCCTTTGAAGTTCTATTAGATTGCTGATCAAAAGTAAGCCTCCATGGAGGAACAATGGATCACCTGGGTCTCCTGCCCAGTGTCTAAGAAAGGGACATGGGAGTGGGTCAATAGCTCGGGAAGAAATGAGGTTAGTCAAGGGAAAGAAAGGAAAGAAGGGAGCATTTCATAACTTTTTTCCAGCTGCCTGTTTTCTTATTGCTAAATGGGAGGGAAATACAAAGTACAGAATGGTTGGCTCTAAGTAGGAAAGGCTAAAAGATGGAAGTGTCGCTATAAAGATGAAAACAACTTGCTTTTTTCAGTGTGAATGACACAGTCAAGCACTGGAATAATTCCTAGCATTAAAAATTAAAAATATTTAAGATGATTTGATTTTTCAGCATCTTAAGACCTCAAAGTCTACTAGGGTGGTTCAGGACATAAGTTAAACTGACATTCATTCATTTATTCATTCAACAAGTAGATACGGAGTGCCTCCTGTGTATCAGGCACCACCTGCGCTCGAACCCCACAAAGAACAGACCCAATTCCTTGCTGTCATAGAGCTTATGCTATTTTAGAGGGAGCCAGAGCAATTTAAAAACAAATAATAAATAGCACCATCTGCAAAGCTGTGCTATGATGAGAAAGCAAGGGTGAGGACAGGAATTGCTGGCAAAGATGAGGTGGGATGAATGGGTTATCATTTTAAGTAGAATGGTTGAGAAAGTCCTTCACTAAGAGGATGACATTTAGGCAAAGCCTAAAGGAGAGGAGAGAATGAGTTTTTTGGCTACATGGGGAATATTCAATCCTATAGTTGATAACATTGCCATACCACTCATATTGTTTACTCTTCTGAAGAAGGAGATGGTGGTGTTCAAGACCGGGCAGAGTATGCATTTTATTTGATGTTATTCATTTCTTTCTCTGCTAACTCATCTCTCTTAAAGCAATCATTTTGGTAAAATATTCAAATGAGAGTTTGCCCCCATGATACATGCATTTTGGTTTGTGTCTTGTAGTTACGACCTTGAAGTTGTATCAGGATCAGCCATCAGCTTTGTAGCAGAGCAGGAAAGAGAACTTGTGGTTCTCATCCTAGGGCTTCATCTATTGGGCCATCTCCACCTCCACTAGGTTATGGATCTTCCTGTTGAGAATGGTAATTACTGGCAACTATGCCGAGAGCGTCTCTCGGATGAACTTGAATTTGTTAACAGTAGACAGATCAATAAATTGTTAGTCACTGATGGATAAGAAGTTGATTCCTTGTAGTTTTTTTTTTTCACTTGGTTTCTCATTGTCCTTATAGAATAATTTTCTTAGGGATTGATAAATCTCTCACCTGAATTATTGCAACATCCTGTTTATCTTCTGTCCTTGTCTTTCCAACACAGTAGCTAGAATGATCTTTAAAAAACTTGAGTCAGATCCTGGGACACTTCTACTCAAAACCCTCCAGAGGCATTTTGTTTCACTCATAGGAGATCCAAGTTACATAGAATAATCGACAAGGCTCACATGATACGGCCTGTGCTACAATCTGAATTCCCCTTCTGCCCACCTCCACCTTATTCACTCTACGTAAGGCTCACTGGGCTCCTTGCTGTTTCAGGCACATTTTTGCCTAAGGGCCTTTGTCCAGAATTCCTACATTTTATAACTCCCCCCCCCCCGCCCCTGCCACTTCTTCCAGGGTTCCTTGCAAAAGAAACCAGCCCTGCTCATCCTAAAAAATAATGTTTTACCGTCTATGCCCTTCCATATCCCACCTACTCTTCTTTAGTTTCTCTTATTTATGACCACATGACTTTCTATATATATTTGCATCTAGATGGATTTATTCTTTTCCTCACTAGAATAAGCTTTGTGGGAAAATCTGTTTTCCCAGCATCTGAAAAAAATGTCTAGTTCATGATAAATGTTCACATCTGAAGGAAAAAAAAAACCTGTTTCAGATTTAAACACCACTGGTTTTGAACTTAGTGCTGCACTCATACAAATAAGCTTAACTACAGGTTATTGTTTTTTGTTTAGGTTTTCCTGATGAGAACAAAGAAAAATTTAAAAACCATGCAGAAGATTTTGATATATTAGTAAATTAAAGGAAATCAAGCTTGCAATATTGGAAAGTCCATTTTAGCCATTGTTTGGGAATAATCTTTATAATGGAATAATTTCATAAATACAAGTTAAAAATATATACAGTAAACTCATAAACGTTAGTATTCTAGAGAAAAATAGACATTTAAAAAAGACCCCACCTGCATGAAACACAAGGTAGAAATGTTTTATAAACTGGGCTTTCATGTATAAAGTATATTTAAAGACTTAAAAATATTCCATTTCTAATACTCCATTTTATTATTGGAATGCTACCATGCCAACAATTAACAAAAATCAAATGTAAGTTAAGAGGAGTTCTGTCCCCCGGCACCCCACCCCCCCCCCACACCCCGTGCATAAGATCATTTTTTAAGCATTTATTTTTAGTCTACCAACCATATATAGTACTTACGTGGAATTTTATGCAACTCATTCATAAACTTCTCCTTCAGCTTCGAAAAGGCATCTTCCTTTCCTTCCCCAGGACTGGCTGGCTCTGTGGCATTATGTGGTAGGACAGTCGCAACAGTGGTGACTGGCGGGGCTGCCAGGGCCTCATGGTGACTCTCGCTCACCATTTTAGGTTCAGGTGAATCTAAGAGGGGAGGGAAGCAAAATAAATAAATAAATAAAACAAAGAACAATTCAAAATGGCTTAACTGATCCCACATCAAAGGTGTACCAGAGATGAAACACATTAGAGAGTGCACCTGCTCCCTGGGTAAATAGTCTATCATTAGCATATTACTTCATGTTGGTTCATAAAGTATTTATGGAACCACGGTGGAGAGTCTTTCCTAGAAGGTAAGACCGGACATACTTACTGAAAACACTGTCCCAACAATACTATGTGAGCTGTCAAATCTACTAGTTGTTTATACTGCCAGTTATTTATTGTGCAGATTTAACTTCTAACCTGTACATTACAGAACTGTGTATGAAACAGTTGCTGACAACATATATGCTCTATACTCTGAACATTTTGTATTTTCTAAAAAGAAAGAAAGATTAAATATGTATATTCAAAATGTTGATAAATGATAGCATGCATTCAAAATATTAGTTACTTTTACAATGGTTATAGAGAATACTAGTATAACATGGACACTGTAAGATATCAGGAGTGTCCTAGAGAAGTTTTTGAATTTCATTTATTGATGGTACATTTTCCTCCCAGTCATTTACTTTTGACATTTACTGTAGACAATACTATGATCAATAATTCAGTTGTCTTGCTGGGTAAATGTTTGAAGCCACTGTAAATGTGGCATGATTGACTGTATGTATCAAGGAAATGATGATGAAACATGTCTGTCAAACCATTTCTGTTGATTCATCTTGATTAGATTATTGAGTTATTCTATTAAGTTAATATATTCAATTACTTTAAATGTTTATCTCCAAAATATTAAAAAAAAACAAACAAACAATTAGTCCCTAAGGTAGCCAGTGAAAACCTCTTAGCCTCGAATACAGAAGACCTCAGTTCTGGTTCTATTTCTTGGCTGAATGCATTCTGATAGGACATTTGACCTCTTAATTTATCTGCCTTCTGAAATGTAAAGAAACTGAAACCTGTCTTACCTGGATTTTTTTTAGTACATGTGCAGTGCAGAAGGCGTTCTAAAGAGGCAGGATTGAAGCCCTATTCTCCAACCTAAACATATTCTGGGCTTTAATAATGAATTTTACTGTATGACTTAAGATTTCAGGCAGTGCTGGTAAGAAAGGGAACAGGATTTGGGGCAGAAATAGATAAATACAAACATGTCTGGGCAAAGTAACTTCATAGTCTCAGCAGGAAAGTTGATGGACCTATAAGTCCCTTTTGCAAAGAAATGGAAATAACCAGAAAAGAGATAAAGGATTTTTATAGATTTAGAATCTTTTGTGAATTAATTATGCATACTTAGGTATTTAGTGGAAATAAACAGTAAGTAGAATAATCTCTGATGTATGGATGTATTATTATAATCTTAAAATCCAGAGATTTTTGGATTTCATGGAAGGAGGGGATGGCTGAGGCTAATAAATACACACGGGTAATCAGTTTTCATTTTACAATGTTATTTTTTTTTAAAGCTTTTAATTTTCCACTAGTAGCTACTAATATAACGTGAAAGGGTAGAGTTAGACAGATAGGAGCTTAGATCTTCTCCGTTCTTTAGTTTCTTCATTTGTAAAGTGAGAATAATCCTACCAAAGACAGAAGGTTTTTGAGTATGCAGTGAGGTAATCTATTCAGTGAGTTTAGGACTGTATCAATAGATCAGTCAATCGGTCCTTCTGTCCCCCCCTCTTACCCTCCCTAGTAATACTTGGCAATCCAGAATTTTCCAGATGGTGGAAAACTGTAGTTTTTTCTCCAACTCAAAGTCACTTTCTAGAAGGTTTTCTTGATTTTCTGATTGTGTTTAGCTTAGGATGTGTCTCCCTGCTAAAATTTGGAGTCTGGTTTGCATAACTTAGGTGAAACTACTGATATTGATAATAACAAAGCTTTTATATTTCATGTGAGTCAGCTAAGACTAGCATTATATACACAAACACATACATATGTATGAAATATTAGTATGTATGTATTCAAAAACTAAATTTGGTCCTCTGCTGTGAGAATTACCAGATATGATATGCATTATTTCTTATCTCTGTAGGATAGTTGAGGATATTTGAAGAATCATGGTTTACTGTAGAATTTAAAAGAAATTATTGCAGTAAATGCAAATGCCTACATACAACAGTGCCATCATTAAGGCATATTGTCTAATTAGGTTTCAGTTCAATTTTTGCATCTTCTGTGAGGTATTGTTGCTGGTCATCTAGATTGGTCAGCTGCCACCCCAAACTCCTTTCTAGCCTTTGTGTGCACAGATGGTTGGGTCCTTTGCCACTCAGGTTGTTGAATATTTTCATGTTGCTCCAGTTTATAATGGAATATAAAACATCTCTACATATGAGTTGAATGATCTAAAAGACTATTTAAAAAGTACTTGTTTGATAGAAGTTGGATTTGAAGTATATTCAGTATATTTTTTTAATGAAGCAATGAATATTTCCAATCCTCTTTAGATATGAGGTATGCTTTGGAAGTGTTTTTATCAAAAAGGGTAAAAGCTATAAACTTGCCACTGTTATTTGTCAATGATATTATCTGTATTATTTCTAGTTATTTTAAATCAAGAAAAGATTATAGACAATGCTCCTTTTACTTAACTGTGAAATGAAAGTCTTTCATAAAATACAAAAATATAGTGGGCAATTAAGGATCTAATATACTGACAAAGAGACTGATTGTTAATATTCTTAGTCCTTCATATTTTGAGAGATAATGCTGTTTATAAATAGAAAAACTTAGAGCATTTACATGACTCTTCAATTCATATTTATGGGAATAAAAAGCTTATACTTTACCACTATAACAAAGGACATCTGAAGATACAATAAAACTAATGGGGCTATTGAAAACTAAAGATGCCACTTACTGACCTACTGGGTGCCAAAATACTGTCATTCGTATAATATTCTCAATTCTCATTACACCCTGAAGAGCAACTTGGTCTTATTTTACATAAACAGTTGGGATGTGGAGAGGTTAAGTGATTTGTCCTACAAAGATTTAGCCTGATTCAAGGTTCCTTCCACTAGACTACTCTAATAGTAACACTTACATAGTACTAAACAATTAAATTGGTACTGGAAAGATATTTATGATTTTCTTTTGAACTGGTTTACCAGTAAATGGAAAACACAAGTCCTTTTTTTGCCAATGGGAAATGGGTTACTTAATTTTAGAGTGTAGTCATTTAGTTGGTTAAAGTGGAATTTGGCATCTTGAAATATGCCAAGAGAAATAATATTGGATAGAAAAATAAATTCCCCTCTAGGAGAAAGTTCAGTACGAATGACACGAAGCAGTTCTCAAAGAAAGGAATACAAATCCTCCTGATAAGCGTTTAATTTCACAAATAGTCAAAAACCTAAGACTTAAAATAACAATAAGCTAATATATATTCATTTCTAAATGTGGGTATATGTAGATATGAAGGTGAGGGTTCAGAAAAGTGAGTAATTGGGAAAGCCCATAGAATAGAAAAATACTTTATGGAGGCCAAACTAACAGCATAGAAAAAGCTATAAAAGTGTTAAGCGCCTGGGTGGCTCAGTTGGTTAAGGATTAGACTTTGGCTCAGGTCATGACTTCACTGATTGTGATTTCGAGCTTAGTGTTGTGCTCTGTGCTGACAGCTTGGAGCCTGCTTTGGGTTCTGTCTCTCTCTCTCTTTCTCTCTCTCTCTGCCCTTCTCCCACTTGTGTTCTGTCTCAAAAATAAACATTTAGAAAAATACATTTAGAGCTGTAGAAGTACACATTCTTTTTCTAGGATTTCACAGTAAAGAATTAATCTGGGGTGTACAAACAATTTAAAGATGTTTATTGTAACTTATTAGTCATATTACAGAGCAGAAACTATGTAAAGAGAGACTTAAAATTATGGTAATCCGTTAAATAAAGTTGTTAAAATTATCTTCACGGTAAATATTTACAAACCTGGAAATACATTGTAAGTGTTAAATGAAAAAAAGCAAATTATGAAACATTATATGAAGTATGTCCAATTTTTCAAAATAAAAAACTCAGTATCAAAGAGGTTGGAAAGATAAATTTAAAATGTTAAATTTGTGGTAGAATCATTTTTTCTCCTGTATGTTTACATTGTCAATATATTAGAAATCTGAATTATTTTAAAATACACAGAGGAAAAAAACCTTTAACACTATTTTGCTCTTAAGAAAAACTGGTTCTTGCAGGAAGAGTTTAACTGCCTAGTGCCAGATTAAAAAAAAAAAACTATTTTAAAATGTAATGTAAAAAGCTAAATTGTAGGAAGTGATGATTTAGCTATGTATATAGCAAATACAATATTCAAAGTGGCCAGTGGTTAAAATACAATGTAGAAAAAATATTAAGGTATCATAGAGGTTAATACTTTTATGGTACAAAATGAGGAAAATCAGGATTTTTGGTTCCCATGACAACTTTCCTTTGTCCCTTATATTCTTCTTAGTAGGACTTTAATTATGCCTATCTCTAGGTCTATAAATTGATACAGGTTTATCAGATTATATAGTGAGATTGTCTACCATACTGCATAAACATAACGATTTTTGGAGAAAGCACTATTTCCATTTAAGTATTGTATTTTATAATAATTGCATGCAAAATTAAAAAGCAAATAGGAGAAAAAGGTAAAAGAGGGGCGTCTGGGTGGCTCAGTTGCTTAAGCTTCCTACTTCAGCTCAGGTGATGATCTCACAGTCCGTGAGTTCAAGCCCCATGTCCGGCCCTGTGCTAACAGCTCAGAGCCTGGAGCCTGCTTCGGATTCTGTGTCTCCCTCTCTCTCTGACCCTCCCCTGCTCACGCTCTGTCTCTCTCACTCTCAAAAATGGATAAATGTTAAAAAAAATTTAAAAAGGTAAAAGAGATGCTGAAAATATTACTTAAAAAAAAAAAAAAAGCATTCAAAGGCAGAAATGCCCCAAAGAGAAAGTAACTATTGAAGTAATTATCATAGAGAATCCAGCAGATACCATGGAATATGTTAGAGTGCATTTTTGAGATGGAGGGCAGAATGTAGTGATTTTATTCCATCAGAATTTTCCTTGACCTTATGTAGGTGTAGGTGGGAACCATAAGAGGATGCCATGTGAATCTCTCCCTTCCTTTCAGAAATGAGGCCCTTAGTTTCAGAGAGTGCTGCCTAAAGACAGCTCAGAGCTGAGTGATCTCTCTTAAATGATTTCCCTTGACTGGAGGGAGCTGCCACGCCCAAGGTTAAACCCACTTCCCCAGGGACAGCCCACATCCAATTGATGAGTGGATGCTGGTATAGAGGCCTGGCCCCTGCCTCAATTTTATCTCTGAAGGGCCCTATAGGATCAGCTAAAGCCTGTGGTGACTGCACCTCAGTTTTTCAGAAACTCGCTTTGCCCAAACCTGCGTTCCCAGTTTCCCTACCCAGGAAGGATTCCCCAGCAAGCTACATGAGACCCAGAACAGCTCCCTAGGAATCTGACCTATGGACCTATGGCACCCACTCTGGAAGATTTTTTTTTTTGGGGTGGGAGAACTAATGTCGAGGTTTCATTTAAATTCTTTCCACACCCAAGGATTTTTAGGCAGTAAGTGAAGTCTAGCAGCATTATACAAATCTTCCACAAGTTTGCAGATGTTTGAATGTCAGACTTAAGGTATATCTTCTCTCTAGTTTAAATAGATACTTTCTCTTGAAGGAAGGAAGAGGGAAACTGGAAGTTATATAGTCCCTCTCATGGCGATGACAGCTGACTTCTGGCGATAGTCCCAGTAAAAGGGCGAGAGATGAAAGGTTGTTTTCAGAACTTGGAGCAAATGGAAGCACAGCAGGCCACCTACCTTCATAAACCATAAAAAAGTACAGTCTCCTGGGTCTTTTTCTTCTTTTCTTTCCAAAGTAGATCTAGTTGCCTCCAGATTTTACCTATTTAGCCACAAAAGCCTCCTAAGAGGTACAGGGAGGACTTTGCTTTAGAGTGTGGTTCTCAGGCAGTATTTCTTATAAATAGTTTTGCACATTGAATATAAGTGGCTCTGCCTACCTTTGAGTATAGAATCAGCATCTCTCCCCGACCCTAAAAATACCACACTACGAACACTGAAAAGGTGTGTAGATTTTTTATAATGAAAGTGTCTTTGGAAGAGCGCAAGCAGGAAGGAAATACTGAACGCTCACCAGCCGCGTTTCCTAGGAATCTACTTATTTATTGACTTACTGGTTTATTGAGATTGAAGCATGACTGACCTGCAAAGGGCTGTACATATTTAATGTATGAAACTTAATGGACTTGGTAATAAATGTGCACCCAAGGAACCATCACCACAGTCTCTAGTTCCTGGCTCTGTACAAAGTGCTATATGCCTTCTGTCTCCCTTCTTGTAAACCTGTTTCTCTGCAGCCACTGAGTGCCCTATTGGTTTTCCTTCTTTCTCTATTTCTCTTTCTCTCTCCTTCTCTCTGATCAAAACTCTCCTATTCTCCTTATCTTTTCTCTTCTTCTTAGTTTCTTCCCTTCAAAGGGGAGAACAAAAACTTATTGTTAGGTCTCATTTACTATGTACCAGGCACTTGATGTATGTCAGGAGTATCTACTGAACCTTATGCTTTATGTGAAGGCAGAGAAAAGGAGAATAAGACCCCGATTCTCAACCTCAAGGCAGCCCTTGAGTTTCTCCTAGCTGTCTTTTCCTACCATTATGGAAACCCAATATGCCCCGCTATGGTATCTCTTGATACCAATAGTGGCAAATTGCAAATCACGGTCATCTTCTTGACATAGTGACACAACTAGAAACATGATCCTGATGGCCAAGCAGCAGATGGAAAAGCATGAATAAGAAGTAACAAGTAGGACCAGGAATTAGGAAATTTGGATCCAAAGGAAATAAGCAGAGAAAGGTACAGATGTGAGGCGCTGAAAACCGTAGAATAGCAAACATTTGTATTAAAAACTAGAGATCAAACTTTTTCAATGGCCAGCTACTCTTAGTAGAGGTTGGAAAACTTTGATTTATCAAGTTTATTTTTTCATATTTTTAATGTAAATTATTGCTTTTAAAGTATAATTTGGTTTTCTGGATTTTTTGGTGTTCATCTTCTTCCATTCTTGTTGCCCCAGGACAGGCAAAAGCCATTCCTCAAGGTCCATCTTCCTTAAAGGTGGAAGGATACTGGTTGTAATAAGAATTTGATTATTCTCCCATCTCACTCTAGTTTTGATTGTGTGAAAAATAATGTTCTATGTCAAAAAAAGTCACTACTACTCAGGTATATTTCCAAGTTAGCCCAACTTGTTCAAAATCATTCTTTTCTTTTTTCAACTTTGTTTTCTCTGAGGAGAGACAGATCTAACCCTGGATCCCACAGAAGTGGGAGGTGGGTAGGAGATGTACTCAAGATATGAACCCCAGTCCTTACCCATTCATAGCTCCTTTTCCGTGAAACTGTCCTGCTCACAGACTCTAATGGTGGGCAAGAGTCTAGGTAGAATTCATGGCCACCCCTTCTGCCATAGTCACAGTGGATTTATGGAGGGATGAGCACTTGACTCAAGGGCAGCTCACTTAGGTGCTGGCCTAAGGCCAATGACACTATTTGGCATGAAAAAGTGAGTGAGGCACATAAGATTGTCTCCTTTAGGAATTGAAGCTATGAAGTACCTGGAAAAAACTGAGGCATAGAGAAGAAACATGCTTATTGTCACAGAGGTAATAAGTGGTGAAGCGAGGCTTCCAAACACCATGACCGCTGTTCAGTGCCATTTGTGCAGTTACCCTGCTTCCTTTGGCCTGGTTTCCAGGTCTGAGTTTATCATATAGTATACTATAAAAACTAATATAATAATCAGAGTAGCTTCACCTTGTGATCAGGAAGGCATCATCAGAAGTAAAACCTACTGTGTAGTTCACTAGGCTTGGTAGTTTGGGGAATATTTAAATTTATAGCCAGAGTCGGTAAGTTCTGTTTCTAAGTCTGCCCTGCAGTCATAATTAAATGTATGTCGGAGAGTGATAGAACCGATCATACAGAGTGATCTAAAGCCTAGAAAAATGCCGTGGAGGCCAACTGACAGATGAGTATTTAAAACATTCAATTAAATGTATTTTTTCACATTTTTGCATCTCAGAAATGGGAATTTGCTTTATAATCTATGGCATCTTAATGTCACTATTGGCCAGGCTTGTGCACTCCCAATCTGCTTGTTATCCCCACTGATGTTCCAGTCAACAAATCATTTAAAGGACATTTGAGGAAGGAATCTGAATCGTGGTTGTGGTCTTAAAGCTTTCTACTGTAACCTTACACAATTAAAACTAGCAGAATGAGAGTCAAGTGTCTTGGAAGATTCTGGAAGCATTAATGGAACAGCATTTAAAGAAATGCTTTATCCAACACTACTGGTAGCACAAAGGTAAATGGTGCACAAAAAGAGATGGGCATCATTAACTCTAACTTGAGAACAGGTTTAGAAATTTAGGAACATATTAAGCAATCTATTGTGCTTTTAATTTCCTCATTTGTATGCACAAAAGTGACACAAAATAAAACCTAAGTCTGAATGATTTTTCGATAAGTACAAAATAAAAATTCAAGGGATATGAAACTATTTTCGGCATACTTTGTAGCATTTTTTCTTGGTAGTATATAAAATAACGACACATCTTGTAATTAATGGTTTCTTAGAATACATAAAATATACATTTCCTACAGAACAAAGAGAAAGCATTAGCATTATTTACAAATAATGTATTATAAAGCAATAAACTTGATAAAATTTTTAACAAACTGAGTTTCTCATTCCCGGAAGATCAATCAACACAATTATATTTAGCAATTGAAGGCAATACGAATTTCAGAAGAACTAACTAAAATAAAAATAAATCCATGAGCCAAATGGAAATTAAATTTATTGCTGTGATATTTTCCCCTTCAGACCTATAATACAGACAAGAAAAGAATGGAAACAACTAAATTATATCCAATTCAAAGTCCAAGTACTGAATTACTGTAAAATGATACAGAAAATCAAGGAGTCTTAAACAAAATTGAAAATTTCCCGCCTACAGTAGGGAAATAAATTTTGAAAATTGGGATAGGACAGAATTGTCTCAAAGCATTTAATGAATTCACAAATTTAATGGTGTTTTTCTAATCTATTTACTGTGTACCCATTTCTCTATTAATAAAATATTGTTGTAGTTTTAAAAGCAGCCATCTATTTAAAAAGCACCACTCAGTTGAGAACTTGGATGACTGGAAGGGGCCTCCTAAGATTTTGTTAAGCATGTCAGAATCATAATGAAGAAAAGCTATCAAAATTGCCTTTAAAATGCATTATAAATATGTCAAATGTATTTTGCAATGTTTTAGAAGTTGTACAGTAAGGGTCAAAATCTCTTAAGTTTTTTTTGCTACAATGGTAGATGGGAAAACCTACAGAGGAAATTGATCTTTCATGGCTCAATTTAAGATAGTTTTCAGCAACAATGCTCATTGTATACAATATTAATTGAAGTTATCTCTCTTTAACTTTTGTATAGTAAGATGCTAGATGCTTTTGGCAGTGAATGAAGAGATACAGCTTAGCTGGATCAAGCCAATTGGCTCCCAAAATGTTTTCTATCGAAGCTACAGATAGATAATTTGGAATTCCCATCTTTCATTGCTTTGCTGAAACTCAGCTCTGAACACTTGCTGTTTCTGAGCTGCAGGCGCTTGAGAGAAAATCTAAGCTTGCAACTCAAAGCCCTCTTTTATCAAACTGTGCTCAAACTGTCATTGTTTTGTCACACAGTGAAGCAAAGCTTTAAAATCGATCCATACCACAGTTCAGATTGTGGTAAATATGATGAAAAATTCTGCAGTCTACAGTTAGAAATAGTGTATTAATAAATAAAAAGAATAACCCTTTATAAGCCCATAGTATTAGCCAGACATTTTTATACGAGCTTTAAACATAGAAGCTCATTTAATGCTCACAAAATAAACCCCGTGAGTCAGGCAATATTATTATCTATTATAGATGAGAAAACATGCCAAAGGTTCCACAGCTAGTAAGCGCTGGAGCAAGGATTTAGAGTGAAACAGGCTAGCTCCAGGGTCTATGGAATTCTGCCTCACTAATAAATGAATAGATAGATGTTGAATGAATGAATATATTGGATGACTGCAATGTGTCTGACATGATGATGCTAGGTGCTTTGGATAAATTTCAAGTAGTTCATTCACCATCTGTATGCTTGGGGATGCATACAGATGGTTAGAATCCAATGTGTTACATGCTGTAGTAGAAATAATTCTAGGAGGCTACAGAGAGAAGATACCGCCAGATAGAAGATGATTGAGATTTAACTTATCTGATTATAGTGGGGCCCAAAGACTAAGTTTATATGCTAGATATATGTATGTATGTCTATGTGTATATATCAGATATGAAGTATACATATCTTCATATGATGATTTGGCTTATTCTTCTTCCTAAATTCTGTCTTCTGTTGTGTGCCAACAAATTAACTTGGGCACGTGAAACCTGAATGAACAATACACACATTTCACGAAATAATAAAATCATGTGTCAGTTGCTCACCTAATCAGTCTTTCTGATTTAAGACAAGCCCTATTTTTTTCAGCTCCTTATCTCTACTCATGGGTGAACTTTATTAGTCCCCCCCTACTCTCTCTCTATATATATACATACATATATAATCATGGTAATCTCATTGTTTTTGCCTGTGGTTGGCTAGTCAAGGAAGGGCATGTGATCCAGTTCAGGCTATTGTGATAGGAGAGGAAGTCTGTTGGGTGATTTCTGAGGAAATTTTTCTAACTCTTATATATACACAGAAAGCAATCTCTTTTCTGCTGGTGGTGGTTGTGTTTGTGTGTGGTACTTGGAAGTGCTTGCAGTCATATGATCATGGGAGAATCCAGCGCAGAAGGCTGGTGCTTTACAGATGATGATACTAAAAGTTGACAGCAGTCAAGACCCTCATGATGCTGTGGGGCTGCTATACTAGCTAAAGCTACCACCACCATGCCTTGGAACTTCTTGCAATGGGAGATAATACCTTTTCCTTATGGTTTAATCCATTTTGTGTTGTGCTTGTTGTTGCTTGCAGCCAAAAGCTACGATATACAAATACTTTATAATCTGATTTACACAATAACAAAAATAAAATTTACTTTTTCTGTTGGCTAGCGTTTTTACTATGCTGTGCAAGCTTGACCCCTTAAAATCCTTTACCTGTGTGTACCTTTGACCCCCTAGTTTATGGTTATCAATAAGTTTAAGAGACACTCATTATATTTTCTCCTATTTAGAATAGGGCTGTATCTTCCCCACATTGTATGAATTGAAATGAAGATGATTGCCCTACATCCTATGGTGCTAGGTACATACAAACAAATGGATTTAAAATAGGAGAAAATTGGTTTTGGTGATTGGTTTGATCTAATTTAGAAGATTTGAAAGGTTAAGGTAGGGTTCTAATTTTGTATATGGTATTCAAATTAAACATTCTATTTTCTCATGTGCCCATGATTAATCAAAGTTTGCATGAGGGGACAGTGACCAACTACACCTTGATCTGCTTGGGAGCACCTAGTAAGTAAATCCAGGGAGTCAAATGTTTGGAAAGGATATTTGAGAGGCAGATAGCCTATTATGTTCATTAAGTAGCATAGTCTCCAAGTGGTTCTTGGTGGGTTCCTTTTCTTTCACTGCTGCTTTCCTCCTTTGCTTTGGTCTCTTCATAAACAATGGATTGTTTTGGTTTCTCCATCAAGTCAAGGTGTGATAGAGTTAGAGATACGTTGATGAACTTTTTTCATGTCTTCTTTCATCTTGACAAACCCAGATCATACCGCTTTAAGAAAGTGAACTTATGAACAGGTTTCCTATAATATACCATCAAGTCACCATCCCACATGTAAGTGAACATCATTGTGAAAAATAGGACTTTGATAAAATTCATTACCTGTGGATACTTGTAAACTTTCATTTTGGCCAAGAGTTGGCTTTAATGACATTTCCATCTGAGTGGCTGGCTCAGTAATAAGACTGCTGAATATAGCACAGTGTGCATGTCAGATCTTCAGAGAAGGAGTTCAAGGAGTTCAGTGTGTTAGTTTGCATTGAGAAGTGCGATCTGTAAATACTTGCTTATTTGCATCATGAGCCAGCATGCTGGCTTACTGACAGCAGTATATGGAGCTAAATTGCCTTTTTATTTCATATTCAGAATTTCATCAAAATAAAGTCATTCTATAGGCAATTCAAAGATCTTCAGGCCTTTTTTCCCAAACTTATTGATCAAAATTTAATATTTATGACATACTAAAAGAAAACTGAAAAGTGATCTAAACTACTTGGGCTGAATGTACCCAACTTCTTTGAAAGTGTTAAATGACTTCCAATCTCAAGATACCATATTACCATGACTTTTAAATGTTAAGCAGAAATCATCTCAACCTCACTGTAAAACAACAGATACAGGAAGATTTGCAGTGTTCCCTGTAGTACAGGTCAAGATCATTGATGACTACAATGTCAAGTTTTTTTCATCAGTCTGGTTATAAACTATGATGAATTAGGCAAAAATTTGTATTTAGCCAAATGTTTTTCTCTTCCACGCTGTTAATATACAATTGCTTTTCCGTAAGATGGTTAATATCAATATCTAGAATCTCAATTAATATCCAACTGGCTAAGGAGACATTTCAGAGTGAGGGCACACTGTTACAAATTCATAACTAGATATTATGTTACAGATGAACTAACACTTTTCCTAAGATAAAAGTGTACTGATAACATGAATAAAATATGAGTGTTGATTTCAATCATCTAAAAGTCACCCTGTATTACAGAAGGTGAAATATAGAATAAAAATAGGAGTTAGGACTTAATAAAATTCCGCTTGTTTACTGGATATTTTTTCATAGAAATCACTCAGGGGCTTTTGTGATCAAGGACAAAAATCACTGGGAAAAACTATCCCTGAAAAGAAAACAATGTGTGCAAGCTTTATGTTTAAAAAAAAAAAAAGGCAGGAATGCTAGCAAAGCATTCTTAAATGGAGTAAAATTAAAAGCCAAACTGAAATATGAGAGAGACTTTTAGAATGCCAGCTTAAAATCAGAATTTTCCAGGCTAGAAGTAGACAGAAGAGGGAAAATGTAGCTTTACTAGAAAGTTTACAGCTGCAAAGATGAAAATAATAACAGCATACCTAAAGGAATGCATTTCCAAGTTTTCCATGTTAGAATAGATTAAGTTCAATTTTGGAGAGAATCGGTAATTGGAGGGTTGATTGAGCATTTCGGTGGTGAAATATGGAGGCCTGCTTCAAATCCAAAGTGAATATAAAACCTACACAATATTGGGCACACATTGTTACTGAATCTCTTCTTTCACAAAATGCTGACAAGGGAAGAGCGAGAAGGCAGCTGGTAGAGACAAGACAGATATAGAGCATTCAGTGTTGAAAAAGGGCAGCATGCAAAATCATGCTGTTATTCATGATAACAAGTAAAGAAGCAAGCCAGCGTTTTGCAGAGCGTGTTGGAGAAAAGAAAAGTCTCTGTAGAAATCAGCCGATGGAGATGGCACTTTATAGAAGTCCATCATCAAAGCCTGAATACAGTTCTGAGTGAGAACACAGCATTCTAGATGAGGTAAGAACGGCGTGGCTTTGAAGAGGGTAAAAGAATGGAGGCAATAAACAACCGTGGGGATCTATCCTGTCCTTGAGACTTGTGTCTTGGCCATGCTGGTTAAAGACTATGATAAACATTCAATGCAGGATGCTTGGGACTTGATGTCAGAATGGCAGCTGATAACAGAATGTCAGTGTACAAGGCTTGTAGTTTCAAAATTTCATGCAGACTTCCCCTTTCTTACAGTGGCCGGTCTCCATGATATCTGTGCATTTACTGTCGTGCATATATAATTTAGACCCAAGTGTTCTGCTCTTAACATGCAGATGGAAAGAAAATGACTTCAGTCTTTAAGTATTGTCTTTATGAATAGGCCTAAAACAGAGAAAAGCCTTAACAATTTCTCTGCACGTGACCATTCTGTCATCTCACATTTACGTCTTCTTTCTCAAAGCTTTTGACTACACCTCTACTCCCTTGACACTTCTCACCATAGACATTTATGCTATTGCAGAAGACAAAAAACTCCTATAAAACTAATGTTCAACTTGATTTAGGCATGAAATTCTAATACTGTCCAGAAAGGAATCATGCTGTTTCAAAATAATTTTTAGTGTAATTCTATAAATAAAGAAACCATTTATATCAATAAAATACTTGTTTTCTGTGTATGGCATAAAATCAATTTATATTCAAATATTTGGCTAATGCCAGATCAATGTCTTTTAGAGAGCTTAGAAACAAACGTACCGTAGAGATTAACTGTGAAACATTTTTCTCTATGAAGAACAATAAAACAAAATAAAATATTAACAGGATCGCAAAGCAATGCCGACAAGAATGCTTTGGGAGCTGTGGGTCACTTCTGAATTAACAATTTTCTACCTCTGTTCTTGAAATTGATGCTTCCCCCCACTGCCCCCGGTCTTATTCATTAACTAAAGGATTAGTAAAATTAATTAGAGCGCAAAAGTTGATATAAGTACTAAACACCACAGACAAGGAGCTGAGAGTATTAATTTGCTTTCCTCATGGTTAAGTCCTAGAATTAAATTAGAAAATGGAATTTTATCACAAATTTCTACAAGATTTTTACTTAAAGGCTAGGAAAACTTGTGTGAGATACGATGAATTTTTTCTTGTTTTGGTTTAGAAGTTTAATACTTAAACTTTCTGTTGGTATTGTGTTTTTTTGGGGGGGTGATAGTGATGTTTGTTTGCCTTCGTTATTTCTTAGCAGTCTTATTTGTATCAGAGTTTTTAGCAAGAAATTATTTATTCATCAAAGTAACAGTTCTACTTTTTTTTTGATGTTTGTTTATTTGAAGAGAGCACGAGCAAGCAGGGAAGGGGCAGAGAGAGAGGAAGAGAGAGAGTCCCAAGCAGGCCCCATGCTGTCAGCACAGAGGCCAACGTGGGGCTCAAACCCACGAACCATGGGATCGTGACCTGAGCCGAACCAAGAGTCGGACACTTAACTGACTGAGCCACCCGGGCGCCCCAACAGTGCTACCTTTTAAAAAATATAAATTTTCTCTGAGGAATTAAACTTGAGTAATTCTAGGTCATTACTCTCAGAATGTGTTTGGGTCTTAAATATTATGCATACACACTGTTAAATAACATCAGTATTTTATTTGTTCCTTTGCTGAAGTCTGGGCAAACTAGCAGATGTGTGAAACTGATCAGGGATTTATATTCTGGGTTGAGGTAGCTTTGATCATTATTAAGTCAGGATAGGGTAATCTCTGATCTTAACACTTGGTAAAGTTATGGCTTTAAATTTCTTCTTATCACTTGCTTTAAAAGAAATTGAATTCATTATTAATGTTCTTGACCGTTTTCCTTACTTTCTTTCTGCTTTCTTATTCCCTGGACCAGAGAACCCTTAGTCTCTTACTAGGTTTAAACTTGCAGATTTGTCTGCATGAGGTAGGACTTTGAGTTCACTTAAAGCCAGGCTATTACCCTTGCTCCACTGTGATTTCTAGCCCTCCCCTGAATTTTACATTATGATATTGCAACAAAAACTAACTCCCATCAAGTTCTCTCTCTTCAAGTTGACTCGGTTGTAGGTTCATCAGTCTCCTAAATCTTAGAATATTCCTACATATTACATCCTTCTACATATAAATTATCAAGTAAACACAGACCCCAAAGAAGACACCAGGTTGCAAGTGAATGTTTGCTTCCAAAAATTTCCAACCTAAGACCCATGGAAGGGGAGTTACAGAATTGCATCCTCTAATTAACAATTTTGAGCTTTTCAGGAACACTTCAGCCACATCATGTCAAAGCTAAAATCAGCAGCCTTCCAAAACCATGAACACAATTTGACTGGTTTTGACAGTCTATTTATTAATTGCTGCCAAACTATAATTATTACTGCATTAACGTCACCTGTCTGCAGAAGAGCAGTGTCAACTAAGCATCTGCCTCTAGAACTGGAATATAAATTGCTTTCTTTAGGTTTTATCACTGATCTTTAATGTTCTTAATATTTTCAGGCAATTTCATCTACAAACTCAAATGAATTATAGAAACTGGAACTAATTGTTCCCCTAATTGACTGACTCTCTTAGCTCCTGTTGTGTGTACAATGCGTGTTATCCCGGCCGTATGGAGCTACGGGAGGGAAAATAGTAATCACAGAGCAATTAGTTCTGATCTAAATCTCCACCCCCGCCCCCCACCTCTGGAAGGGAAAATAGCCTTCCCAGAGGTTAAAGGGACACATTTCTTTGTAGTAGTTGCTAAAGGAAAATAAATATGGGTTAAACTGGTCCCCCCCCCAATCCCACCCCACCCCCCGCATAGAATTTAAATTCTAAATTAGGGTTCAGTTTGGCAGGAGCACGCAGACATTACAATTAGGACTAGTACCCCTTGATCCATTCACAGTTCCACGTACCTCTGTGTCTAAGGTCCGCTCATGTTAGCACAATGAGTTCTATATTGGTGTGGTCTAACCACCAGGTTGAGCAAAGCATATGTGTTCACAACTGTATTTCCTTTACCCAATACTCGGCACATAGAAGCTGTTTAATAAATATTTGTCAAATGAATGAATGAATGAATAGGATTTACAACCTCCCAATATAAACAATGCCAGCAGTTCTAAATTATTCATGCCACCGGAGGCACTTCTCTGTAAGAAATCCATAGATAAAGCAGTTAAACTGAGATACATAGTTTTAGCCTTGCCTTCTATAGCCTTCCATAATCAAATAAAAGGAAAAAGTAGGAAATTTGATTTTTGTATTTGTATATTTTCTACCCTAGCTCCTCCCAAGTTGAACTGCACAAGAAGGTTGATCATGTGATGGAATTGTAAATTTGGTCCATTTTGAACTGTCACATCAAAATCTTGCCTATCAGTCTTTCCGTACCCTCCTTTGGGCATCCCTTTTCCTCCCCATAATCAGTTCCAAAGCCTGATGACTATGTGGTCATCTTCTTGGGTGTCAAATAGTTTCTGTGTTTCTCTGAATGTCTGTATTCTCACACTGCTCAACCCCAGCTTATCTGTATTGCATTCTCTTTTCCAGGGTTATCTCTTTTTATTTGAGTTATATGATATACAAGGGATAACACTGAATTAAACGTTTGAGAGTCCTCAGTACTTAACACAAGACAATACAGCATTTCTTTTTAAATAAATATTTAAATAAATACACCTGTAATTTTCATTTTGGTGGAGTGAAAAATCAAGTGAAAAACCTTGAAAGCAGATTATAGACAAGAGTAGGAAACGATTAGAAAGTTAAGGAAAGGAGGCAGCAAACACTTTTTCAAACATTTTCATATTTTCTACAAATGTAGATAAGGTGCTCCGGAAGGTTATATCAGGCGTCTACATCTTAACTCTCTTCCTTTTGGAAAAGGCAAAATCAAAGACCCAACAAGTAGAGGACAGATTTCATTGCACAATCTGACATGCCCTTACAAATTAAAAGGGATAGCAATAAATATGCAAAATGGACTTAGTTAACAATGGGGATTTCCTCACTTATTTGTATTTTAATCAGGGCTCCGAGGTTAACAGAAGTGGTGTAATTAAAGTTTAGCAAAGTAGCTTATTGAAATGCCAGTTTTATATCTATCTTCCTGGCATTAAATCCAAGTAGGCAGGGTTCTGTAGGCAAATTTGACCTCAGCATTAATGCATTCCCAGCAGCTGGGGACTGGTTTTGCCAGCTTTACACATCAAAACAGAAGTTTTGCATGAAAATGATTACATGTATCACCAAATACATAAATACTGATAGATTAAGGAATGTGGTTTGGTTGAATGATGTGCACACGCAGAGTTATATTTTTTTTTTAATAAAGTCTTCATAAATAAGACTTTTTTTTTTTTAAATTTTTTTAACGTTTATTTATTTTTGGGACAGAGAGAGACAGAGCATGAACGGGGGAGGGGCAGAGAGAGAGGGAGACACAGAATCGGAAGCAGGCTCCAGGCTCTGAGCCATCAGCCCAGAGCCCGACGCGGGGCTCGAACTCACGGACCGCGAGATCGTGACCTGAGCTGAAGTCAGACGCTCAACCGACTGAGACACCCAGGCGCCCCTTCATAAATAAGACTTTAAAGTATGGTTGTGTGTGTGTGTGTGTGTGTGTGTGTGTCTGTACACACAGAGTCATTTTCAAAACGAGGTCCTTGGAACAGTAGCAGCGGCAGCATTACGGGTAACTTGAAAATGAAACTTCTCAGGCCCGTTCCAGATCTACCGAGGGTAGAATTCTGCAGTCTAGTTTAACAAGCCCTCCAGGTAATTGGGATGCGTGTTTATCTTTGAGAACTGCTAGATTAGTTTATAATTAAACAGAAGCAACATCAACCATCCCCACTCAGGAGAAAAAAAACCACAAAAAACAACTCAATTTTTTAATACTACATGGCTTCTAACTCAGTGATTATTGCATCTAGATCTCACACTAAGAATAGTGATCTCTTTGAATGTTGTGCTGGATTTACTGAGATGGGAAAAATTAGCCTACTGAATTTTATGGTCGGCTTATTTTCAAGGGTTAGACTATAGATACTTTAGGCTTCAGCTTCTCACCCCGCATAAAACACTGCTATTCCAAATGAATTTAAACACGTTTCAATGCTTAGCAGGGACTTGAAATTCAGGGCTCAACAGAAGTTAGATTTTACCATAGTAAGAGTCTGTGAATTTTGTAGCCAATTATACTTTTACTTGAATTCCAGTTTTCAAACTAATCTGAGGCTCTGTAGTTCTAATATGCTCTATGGCAATTATTTATCAGAGCATACCAGGATTTAAAAATACTTAAGAAGCAGGGACAAAGAAAACAAAAGCAAAATATGTACGAAAAGCAAAAATGTTCTGAGATTTGAAGCAATGAATAAGAAAGATATTTAAAGTTAGCTTCATCCATTTTTAATGTATTTATACAAAATAAGATATATTTTGGTCATGTTGTTTTGATGGATCTTAATAGTAAATGAAAACATGGAAATAAGTAACTTAAATTCTTTAAGGTAAAATATTATAAAGCGAATTTGAAATAAATTCTTGGTATGAAACACCCCTAAATTTCTACTCTATTAAGTAATTCGCCATATTGATAGAAGCCCGAATTCCCCCAGTTCTGGCAAACTGTCATCTGCAAACTCTGCCTCTACGTAATTCTAGACTTGTCTTTTTAATGTTTCAAGTTCTAAGTCAACCCTTTCCTTCTCCTCTGAGCTAGCCCAGTCAGAATTAGTTAATTTATTTTCCTAGTATTGTGTACCCCTAGTGACTACTGCCTCATATGGTATTTATTGTTTACACCTGCTTTTCTCAGATTGTATATTTCCTGAGAGTCTGGTAGTGGCATTGTTGTAGCCTCTGAGGTATGGAACAATCCTTGATATAACAAGGATGTTTAAAAAATCATTTCTTGGACTTACTTTGTTATGCTCTGTGTTTTTCCTGAAGCTCGTTTGAAAGTTACAGGGATTCTGTCAGGCTATTAAGAAGTCATTCGGAATCTCCCGTGTTATGTGGAGCCAGATGTAGGGTCACTTGAGAAGAGCTGACCTTAGTTTAGGTATCATTTGCCAGTTTGAACATCCACAGTTTTGAAAGGAATCACCTGATTCTAGAGAAGCATTTATGAACAGCGTAGACAGTGGTATCAAATTATAAGGAAGGAAGGAAGGAGAGAAAAACGCCACTAACTCTGTATCAGAGATCAATGAGTCTTAATATTTGAATAGATGGTAAATGCACTCAACATTAATCAGTTCTTAGACCCTGGGGTGATGTTTGGGGCAGTCCCTATGTCCTTCCAGGAGTGGTGGAGACACAGTCAACAGGCAGGTCCCCTGAGCAAGCCAGAATGATTTCACGAAATATTTGACCTTCAAGTAAGATCACTCAGCTTGGACTATGGGGAAAAGGTCATATTTGTCACCATCAATACAGGTGTTTTTTCTTCGTTTGCATCCTCTTCTTTACATGCTAGGCCTTCACATTGTAAACTTCTGGACCATTGACGGGTGAAGCACTGATTTCACCCTCCTATGCATTTCTTGAATGAGCACCTGAGCCTTGAATGTTTTATACATGTGATCTGTGGTCAGATTCTCTTCTGACGCTAGTGAGATCTGCTCCGGCACCCAATGAACTAGGTGGCCTTGATGGCGGTAGGTGGTGGGTGTATTGAGGAAGCGGCAAAGCAGTGACTTTCCTGTTTCCCCACTCTTTTATTTTAATTCATTGGGATTAAAGATCTTGGTTCTTTTTGTCTTTCATAGTCTCTTTTTCATGAACACACACACTCTTCTTCCTTCTTCTGCATAGTCCTTGCTAGGTACTTCATATATTTTCAGGCTTTCTATTCCTTCCTTTCTTTCTTGCATGCCCACCTTCATTTCTTATTTTGCCAGAGTTACACCTTTCTCTTGCTCATTTAACATCAGAATAATGCTAGTGATACACATCTAAAAAGAACAAGTGATAGGATTTGGAGTGAAAATACCTTTTCACCCTCAGATCTGACTCTATTGTTGCCTTTTAAGGAATTTGTTTTTTAACTTCTTCAGGTAGAATGAAACTTTTCCTTCTGTATAGTTATTATTATATATATACAGCTGTTGTTACGTGTGTGTGTGTGTGTGTGTGTGTGTGTGTATATATATATATATATATATATATATACATACACACATATATATTACTTTGTACTTAGGGTATTACATCATTTTGCTTATGGAAGTCATCATTTTATCCCTTAACTTGTGGTCATTCAAGTATATGTCCCATCTTCCATACTAAATCACCAAGTACCTCACAGTTTGCTGTGAGGATTAACTGGGGAGATCTTATGTATGTGTGAAGTCCCTGGGTCATCGTAATGCCCAGTACAAATTTGTTGACAGCAAAAAAAAGAAATCACTTATCACTCATTTTTGGAGTCTGGAAAATGTTCTAAACGTCTTAAAATCTCAACCGATATCTCTACCTTACCATCGTGGTATAATGAAACCTACACATCCTCATGTATATGTGTATCGGGAGGTAGAAGAGAAGAAGAAAATGTTAATTGCATAGCAACTAAAATGTCAGATGTCACATTGTAATTGCAAATATTCTATTAGTAGGAATCATCACTGCTAGGAATTGTCTCTTCTTTATTCCACAGGCTCCTCATGTACTAGAATCTACCACTCAGAACACTATTTCACGTGTGAGCCTATGAACAGAAAAATAGATATTTATACATATATGCTTGATGAGTAAAGTTTAACAAGGGAAAAATCTCTTTAGTATGTGTGCCTAGAGATCAGAAGTAGCTTTATCAGATCCGTCATCAGGTCATTCCCTATTTTTATCATTGGCTTTTGGTAAGACAGTAGTGACTTATGTGGAGATACCCTGTGATTAATTTGAATTTAGCAATAATAACAGCTGCAAGTGTAAACAATAATAGGATACCTGAGAAACAAAGCAAAGAGTTTGCATATATTCAGTGTAAATTAGGTGCCAATAATATGTGTTAAATAAGCAACTAAGCTCCTGATCTTCTCTGCTCTGAGACTCAGTCTGTTTCTCATCGGTAAGTGAAAGGTAGAACCTTCTGTGCATAATTAGCACCAGGAACATGAACGTGTTTGCTCTGGTAAGTACCTGCTGTCATTATTAGGGGCAGAGACACATCTCTGTGGATAGAAACATGTAATGGACCACTGCATCAAAAGAATCTTTGTGGGACACGAAGTCCTGGAAAGAAGGAGCAACTGGGAGTAAATGATCAATGGCTGTGAAAATTAGCCTTGCAAACAGAACTAATGAAAAGCTAGGCTTTTAGAATCTATCAATCCATGATGTTCCTGAATGATGGCTGTGAGTGAATGAATATAAATCGCTTTCCAAATGAAGGGCATATTGTCTAAAATAGCTGAAAGTCATTTCTCGGAAAGAAGAGAATTAATCTGGAGAAGGAAACAGAGACTTTTCCCAGTGTGCTGGTATTGCACCCCGAGAGGCTGAGAGCTGAAATGTATCAATTTCACATGTTATGACTTGCACCATCTGTGGGAAACAGTGGGGTGCTAACTCTGGCTTCTCCCATTTGAAATGAAGAGGTGTGTGCGTTTTGATGTAGTTTCTTCTACTGGGGTCTCATGGGCCTTACAACATTAATTTTATCTGGTTTTAGGTGAATTTAAACAAGTCTGAGCTTCCCGAGAAACTTGATCCTTCGTATGTGATGTTCAGAGGAAAGGTGGGTGGGTAACACCTTGTGGTTTGAAAACACTCTGACTTTCTGGGTGTGCATGCTGAAAAAATATATACTTAATGTCTCGAAGTTTACTGGCAGGTTTGGTAAAGAATATAAAGCACATACGGATCATAAAAATGATTCAGGAGATGGAAAGGTGGATCTTTATTAGGATCAAGTGCAACATTTATTTGGGTATTAATCATCTAGACCGAAGGCAGAAAACTCTAGAATGGAAAGCAGTATGGTACAGTGGCCTCTTTGGAAAACCCCTCCTAGTACTTTTTTACTTGTGTCTGTGTGCTTAGCGAAGCTTTAGCTTTCTCATCGGTAATCCAGGGATAAGTATACCTTCTACATTATGTTATTGAGGGACTTAAATGAGATTTGCAAATGAAGGACTTAATGTTTGGCCCATAATCACTTGATAAACATCAGCTATTCTACAAATACTTAAAATTATGTTGTTCACATTTTTCAAGTATGCCGTTTAATATATCTGTAATAAAACATAGCCCTTAGAATTAAACAATAGCTAAAAACCACTAGAAGCTAACTAAGCATTTATTTGCTATAACTTCTTCCAAAGTAGGTACTGCAATGATCTTATAGATGAACAAAGTAAAGTATGATAAATAGCTTGGGTAGGATCACACAGTTAGCAGATGGGTTCAGTTCAAATTTAAATGAAGACTGTTGCAGAATCATTTCAGTAATGTCTACATCCAACATGGGGCTCACATTTACAACCTGAGATCAAGAGTTGCACCTTCTACTGACTGAGCCAGCCAGGTGCTCCTGTTACAGAACCATTTAAAAAATATGCTTGAGCTTTCTAATTTTAGAGGTGGAAAATAACATTCAAAAAGGACCAATTGCTCCCCAAAGTTAGAAAGCTAGCCATGGCAAATCAGACTAAACTTTGGGTTGAGTTTCAACCTACTTATCTTTTTTATTCAATTAGGTGTTTATTTTTTTCTCCATTAGCTGTACTCAGTGGAAGTTGATGCAACCACCACAGAAGAGAGAAAGCTGGGTGAAGAAAAATATTCAGAGTTTGAGGATCAAGATTTTAAAAATAGGGTCAGTGACTTCTGGTTTTTCAGGAGACAAAACAGAATTCTCCCTACTCCTCTATGCATTTTCATAAACTTGGAAAATTTCCAGTTTTCTTTCCTGGACATCTATCTCATACTTACCTGATTTTTACAGGAAGGTCTACCATTACTGATTAATTCATTTGGGTTTATTATTTCCTTCCTTTATTTTTTGTGGTGGGAAAAAAAAGGAAATTCTTTGAGTGGCGTTATAAGATAATAAGACCTTTCAAGATAGAAAAAAAAAATGTTCGCTAGAAAGCCACATGGGGTCTATAATAGGAAATGTGGAATGAAAAAGGTGAAACAGGACAAAAAAAAGTGAAGCTTTATTTATAGCTTTGCCTAAGGTCAACTCTTGTAAAAGAGTTGTTTTAACACATACTTGCCTCCTCCATAAGGATGCAGTAGGGATGAAGGAAGTCAGCATAAGTGAAAACAATATGAATCCTTAGAAAAGGGTTCAAAATCCAAATTATACCCTTTCTTTCTCCTTAAAAATCAATTCGGTGTGGCCACTTTCAGAGAAGAAGAAATTGCTTTTGAATCATAGATCTGAATTCTAAAATCCAATCAAAAACCTTGCACTCAGATGTTCCAGATACATTTTTTATAAGTTTCAAATCCATTTTTCATAAGGCCTAAAATGGAAAAAAATCTGTCATTTGTAGAATGTCTCTATTCTAAAAATATTTTCTGGTACTTTGGGCTTTTCACTATATTGCATGCTATACATTCTTATAAATCTCTGGATGAGTAAGGGAAATGGAATAGAAAATTGTTTTAAAGAACAGCCCAGTAAATATAAAAGTTACAAGACATCAATATGCCATGAATAAATTATTTGCAATTCAGAAGGAGTAAACTGTGTTGTATGTGTGGGACATTTTAAAAAAAAAGATGATTTCTTTCCCATTGGGGTCCTATATCTCACCGAAAGAAATGTGGAACTAATGAAACATGACATTCTTTAAATAATATAAATGAGAAGAATTAGGGAAAAGAATTAGGGGGAAGGGACAAAACGTGAAGATTAGCTGGTGCCTTCCAGTAGCTGAACAGAGGCACAGGGGCAGGCTGTCTTGGGGGTAATCATAATTACATATTCTCACGTATCAAGGAGATTCTTCGTGGACTGGGGAAGTTTCTTTTTTGTTCGCTACCAAATATGTCTTCGTTGAAAAGAATTCTGGTCCGCCCTCTTAGGAAAAGAAAAAAAAAAAAACCAATCTACTAGAACAGTGAGAAATCTATTTGTAGGGCTCTTACTAATCTTTCATGAAGCCCCGGCTGCTGTCTCCATTAGACACCAAAAATAACATGAGGCAATACATGAATATGCAATGAAATATTAAAGCTGCTCGCCAAACTGGGTGGGGGGGGGAGTGTCTCACTACTACAATAGGGAAATTACCAAAATTAATGTGACTTTCTAAAATCCAGCAGGAATTGAATCCCAGGTGCTTGTCAGTTAGTGAGATGCGAGTGATAGGCATAAAAACTAAAGGAGAAGGAGGAGGTGCTGTGAGTATTGCTCTCTTAACCATGCCTACGGCACCATGACGAGAAAGGGAGCTGTTCCAGAGCAGCTGCTGCTATGACCTCCCTATGATTCCCTCTGTTATGCTCAATGACTTTTAACAAGTTATTTTGGGCGCAGTTACTGGGCTCCATCCACTATATATAATATATACATATATATAAATATATATATTTTATTCTTTGCTGGTATAGTGCCACTTGAATGGGCTTAGAGAGTTATGTAAAACAAACCAGATGGCAGCTGCTTGGGGTTTGAGGCACCTTGTGCTGTAAGGGGGTGTAGAGAAAAAAAGAAACAACAAAAAAGCAAAAACCAAATGCAAACACAATGTTTAGAAGAGATGACTGTATTTTTTTTGAATCTATTAGCAAAACACTCCTAAAGCTATAAATAGAGTAGACAAATGTTCAGTAAACTTTTAAGTGAGACCCAGATTCGATGATCTTTTAAGGAGGAAAACAATAATAATATTTATACTCATCTCCAAGAACTGATGTGTCATCACAGCTAAAGGGCCTGTTAAGTGTTTTAACATGACTATTTTTTTGTCTTCTGCATGGACTCAGAAAACATGAAATTGACATTCACTAATTATTCATTTGCAGTGAAAATGAATCTCAGGCCTTAATTGTCTACTACTTAGAAGATGACAAATTACATTTTCAGGAGGAATCTGGCAGGAGGAAATGTATCCCACAGCTAGTACGTGGTGTGGGAAGTGAGGAGCTGAGGGTCCAATTCCGGCTTTACCACTGAATGGACATTTCATTTAATCTTTGGGGGAGTCAGCCTCTCAGAGACATTTTTACTAACTAAAATGGACATCACGAATACAATTATTTCCTTTCTCTCAAAAAATTCTAAAAGTTTCATTTCTTTTCTAGATCTGAAGAGAGTAAGAAATTAAAGGTCACATGAATAAAAACCCTGTCACAGTAGATAAGTTATGGGAAAAGGAACACAATTCCAATGTTCTTGTTCTACATTTGAGGGAAGAAAGTGCCAAACTGTGTAGAACTCAGAACCAAAGTCTCCTACACTCTCTCCACCATTCTGCAGGATGGTTTTTTTTTCTTTAACAAAGTAATGGCTTATGTGCAACAGATAAAAATAAAATGCAAACTAACCGTGGGTATCATGTATGTAATGAGGAAGTTTGTGCGCAACTGATAAAGTGAGCGTGACTGAATTTTATGCTATGTCAGTTACAAGTATTTTATACTTGTGTAAAATCCAAGGGATTCTAGAAAATTACAGGCAAAGAAAGAGTAAAGTTCTGGGAAATGTGAATATGAGGGGATCCCCGAGCCTCAAAAAAGCCCTGTAGTTTCAGGGAAAAGGATACAGAGGAGTTTGTTGAACAAATAAAGATGATATGTAAAAAACTATAAAATAAAATGAACCCTTTTGAGCACTAAAAATGTCAAAAGATTAAACACTTCAACTCCTGACATGCTGAAGGGTTGCACCTAAATTTCTGTCGACCAAAACTTTTGAAGATTTTAAAAAATGCCTGTCATGTTATCTAGTGGAAATTAATGGAAATATAGGATATACCTCAAAAAAAAGCATGGATAGTTAACTTGCTGTGCAATATCTAATCATTAAATGATAACTTACTTGGTTAGGTAAAACATTGATATTTTCTAACCAGTTTTTTATTATATACTATTGTTAGACATCTTTTGTCTAATGGTATATAGCTGCTTGTAGTATTTACTTTTTGGATAGGTGATTCTTTCTTTCTTTCTTTCTTTCTTTCTTTCTTTCTTTCTTTCTTTCTTTCTTTCTTTCTTTCTTTTTTCTTTTCTTTCTCTCTCTCTCTCTCTGTCTTTTACATGCATTTGTCATTTATCTCCAATAAAGATGTAAGCTTCTTGAAGAATGAGATCATTCCTTCTGCAGTGCAAACTTGTTTAAGAAGATGTTGTGTGGCCATTTATTATCTGGGTCCTCTAAAGAAATCTAGCAGACTTTCTTTCTTTCTTTCTTTCTTTCTTTTTTCTTTTCTTTCTCTCTCTCTCTCTCTCTCTTTTACATGCATTTGTCATTTATCTCCAATAAAGATGTAAGCTTCTTGAAGAATGAGATCATTCCTTCTGCAGTGCAAACTTGTTTAAGAAGATGTTGTGTGGCCATTTATTATCTGGGTCCTCTAAAGAAATCTAGCAGAGAAGGGACATTGGAAAAGTGGGATGTTGTTTTGTAAACTATCACACTAGAATCATACCAACATGCACCTACCCTCAAACATGCCCGATTGACTTTACCATATTAAACATGATTGCCTGGAAAAATAGTCTGGTTAGATAAAAATGCAAGTGGATAGGTGAAGAGTAAATAAAGTGGCATTTGATTTTTATTATGATAGTCCCTCAGTATCTAGTTGTCATTCAAATATATGACTCTTCATAAGCAATGGTGATTGACTTACTGGGAACACGGTTAATTAGTCATTCACAAATAATAGGAAATGATGTCTGAGGTCCACTCTTTTTTTTTTTTTTTTTTTTTTTAATTTTTTTTTTCAACGTTTTTTATTTATTTTTGGGACAGAGAGAGACAGAGCATGAACGGGGGAGGGGCAGAGAGAGAGGGAGACACAGAATCGGAATCAGGCTCCAGGCTCTGAGCCATCAGCCCAGAGCCTGACGCGGGGCTCGAACTCACGGACCGCGAGATCGTGACCTGGCTGAAGTCGGACGCCTAACCGACTGCGCCACCCAGGCGCCCCTCTGAGGTCCACTCTTGAGTGTTACTAGTGCTCTTGACGATCAGTAGTTACTGACCAAAATGGCAGTTCACAGTAGAGGGGACCTGGCTCTCAATATATTTTGATGCTTGGTGACATTTCTGTTTGCTAGTGAAGATGTTCTTTCTCTGTAAGGACAGAGCCCATGTAGTTTTATGGCAGGAAGGAACAGAAATTCTGAGATAGAATCTTCAGAAAAAATGTTCAACCTTTACTAGTCTAAAGAGAAATATTCAGTTTCTAAATTATTAATCTTTCCTAGTGAATCTAAAACAGAGTGTGCATGTTAGAAAAGATAATGTCTGGGGCCAGTGGGGTGCAAAATAAATTTCCATTCCTATGCTTCTGTGCCTGGGTAGAGAGTAAAGTTATTTTATTAGGGAAAAAAAGTTGAAACATAGAGTTTAAAAACCTATTTAATTTTGGTCAACTGAGACATCCTGAATACTGGATATCCTTTCTCCAATTCAGTTTAGGGTGATACTGAGTTGTATCTGCAGAGCTAGAAGACACATTGAAGACAACAATTTGGTGGTGACAGTAGCAATGGAAAAAATCTTTAAGACTCAAATTAATTTCTAAATGGTGGGCGAGGGAAGGCTTGCCGATGGTCACATGGCCAGAAACTGGCAATACTTACTTAAGACTCATCATTTTCATGTCAGTACTAGCTCAGACTATTTACTCAATACATTACTAAATCCTACCCTTGAAAAGTTAAGTGAGTTGTCTCATGTTACACAGTGGTAAAGGTATAAATTCCATCTGGAGCTCAAATGTTGTTAAGTGATGGTTCATAGCCTGTCGTATAGTTATAGAAATAGAATTATAATCAGAAAAGTTTACATAGCATTTAAATGAAAGGGAAAAATACAAGTGAATTTTGGACTACCAACCAAGGCCCCTGTGAGCTTCCTACCGTATGAAGTATTGATAATGAGTAACAGTCTGACTAACTTCCTCCTTGTACTCATGATTTAAATAAAAAATAATTATTGGCTATTTCATAGCAACATAATCACTGTGTGGGAAAAATACTGATCCATGCAGGCAAAACCGCAGAATGTTGCCTCACCCTGGGAGGTTTGTTGCTTCTGATATTTTAGGAAAGGTGGCTAAAAAATGGTGGCTGGCAGAGGCTGAGATTTTGTCCTGCTGTGAGCTGCTGAGGGCACAAACACACTGGAAAGGAGTTGTAATTTGTGGATTGTGCTGAGCTTCGTGTTATGAGATTAAAAAAAATGAAGTTGTTTCCTATAATTATGCCCAGCAGGCATAGAACTTACTACCTTAGTGCTTGCTCAAAAACTTTAGTAAGCATTGATTGACCCTTGAGAACAGCCCAGAAAACAAATAGAAGGTACGGATGGATCTCAACTGAACATTGTGTGTTTACCCACGGAACAAAGAAGATTAGAGGAATGAGCTTGAAGGGAGATCTCTGTGGTCAGAGGTAGGAGAGACTGTGGGAGCATGTGGTTCATGTTCCTCTTCTAAGAGAAAACTCAAGCCACATGGGCTCTTTAGTCTACAGCAGGGTTTCTCTGCCTTGGCACTGTCCAGTGTGGACTGGAGAACTCTTTGTTTGGGAGGCTGTTCCGTGCATTGTAGGATGTTTCACAGAATTTTAGATGTGAGTAATGGACCAGTTGTGGCAACCAAAAATGCCACATATTGCCCCAAATTCCTTAAGGCAAGATCACCCTTAGTTTTGAACCACCACTGACTAAGATGAACAGTTTCTCCTTATAGAAGACAAATATCGTAGCTGTCCATCTTAGTGTGTTCACTAAACACTGGCACAACCCGTCCAGCACCACTCAGTGCAGGAAGAGACAGGTATGGGCTACATATACCATAACATCTAAGCCAGTCTAATTCAAATGTATATGCTACAGGGGCTGAGACTTTGTCTGGCTTGAATCCCTAACACCCAGATTAGTGGCTTGCATATAATTATCACACAGGAAATACGTGCTATAGCTCAGGCAGTGGATGTGTGATAAATATTGCCTAAATTCTTGACTAAAGGACCATAATATGTTTGGTTTTTATTCCGAATGATTACTATGAAGACCAGGTTTTAGTTTGAATGATTACTATAAAGAGCAGGTTTTATTCTGAATGATTACTATAAAAAACATGTTACAAAAGCAGGTTACAAATTGACCTACGTTAATAGAAGCCTGAACATTATTGTTTTGGTAGAAAATATTTAAATATTCACAATTGTTAGGCCTTTAAAAAAGAGAAATAAGGCTGATTTCTAATGTATGTAATAGACGATTATTAATGCCATCACCAAGGGCAGTAATATGGTGCAGTTCCCTTTGATATTAGATTTAAAAAATCTTTTAGCAGAAATGCTAAGAGTTAAAATACGTATGTTTTTAATTGTAGTTCAGATCTTTGCTTTCAGTCAGTTAAAAACTGTTGCTTTGATATGTATTGGCTGAAGACATACTGACCCATAAATATTCTGATGTGTAATACCCACGAAATAAAGTCCTAGAACTACATGGCATATAATCTGAACCTATCTATATCTGTCATCTAGCTATTATTTGTTAACAAATAACCTGAACCTATCTATATACCTGTTTGTTCTCAGGCTTTATGCAATGAGCTTTCCAACGTGTATTATGCCATTTTCATAATCCAAGAGACACATTCTAATTTAAGGTCCTCTAACTTCTTCATCGGGTGAACTTCTCAACTAGGGTTTATGAAAGAACTTTTAGGGAATACCTAGTTTTAGCAGTTGGGACATACTACAGGTCAAGAGAGAGAAGGAATGTTTGGGAGGAAAACTGATAGCAAAATTTCCTGAAAATCACAGAAAGGGTCACAATAAATAGTGGCAATCCTCACAGTGAGCTTAAGGAGGATGGAGACCAGTAAGAGACTACTGGAATTTGGTTTAGAGGTCATTAGAAACTTTTAAGAGAACAACTTTTATGAAATGGAAGCCAGATTATGAGGGCTTGACAGGAGAGTAAACAGAGGCTTTGATTTTAATACAGTCACTATCAGAATTTTATAGTTGAAAGGATAAGACAAAGTAATAATCCAATTCAAGGTAATAGGGTAAAGGAAGCTGTCTTTATATTTATTTATTTTTTTATTAAAAATCTTTTCTTTAATGTTTGTTTAGTTTTGAGAGAGACAGAGTGTGAGTGAGGGAGGGGCAGAGAGAGAGGGAGACACAGAATCTGAAGCAGCCCGAGGTTCTGAGCTGTCGGCACAAAGCCCTACATGGGGCTTGAACTCATGAACTGTGAGATCATGACCGGAGTCAAAGTCAGACGTTTAACCAACTGAGTCACCCAGGTGCCCCAGAAGTGGTTTTTAGAATGTGAGAGATCTAAGCATGTGTGTAAACAAAGAGAAGTTACTAGAAAAAAAATTCAAACATTTGTAAGCTAAAAAAGAGATGATTTATGGAGCACAACTGCAGAGGAAGAGTGTGTGTGTGTGTGTGTGTGTGGGGGGGGTGATTTGGAGTAACGGGAAGGGGGGGTAGCCAGCTTGGAGGAAGAGAAACAAAAAAAAGTGGAAGTAAAGATGTAGGAAAAGGAAGATAGGATTGGCTGGAACTCTAAGTGAAATATTTTTGGTGTTCACATAAAGTAAAAATCAAGATCGTCAGCTAGGAGAGAAGGTATTGAAGGGGATTTTCAGACACTGGATCTTGGGGAAGGAGGTATGCTGGACGGTGATAAAAGCCCATTGGTGTTGCATGAGGGGTATCTTAAGTGGCTCCAGTCCCATGAGTTAGTCTTCCATACTCAGTGGCTTAAGAATGGGAACTGAGAAATAAGACTATGGGATCATAGGACCTGTTTGAATGGAAATAGTAGAAACTTAGAAAGATTTAGGGTTGATATAGAGACTGTTGAGAACCCTAGGGAAATAAATGGAGAGGAAATTGTATTTTGAGGAGAGAGCAGCATATTCTAAGAAATCGCATCGTATTCTAAGAAATAAAATGATAAACATTCAGTTTTCTTTATGTTGTCAGTACTTCACTGGTAAATCTCTGAGATTTCTTCCTACTCTAAATTTCCAATGTATGAATTTGTTTTATTTTGTATTTTTAATTAGTCCAGGAGAAAAACAATCATAAACCACTATAGCTTCAAAATACCACTTAAGCAGGTTTGTTTAATATTATAGTCTGGCTTTGTTTCTGCAGTGGCATCTACCATCTCTATAATTTAAATTCTATTTATTGATTAATTGACTAATTGGAGAGAGCATGAGTAGGGGAGAGGGGCAGAGGGAGAGAGAGAGAGAGAGAGAGAGCAAGAATCCCAAGAAGTTTTCACGCTCAGTGCAGAGTCCAATGTGGGAGCTGGATCCCATGACCCCAGGATCATGATCTGAGCTGACCTCAAGAGCTGGATGCTCAACTGACTGAGCCATCCAGGAGGGCCATACCACCTATATAATTTGAATTTGAGTTTGGAATCAGGAAGTGGGTATACAAGAAATTCTTACCTTTACATTTGTTCCAAACAACTCTTACTATTTAAAACCGTTAATATTGTTAATATTTTCAGAGAGAAATAATCATTTGGTTATTGTAAGAAGTACAATGGTGGAAGACCAAGATGGCATAATATCTGTGGAGGGGGATTTGGCAATATTTGATAAAAGTATACATTTTTTGGTAATCTCTGCCACTGCAATGCCACTTCTAGAAATTTGCCCTCAAGAAACACCTTTAAAAATACAAAATGATATATATACAGACTTAATCATTGTGGTATAATATTGAAAAAAAACCCTAAATGCCAAATTATAGAAGATTAGCTGGACAAATTCTGATATATCCATAAAATGGGGTACTGTAAACCTATAAAAATGAATAAAGCATATATCTCTAAACTGATATGGAGTGAGTTTTCAGGATATATTGTTAAGTGAAACCCCACAGTGGTACATAATCTAAGGACATAAAAGAATATTTAAAAATATTGAACTTGACATAGTAGGTTTGTTGTTAGTACTGTTCTTGGTGCAGAAATCCTAAAACTTTGTTTTGTGTATTGTGTGATAGAGCAAATGGTAAATATATTGATGGTAGGTAGCAGTGTTTTCAAAGTGGAAGATGTGAAGTATGCGTATGGAATGGAGAAAGGTGAGGCAGAAGCCTTTGGTGTTGCGTCTGACTTAGAGGCAAAGTTTGAATTCATTATTTTTAAAAAAAAACTAGCCCTGTTCACTGAAAGAGCCTAGAAGAATGATATCCCAGTAAAAATAAATATATTTTGGTTTCTAAGTACCATTACCCACAGGAACAGCAACAACAACAACAACAAAACAGGACTTCTTGTTTCTAAGTCTGGGATGGGGAAGGCACAAGGCAGACCTACTTTATTACGTAAGAAAGTAAAGACATGCTCCAAATCTGTTGGGACATGTCAAAAAGACACAGGAGTTGGGCTTTCAGGGGCTCCCACTGGCGAAATTTAGGACAATGGGAGCATGAAAAAGAAAAATGATGGCAATGGGTTATAAAATGTTAAATAAAAAAAGAATCCATGAACCCAGGGTGATATTTTTAAATAAAAGGAGTAAAATCTTCACAGCAGAAGGCTGTCTCAAAATGTAATAATAAAAGTCGAAAAATCACCTTTTTGCAATAGCTAGTATAATATGTGAGTCAGGCAAGAACCCATAGATGCAAAAACCATTGTATAAAAGGGAACAGGATATTAGTTGTAAAGGTAGAATTGTACCTTTACAATGGAGCTATCCAGGGTGTTTTTGGACAACAGGTGACATTTACACGTAGACATTATATTTGATAATATTACTACACCATGTTCAATTTTGGGGTGCCTGAAAATGATGTTGTGTTTATGTAGAAGAGTAGTCTTATTTTTATTCCTAAGATACATACTGTACTTAGGGCTGAAGTGCCTATATTATTTCCATATGGTTCAGCCAAAAAAAAATAAAAATAAATAAAAATAAAAATAAAAATAAAAATAAAAATAAAAAGCTTATCGTTACACAGACAAAGCAAATATAAAAAAAAAGTTACCATTTGGTAGAAGCAAAGGGTATGTGCATGGTCATCACACTATTCTTTAAACTTGTTTTTGTAAGTTTAACATTTTCCCTATGTAAAGTTTGAAAACTATAAACTCAACAGCAAGAGCAAAAGAAGCCAAAATGTATTGTCTTGGTTGCAGATTGTAGACTGGTAGAGGTTAGGTAAAATTTTTAGGGAGTATTCATTTAACGCTGATAAATTGTGTGAGGTATTTAACTGCACAAGTTAAGAGCAAATGTAGTAACTCATGACCAGGAAGGCATTTCCGTTTGGATCATCAACACCTGTTTCGCCACACCCTCCAAGTAGCCTTAGATCTCCTGCTCCCACACCCTTGAAAATCTGCAGACAGTGCCATCATTTACATCAATACCATCTTCTCCATATCAGTTCTGTGTTTTCTGAACCAAATGGAAGAAGTCTGAAGACAAATAGTGTGAAAAGAATCAAATGATAAGTGGCTCCAATCATTTTCAAATTGAAGTGATTTGAAATACTGTATCAGTTTGACATAGTCCACTGTAGTGAGGCTATCCCTTTAGATGTTTAGAAACAATATTAGATGTTAACGTCCATTTTTCTAGGGTGGTTTGGATGTGTTTATGCCTGTTGATAAAGAGGTAAACCCAAAGGCCTTTACAGGTTTCTCCATGGGCAAAATGTTTAGTACTTCCCCATATAAACAGTGATAAAGATGATGAAGTTGTCTCTACTCTTGCCTTTGATTCATAGGAAAATAATTAAAGTAGCTACCTCATAAAGCTAATTTACCATGGAGATTTAAATAATGAATTTTGGTGGCAATGCAGAATTTCATTGCCAAAGGTTCAAATGTCCCAATGTGATGTTACTAAAATTTACTGTAAAGTATATTTTTTAAAGATGTGTGCAATAAATCTAAAAGCTGTGCTTTCATAAAAAATTTGAGAAGGGTTCCTTCTAATGGCATCTTGATTTATCCTACTTTGTCAACAGCCAAATTAAAAGTCTTCCAGCTACATTTACCCATGTGACCTTACAAAAACTGAGACTATGTACAAGTCAAGTCAAAGTATGTATTACATTATTACTATACTGATGAGCATATGATGAAGGATAAAACCCAGAGCACCAATAAAATCACAGCAGAAAATATCCATTACTTTCCTACGAGCAACCAGGCCTATGTCGCAGATGTTGTTTTCCATTGTGTTTCCATTAGGACTAAAATTGAATACAGTGTAAGGCCCATTATTTCATGGTTCCTTATTGCATTAATTTTGATAGAAGACAGGCTAAATCATGTTTTCCAGAGCATAACACATATAGAAAACAAGCTGGCTATAACTCCATTAGTTTAGAAGTGGATAGCAAATCAAATCCCTCCTATGTGATTTTTGAAAAGACAGTAAAATGCTTTTCATAGAACGTTGATGAAACTTAGATGAATATTCACTAGAGAGTCAAATACATTCTTAAAGAGTGATGGGAAGTACCTGTAAAAGTAATCAAACTAACCACTGGATGGCACCGTGACTACATTAGATTGTGTTGGCAAGACCATGTATCTGTCTCTAAAAACTCTCACATCTTTAGCAGCAAGCTCCAATCGGACAACACCAATTCCTGTTCCTAATTACAAAGATGTTGAAGAAATAGAATTTTTGAACATCCAGAGTGACTTGGCAATACCATTCCAAAGGGCTGAAAATGATTAAATGGTGCCAACCTCCTGCCCTGTCCACGGGTCTCTGGAGCTGCTTTCTCAAACCATTGTTTTCTTAATCTCTGCTATTGATGCTTTGCAAATCCCTTTTCTTATTCAGACTGCCCTTCTTTCCCAGGTCACTTATACTAGTCCACTCCCTTATTAGTGTATCATGCATAGCATGTTACCGACTACCTGTATTTTATTGCACCTTGTATCAAATCCTCAAATCTTTCTTCTAAACTCTACCTTTTATTCATTGAAGCCTGATTTCCCCCCCATGTCTCCTAACCTCTTCTTTTAAGGCCAGGAGAGTAGCTGGGCATATAACTGGTTCCTCAGTACTACTTCCAGATGACTAACCATGAGCACTTGACTACTTGCCTTTTCTGTACTTCTGTTATTTAATTCTTCATTAGCGTCACAAACGATTTCTAGGATGGGTGTCCATCTTCCTCCACCAGCTTATACTGAATTCTGCTAGCATCCTGGAGTGATTTCAGTCTATTGATGAGCCTCCGTGAAAGTCCTTTTTTTTTTTTTTTTTTTTTTTTTGGTTAAATTTTAACCTCTAATTATAGTTTGGGTTTCATCTCTGGGCATTGCTCCATTTTCCATATTACACGTTCCAAAATTCTTTCTTTCACTGTGGCCTTCTGTTTTCTTATTTTCCGTATACATTTATTCATTTTCTCATTCTCTACCCCTCTACTCTGTGTCACAGGTACTGAGGTTTTTGTTTTTGTTTTTGTTTTTGTTTTGTCCAGCAGCTAAGCCTGAACCACACCACACCTATTTTAATAATATACTATTTCTGTAGAATGTCACATCCACTGAAACATACACCACATGTGCTTGCTAATCTTAAACACCTCATGATGATTGGCTATTCCTTGCCTTCAAAATATTAATAAAGAGAGTCTTCAATCATTCTAAGTTCATTAGAAATTCACTTCAGTGTCACCTGGGGTCCTCTTTAATGCTTGGGAATTCTAGCTCTTTCTTCTGGACTTTCTACCAGACTCTCCATGGGAGACTTGTTCTTTCATCTAGCCCCTGATTTATATTCCTCTTTTAGCCTATCTCAGCCACCAACTCCTTTCTGAATTATTTCCCCATCATCCAGCCATCTGGACTCTTCATCCTTTGAACTCCATGCATGTTGTCTCCATTAGAACAAGATCACTTACTTTCACTTTGCATATTCCCGATTTGTGAAGGGGGAATTTCCACTGCACTTCTTACAGGAAAAAATAAGGGAGAGAGACTTCCATCTTGTTGGCTCCCTCCCTCCATCCTCCCCTGGGGAGGAATGCCTGCCTTGATTGATGAATTTGGGAGAAGAAATTGAGCAGGCTTGGCCTAGGGCATCTGAGGTTCTTACTATGCATGGGCTTGCCCACAGAGAGATTGCACGCTGTTTGATATGCAGTGAATTCACAGAGGGCTATACTCTGCACTTGTAGGGAGCATTGCAGATTTGAATTGTAAGCTCAACTCAAAGAGCTACATTGAGGTTACACATTTAAGCCTCACAATGCAATTAATATGCTTTCCAAAGCTGTTTTGATCTGTAGTAGCTTAATTCCTCAGTTTACCTCTCATAGGGTCCTGGACATTAGAGGAAAAAGATAGAGATGCAATTAATCAGTCCCCTTAAATCCCAAGCATTTGTATGCCTTTTAGTATACCTCATTTTATTTGTTAAGCATTTCTCTTATTAAATGCAAAACTCTTTTTCTGAGGGCAAAAACTCTTAGTAATCTGCATTACATGTACTAGAATCTTGACACCTATTCATTGACCTATGATGCCAATGTGAAAAAGGCATCTAGAATCTGAGACTGTATTGCTGACAAATGATCACACTATTTTCAAGGGAAGGTATTTCTGCCTTAGGCTTAAAAGAAAATGTCTTACTCTGTACAAATAATAACGGAAAGAAGTGAAGAATACATCATGGAAGTTCTAGAATCAAGACTGACTGAGAATGAAGAACTATAATTAACTAGAAAATTGGTAAATCCTAAATGGTATGAATGATATTTTTAGATCAAATTTAATTCATAGCATTATCAATTTTTCATAGTAGATTGTCCATGTATAACTAATCCTAGTCTCTAGAAAAAAGTCTAAGAAGAAAGCAAAAAACAAAACAAAACCAAAACAACAATAATAGCAAAAAAGCCCCCCCAAAGATCTAACTTTTCCAATTACCAAGGCCTGCTTTTAAATAAACATCAAAGTTCACCTCATCACAGATATTGTCTTCATAATTTTTCACCATGATTTCACTCTTTTGTTCTCAACAAACGTTTTATCACTTTAAAAGCATTTAAAAATGAAGTCCTAATATACCATAAGGTAGATTACTCAATGTATATACTTTATGTTTGAAAATAATTGAGAATATGTGAAATTTGGACATTTAGTCCAAAGCATTTAGAACCATTGTATAAGCAATTGTAAAACTCCAGTGAATGAAAATGTTGCAAAATTTAAAATGTCTACATCTGTATTTAGAAATTACTGAGGCACGTTTTCAAATTCATTTTGAATTTTTCAGTGTCGAAAGCTTTTTCTCTCTATTGTAGAAGTGAAGAAAAATGGTATAGGTTTGCATGATGATTCAGTAAAAATGCCTCAGAAATAACAGATTTCTTTAAATTCAGAAATATTAATTATCACTTACTGAGTCTTTATACTACTTAATACTATTTAAGTACTTTTTCAACACTCTTATCACTTAATCTTCTCATTAAAACAAGGAGGGAGACATTATATTATCCCAGATGAGGAGACTGAAGTTGGGAGAGACAAAGCAGTTTAAGTCACACAGGTGGCAGAGAATATGGCCAAGATTTAAACCCAGATGGTGTAGGTCCAAAGCCCGTGTGTCTAATCACTCTGCTAACTTACTCCTCTTCTGGAAAATCATGCAGTAGTTTTGTCAGATTAACCCTCAACTGAATGAATAACTGAATTCTGGAGGAAATATATGAAAATGGTGGGAATTCACTTGAAAAACCTAATTTATATTTGGCAACATGACTAATGTGGAGGTCAAATGATGCTTCCTCTTCTATGGTAATTTAGTAACAGCAAGAATCTTCTTCCTTAAACATCAGTCTCCTCATGCCACACTCCTTCTCAGAAGCATATATGGCGAATCCCAAAGGTGGCTGCTTTATTTAGAGATACAGAGACAGAGCGTGAGTGGGGTAGGGCCACAGAGAGAGGGAGACACAGAATCCGAAGCAGGCTCCAGGTTCTGAGCTGTCAGCACAGAGCCCAGGGCTCAAACTCGTGGACCCTAAGATCATGACCGGAGCCGAAGTTGGATGCTTAACTGAGCCACTCAAGCACCCTTAAGATATTTTTTTTCATACCATTTATACTTTAGACCTTCCAGAAGTCAGGGATGTAAATATTTTGTATGAGTCCTCAAGTGACTGGTTGCATACTTACTGTTCTTTATACAATTTGATAAGTACTGTTGGATACTTAACTTTTCGCGTGTGAAGTTTTAGAGCCATTAAGAAAAGAATAGGAATTATCTAAGAGGCAGATGGACAGACTGGCACTAATGGGTTAATGGCTGTAGAGTTCTAAGGATGGCATTTTTTAGAAAGATATTTACGAATGCAGAAAAATCACCGACTTCCTGCTGTCCCTTGATTCATCCATAATTTCATTGGGACTCTCATTTAAAAGTATCGACATTGTTGAAAATCCATTTAATTTGCCATTCACAAAAGCATTCAACTGGTGATTGCTGCAAACAGGGAAAATTGCTGCTCAAGTATTCAAGATGCCTTGAAAAGAATATTGAAAACTTTAAAGATGAAGAGACTAATGACCCAACAGCATGTGAAAAAGCTGTGTAGAAATGTGATTGTTTATTACTGTTGAGGCCTAGCAACATTAGAAACCAGATGTGCTAATTTAGGTAAACCTGCAAATAATCAGCTTCTCATCTTATATACACTCACAAACAATAGTTAGGACTTCAAAATCACATCCTTGTTAACCTCAAATAACATACCCAAACTCATATATTTCTGAGAATAAAGCTCTAGTCTGAAACATTGCTTTCATTTAAAGACAGTTTAGAAAATCATGCGTTTTTTAAACTGTAACAAATACCGTCCCTTGTCTTCCTAGTGACTGTATTGAAAACATTTAAAAGTAAAATTGAAATGTGAAAAAGATGTCTTTATTCCATAAATATTAACGATTCACCAGTAAGAACTAGCAGTCTTCTGTGGGAAAGAGAAAGTAATGAAATTTAGTGCAGGATGTCCCATCTTTGCTAAATCGAAATATCACTTGGTGGGTTTATTAAAAAGGAAGATTCTTGACTTAATACTACTGCTTACATTTTGAGTTCCAAACGTTTTCCTAACACAGTTTTGTTACATTTATTCATTAAAACAACCTAATGAGTTATAGATGAAAAAACTGAGGCTCGGTGAGGTAATTTGACACCTGTCACTCAAATAAGGCTTTATCCTAGATCTCCTTGCTTCTCCTAAGCTCTCTGCCTCTTCACATGTATAAATGAATCACTAGAACACTAAGGAGTTCAGTGTGTGTGTGTGTGTGTGTGTTTTAGACCTTAGCATAATGTCTTCTTAATTCCTTGTTTTAATTCTCATTTATTGGACTTTAGGGAAGTATGGCTAAATATATATGGTCCCTGACATTTTAGTCCTCTAATATTTATTTTTTTGTAAAAATAAAGACCAGTTTCTCGGTATTAGGCTCAGTAAGTTTCAATAACACATCCTTGAAAAAGTCATTTGATACTTGTTTTATGCTTGTTTATATTACAAAATTTTATAAGTTTCACATTGAGGGTGGAGAAGGAATCATACATATATATACATTTTTATAGTATACATTTCAACTCTGTTCCTCCCTCTGAAACACACACACTCTCTCACTCATAAGTCAGGACATAATACAGTGTTTTGTATACAATATTATGCATACAATTTGTACATAATGTACACAATACTTAAGTATTATGAATGCTAGATGACAGATTTAATGAAAGTGGCACATACCATGAATAAATTTTTGGTTTTTGTTGATTTCTTTTATATCTTTAAGAGACTCAAAGTATGCCTTACTTATACTTGAAATGATAAGGTGTTCAAGGCTAGGAAATTGCTCACCATTTCTCTACCCTCTCCACAGAGACACTGAGATGATTATTTGATAAGAACTCAATGAAGAACTAACTTCAATTGCCTAACCTTTCTAAAGAGATGTTTTAATCAAACAGTTGTATTTATTTTGTTAAAAATGCTATTCCTTCAAGTCCATTATATTTACTAAACACTCTAATAGCAATATATTAATGTTGCGCTGCATTGTTCACAAAGCACTTTCATTAGAGAGCTCATTGTGTTTGAGGTGGTTTACAAAACAGTAGTAGAAATTATACTTGTTTTACATATAAAAAAGTGAAACTCAGGAATTAAATTTGTTTTTTTTTTAATATATGAAATTTATTGTCAAATTGGTTTCCATACAACACCCAGTGCTCGTCCCAAAAGATGCCCTCAGAGGAATTAAATTTGAATGATTTTCTCAAGAGAACCCAGCTAGTAAATCTAAGATTTTCCACACTGAATCCAGGTGCCTTTCTGCTGTGCCACTGTGGTCTTTGAAAAGCCTTCCCCTAGAATCCAGCTAACTTTTGTACAGTATCTGTAGTGCCTTCATGTACATTATCTCATTTGATCCTCACAAGGCCCAGGAAGAGATGTATTTTTATACCTATTTTGATGTCCATTGTGTTTCTAAAATTGGAACAAGAACATGTTATGAGCCAGGATTTAGGGCTCCTTGTAATGCTATTGAAGCATTACTAGAGCATCACAGAAAATAAAATGAAATTTTGGTCTAAAGAGATGACCTAGATGGCTACTCAATACTGTATGTTTTTCTCTCCAAAATATTCTTCTTTAGAATATCATCTTTGTCTTCTATGTAGTCTTTGTAGTGACTATATCAATATAGAGCTGGTTCTTCCTTGCATAGAATATGATAGAACTTTCTCCCTAAGGTCAGGAACATGACAGGGATGTCCCCTCTCACCACTGATGTTCAACAGAGTACTGGGAGTCCTAGCCTCAGGAATCAGACAGCACAAAGAAATAAAAGGCATCCAAATCAGCAAGGAAGAAGTCAAACTTTCACTCTTTGCAGATGACATGATACTCCATGTGGAAAACCCAAAAGACTCCACCAAAAAACTCTAGAACTGATCCATGAATTCAGCAAACTCATGGATTATAAAATCAACTTACAGAAATCAGTTGCATTTCTATACAGCAGTAATGAAGCAGCAGAAAGAGAAAGCAAGGAATCAATATCATTCACAATTGCACCAAAAGACTTAAAATAATCTAGGAGTAAACCTAACCTAGGAGGTAAAAGATGTGTATGCCGAAAACTATATAGAAAGCTCAGAAAGAAATTGAAGAAGACACAAAGAAATGCGAAAACACTCCATGTTCATGGATTGGAAAAACAAATATTGTGAAAATGTTGATATTACCCAAAGCAATCTACACATTCAATGCAATCCCTATCCAAATAACACTAGCATTCTTCACAGAGCTGGAACAAACAATTCTAAAATTTGTATGGAACCAGAAAAGACCCCAAATAGCCAAATAAATCCTGAAAAAGAAAACCATAACTGTAGGCAGCACAATTCCAAACTTCAAGCTGTATTACAAAGCTGTAACCGTTAAGACAGTATGGTGCTGGCACAAAAAAAAGACACATAGAGCAATGGAACAGAATAGAGAACCCAGAAATGGACCCACAAACGTTATGGCCAACTAACCTTTGAAAAAGAAGGAAAGAATATCCAATGGAAAAAAGACAGTCTTTTCAGCAAATGGTGTTGGGAAAACCGGACAGCGACATGCAGAAGAATGAACCTGAACCATTTCTTACACCATACACAAAAATAAACTCAAAATGGATGAAAGGCCTAGACATAAGACTGGAAGCCATGAAAATTCTAGGGGAGAAAATAGGCAACAACCTCTTTGACCTTGGCCTCAGCAAGTTGTTACTAGAATGTCTTTGGAGGCAAGGGAAACAAAAGCAAAAATGGACTTTTGGGATCTCATCAAGATGAAAAGCTTCTGCATGGTGAAGGAAACAATCAGCAAAACTAAAAGGCAACCGACAGAGTGGGAGAAGATATTTGCAAATGACATATCAGATAAAGGGCTAGTATCTAAAACCTATAAAGAACTTATCAAACTCAACACCCAAAAAACAAATAATCCACTGAACAAAAGGGTAGAAGGCACGAATAGACACTTTTCCAAAGAAGACGTTCAGATGGCAGTAATGCTCAACATTACTTACTCTCAGGGAAATACAAATCAAAACCACAATGAGATAACACCTCACACCTATCAGAATGGCTAAAATTAACAACTCAGGAAACAACAGATGTTGGTGAAAATGTGGAGAAAGCATAACACTTTTGCACTGTTGGTGGGAATGCAAACTGGTGCAGCCACTCTGGAAAAGAGTATGGAGGTTCTTCAAAAAATGAAAAATAGAGCTACCCTACAATCCAGTAATTGTACTACTAGGTATTTATTAGAAGGATACACAAATGCTGATTCAAAGGGGCACATGCACCCCCAATGTTTATGGCAGTACTATCAACAATAGCCAACTTACGGAAAGAGCCCAAATATCCATCAACTGATGAATGGATAAAGATGATGTGGTATATATATACAGTGGAATACTATGTGGTGATCAAAAAGAATGAAATCTTGCCATTTGCAACCATGTGGATGGAACTAGAATGTTAAGCAAAATAAGTCAGTCAGGGAAAGACAAGTACCATATGATTTTACTCATATGTGGAATTTAAGAAACAACGGGCAAACGTATGGGAAGGGAAGGAAGATAAGATAAAAACAGAGGGAGGCAAACCATAAGAGACTCTCAAATACAGAGAACAAACTGAGGGTTGCTGGAGGGGAGGTGAGTAGGGGGATGGGCTAAATGGGTGATGGGTACTAAGGAGGGCACTTTTGGGGATCAGCACTGGGTGTTTTATGTAAGTGATGAATTACTAAGTTCTACCCCTAAAACTGTTATTACACTATATGTTAACTAACCTGGATTTAAATAAAATAAAAAAAAAAAGCATAAGTAGAGAATTATATATTCAACATTTTTAGGTAATGAGGTAATTATAAAATTAAATCCTTCACTTTACCATTGAAAGATCTTTTTATTATATATTATTTTTCATAGTTCACTGTTAAATTATTTGGGCATTTAAAGAAAAAAATCAGTTACTGAATTCTATGCATTGTATTACATGTTCATGTTTATTATGGATGTATTCTATTACAATCATTATGGTAGAATTGAATTTTTTAAAAGCTGCCAGTAGAATTTTTTATAGACTCTGACCACTGGTATATATTTAAAAATTCTAAGTTGCTTTCTGAAAAGTTGTATCAAAATGGTATTTTGCGGGGCACCTGCGTGGCTCAGTCTGTTGAATGTCCTACCCTTGTTTTTTTTTGTTTTTTTTTTTTTAAACGTTTATTTATTTTTGAGACAGAGAGAGACAGAGCATGAACAGGGGAGGGTCAGAGAGAGAGGGATACACAGAATCTGAAACAGGCTCCAGGCTCTGAGCAGTCAGCACAGAGCCCGACGTGGGGCTCGAACTCACATACCGTGAGATCGTGACCTGAGCCGAAGTCGGACGCTCAACCAACTGAGCCACCCAGGCGCCCCTCCTACCCTTGGTTTTGACTCAAGTCATGATCTCATGGTTCATGGATTCGAGCCCCACATTGGACTCTGAGCTGACAGTGCAGACCCTACTTGGGATACTCTCTCTCTCCTTCTCTCTGACCCTCTCCCAGTCTGTCTGTCTGGTCTCTCTCTCTCTCTCCCCCACTTCTCTCCCTGTCTCTCAAAATAAATAAATAAATAAATAAATAGATAGATAGATAGATAGATAGATAGATAAATTTTTTTAAAAGTGGTGTTTTGCAAAGGCAGCTCTTAGGGCCCTTAAGTTCCTGATGACATAAAAGTAAATTTTTCTATAGGTCCTGGTCCATGTTTTGTATAATCAATCTTGAAACCTCCAAGTTGATGAATCTAGCATAATATCCAATTTTTAGTTTTGTTTTTGGTTTGAATTTCCATTTGAAAAGAAAGAATAATGATTTCTTGTAAACAGTGATACGTTTTTATTTAAGAAGTCAGTCAAAATGAGAAAAGGTAAGGGAGACTTGATTCATTCAGTGGGTGAACTTTTCTTAAGTAATTAGACTTTAGCCTGAAGTACATAAAGAAAGGTTCCTATTAATTGTTTAAAAGTAAATGTGTTTTAGTTCTCCTCCCATTGTATATGTTCAATATATATCTTTATAAACAGTTGAGAAGGTTGATAATTCAGTTTCCATTTAATATGTACTCATTAGCCATAGAATAGGCTAGCAAAAATTGTTGTGTTAAAAGGATCAAAAACAAGCTGATTAATATTCACTTATTTAGGAATGGGAGTCAGGTCTTCAAATAGCAAGTGCTTGATGATAAAAGCTCTTGAGTTATTATAAGGATAAATAATTGTCCTAAATTGCCATCTTCCACTGTAATCAAGATAAATTTCTTAGCTGTCTGCTCAAAGGATAAGTTCTCACTGAAATATATTTTAATAGAAGAATCTTCACAGCACAACTATCCTATTAAATCAATCACATTTTCCTTAAAGAATATCGAACATTAGAAATTTTAGAGTAAGTTTAGTGAACAAAACCTTTCCAACACTGTTATAAATCTGAGTTGGGATGACGCCCAGCCCACCAAGATAAACAGGTTTTTATTTGGGAAGAATCCTCTCAAGCTACAAATATGTAATAAATGTGCTATTTAAATACCATATAAGCTATATAATTAACAGTTTTTTCTAAGTGTTCAATTATCATTTTCAACTATAAATGACATAAAAAAAGTTAAACATTGTTTCCAAAGATAAATACAGAAAATGTATCACCCAGAAAAAAATTCCTTTAAATTAGCTTAGATGATATTCATCTAAGGAAAAGTATTTTTAAACACAAAGGGATGTCCTTAAGCCAAATTTTGAGGATGATGAAGAAAAATCCCCACTATTACTGTTTTTCTTGTACTTCCACAAAGATCCAGATACAGGATATCTCCTCACCCCCTACCTCTTATCAAAATGTGTGCCCAACTCTGGTACAAAAAACAAATGATGGCCAAAAGCTTACTTCTGTAGATATTTATTGTTAACTTTATAAAATTGTCAGTGAGTAAAAGGGTATATTTCCATCAACATAAATTTAGGTATCTACCAGTGTTCCATCTATATTGCCATTTTCTTTTGTGCACTTGCCATTTTTCATTTATTAAATGCAAAGCTGAGTATTTCTTGATTCATTTAAAATCAAAATTTAAATCTAATCCATGTACTTTCCAAAGCAAATAGTGCCTGTTACCTCATGCCCCATCTCATGAGAAACTAATATTTGGAATTGTTAAAAATGGCTAAACATTGAATTCCCAAAGACAAAAGAAGGGGCTTAACAGAGATTAAAGCCAATGAGAAATGTAATTACTAAGATTTCTCTTTACACTGTGTTTTACTGGGTGTGCTCCAAAGCAGGTTAACAAACATAGTTCCTTTGTGATTCTCATCTAGTCTATGACTGCTAACCCTGATGTAAGTGACCAATTTGTGAATATTCATACATGTACTTTAATGTTGTAAAGCATTTTATACACAAGTTCTTGTGATGTTTTTGCAAACAAATAGAAAAATGAAGACTAAAAGGACAGTTTAATTTAGATGAATTCATAGTTGGTGGAACAATAGAAGGACAAAACATAACAAAACAAAAGCCAAAAAAAAAAAAAAGAAAAAGAAAAGAGAAAAGGACACCCTAACTTCTTCCTGAATGCTCCCAAACTAAGAGTTACTTCACAGCGCTCCCTTGTTATACCAGTAATTCATCACTAATGGTAAAGTACCAACATTTCTTATTTATTTATGTTAAAAATTATTATCTGATTTGATGTCCCTGTGATAACATCAGGTTTATTTCCATTTCTCTCTCTCTCTCTCTCTCTCTCTCTCTCTCTCTCTCTCTCTGTGTGTGTGTGTGTGTGTGTGTATCTATGTATCTATCTCTAGCTATATATGGAAAAGAAGTTCCAGAATTGACTGCCGTGGGGATTTGGAATGTAGTAATGGTGGATATACCATCATAATCTGTGTAATGGTGGAAAAAAGGTAGAAAGTCACACCCCAGTGGTATAGCCCAGCTTTCTCCCTCCTTCAATATTTTACCAGCAACCTGGTTGAAGAAATGAAGGTGAAGAAAGAAATCACGAAACTAATGTATTGTTAAGGACTTAAAAAAATGTTTGAAAAAGTTCTCCCTTTGACTTAAAACAGTTAATAAGTAGAGACCTAATAGTAGACTACTAGGGCATTCCTACTTTAAGGTTTGATACACACCTGCCAAATAAGCCTTGGTCTTTCACAGAATTTGGGCTTGTTAGTGATTGTGGGTGTCACCATCCAATTGGTAATTTATTTGACTAAATCAAAGGAAAGTCCAGATGACTGCCAAGGAATGAGAACAATGGCTAAGAGCAAGGTTTTTGGTACAGACTGAATTAGCTGGCAAATAGACGCAGACAATTACTGACTGTGTAAGGCTACTCAATTGTTTATGTCTTAGTACTTGGCTGTTAAGTATGTACAATAAGTCCTTCTTTAAGCATTGGTGCTCAGGAATGTGGGGGATGACTTACCTAAAATGCATGGCCCAGTGCTTTTGTATACAGCAAAACCTTAGGAAGCACGAGCTGTCATTGATATTATAGCCTGCAGAGTTTACTGAAAGAAAACCACGTGGCATACAAGGCTCTAATCAGAGAAATTGCTACTCCTGGATTAGTCATCTTTCAAGCAGAGAAATAAGAACATGTTACTTAATTTATGATCAAGTGTATATTTGCAGTTACCAGCAAGGAATTTTTTTAATCAACACAAATATAGGAGATAATTTACAAGCTAGAATTCTGGATAATGGCAAAAGAAGCCAATTAGCTGGGGTCACTGAAATCTTACCCTATGTGTAAGCAGGTGTGCCAATGCGTGTGGTATTTCTCAGTGTATAGGGGTAATTCAGGCAAATGTAAATAAAGTTGTGGTGATTTGTAGGAAATTGTGTGTGTGGGGTACTTAAGGAATAATGTAATATTCTAATTAGGGACTAATTCTGCTTTGGATCTTTTGAAATGGCGAACGTCTTGGTGGACAAGATTTTCTCATGAATATTCACTGTGTCTGAGAATAGCCCTTGGCGTGAATTGCAGGTTTTTATACTTGGAACAGTGGAGAGAGGTAGATGATTGGAAACTCCACCCAAATTTTAGAATAATGGTCCCAAATAAATAAAGTTTAATAAGGAAAATATAAAGTCTTTCGTTTAGTTTTAAAACCAAATGGTTGCAACTCCACAAGTATTAGATGTGTAAAGTTTGTCTAAGAAGCTCATATGATATGAAAAAACCCACGGTTTTTATTGACTAAAACTCCTTTAGGCAACAATGAAATGATGTAAATATCCCTCAAAAGCTCATGTAACACTAGATTGCATGAGTCTACACTGTTCAGTACGAAGCCAGTAACAGTCCCAGCCAGAAGATGCAAGTTGGTTTAGCTCTACTTGGCATATTTTAAAGGGAACACTGACAGGATGGATTCTCTCCAAAGGAAAGTAAAGTTTTGTAACTCCAGCCACACAAACACTGGAAGGAACTGGGAATATTAAACGTGGAGATTGTAAGGCAGGGTGAGGTCTTCAGTACTAACGGTTGCCTTGTGGAAGCATGGTATAGTAGTAAATTGGTACCATTTTGTATTCATTTTACTTACAGGCAGTTTTCCTTTATGCTGCATAATTTAAAATAAGGAATTCTATTAAAATACTAGATGAAAGCTTCTCCTTTTAAGTTTCTACCTTCCCTTACAAAATCTGAAGATTTGGCAATGCAAGACTTTGAGGGGTGGTCGCCTTTTGGGATGGGACTTCACATTTTCCCTATTATCCTCAGCACTGAATTCAAGCTTCTTTCACTCTTACCATTACAATTATTGCTGTTTTCTTATGGTAGAAAAACATTTCTTTGTTTCCATGTTTCAGTCACAGTGGGAAAAATGAAAATAGAGGATCCCATATTTTAAGAAAACCTTTATTTTGTAGGAGTCAAGAAAGCATCTTCCTAGTCAAAAGAAGGGTGTCAGTGTCGAAAGCATACAATTCCAGATACTACTAGGGACAGATCCAGCTCAGGTCTCCTAAACACATGACTTGGGTGTGTCCTCTGTAAGCACTTGGATTTGTTTCATGGGCTCTATAAAGAAGAGGAGCAATGTATGAAATTATGGGATGGTGGCCTTGTGTAGGCCGGGAGTATGTTATAAAGCACAGGGCTTTCAAGCAAGAGCCTTGCTTTCGAAGACTTTAAATCCCCGCTCAGCCACTTACTAGTTGTGTGATGCTGGGAAAGTTACCAAACCTCAGATTTTCCTCATTTGTAAAATGAATATTTGATTATGTCTCATGCAGTTATTTAAAAGTATTACAAATTTCAGATGTAAAATGTCTCACACATTTAAGATTCAATGAATCAGTTGTTTAATCTCCTATTAAGTAATATTATTTAAGTATAAGACAGAACTACTTTTTCCACCTAAATATAACTTAGTTTAAGGGACTGTGGTTGAATTATTTCTGCTCTCCTTTTATATTTTTCTCTTGGCACTCTTTATACCACAGCAGCATCTTTTACTATGAATAGATGACTCTCGAATTTTTATCTCTAGATCTGAGCCATCTCCAGAAATACAGACTAATGAATTTAAACCACTCTTGGGTCATTTTTACTTGCATATCCTGGAAGCACTTTCAACACAGCACATCGAGAATTGAAATTTTTACTCCTCCCCAACAAAACTGCTGTACTTCATAGCTTCCCATGTCACTTAATGGAACCAATTTTGTCCCAACCCTTAAGGATCCTCAATATCAAAACTGAGAAATTTTATCTTCAGAGTATGTCTTGAAAGCATCTCCTTTTATTTGTTCCTAATTCTTTCTCCTGTTCAAGCTCACATTACCTCTTGGCCAGGCTTGTTTTTGGAGGTGGCTCCGTCTGCTTCCATGGTTTCATTGACCACGTCACCTGGATGCTTCCCCAATCCATATTTCTAGCTCTTTCCTCTTCCCTGAGCAGGGGCTGGGCACTTATTCCAACCACCTTTTGGATATCCTTACTTGTTAGTCCTACTTTATTTCAACCTCAGCATGTGCCAAGTCAAACTCATGATGTCATTACCCAACACAATCTTCTTTTTTGTGCTTCTGTGTTACCTTGTCTGCCATCTTAGATATTTAATGGTTATGCTTAAAGCCCTCTCCCTTACCTTCTGCATTTAGTAACATGACAAAGCTAAACAATTCTATGATCTAAATATCTTACATCCATTATCATTTCTTTTCCTCAGTCATTACTGCCATTTAGTCTCAACATCATTATATTTCTATATACCAATGTTCAATAAGTATTTGATCAATTAATTTGTGTTCTAATTTACTCAGTTATTGGGACCAGTAATGAAATCTACTTTTGCTTGAGGAGTTATACCATAATTTCAAAACTGAAGTAAAATTGACATATATTATTTTCATGTGTATAACATAATGATTTGACGATTCTATACATTACGAAATGCACACCATGATAAATGGCTACCGTCTGTTACTGTACAAAGTTACTACAATATTATTGACTGTATTTCCTGTGCTATACTTTTCATCCCTGGGACTTATTTATTTTATAATTGGAAGTTGTACCCCTCAATCCTTTTCACCTACTTTGCCTGTCCTACCATCCTCCTCCCTTCTGGCAACCACCAGTTTGTTTTCCGCATTGGAGTCTGTCTCTGTTTTATTGTCTAAGTTCCACATGTAAGTGAAATCATTTGTCTTTCTCTGTTTGACTTATTACACTTAGCATGATGTTATTGTGGACATCTTTGTTATTGCAAATGACAAGATTTTATTTTTAGAGCTGAGTAACACTCCAGTGTGTATATAAACCACATGTCCTTTATCTCTTTATCTATTGACAGACATTTCAGTTGCTTCCATATCATAGCTACCATAAATAGTGCAACAATAAACAAAGGGGTGACTGAGACCAGTAATTAAATCTACTGTTGCTTGAGTTATTATACCATATTTCATAGATTCTAGGATGCACTGTGAAACATCTGTGAAATTGGAATGCATCTTATGATAGATGGTGTTTAATTGGAAGCATTTTTGTTTCTTAAATTCTTGTACTTTAAAATGAATGGCATCTAGGATTTGATGAAACATGCTAGTGATTTTCTGAATACTCTCCCAGCCTCTATGACTTCTCTGTTTTCTCTGTCTCATCCATCCCCAGTGACTTTTTTGTTAGCAGACATAACAAGCCTTAGGAAACAAAATACTGAACATGATATGTTTACATAATCCCTAAACCTATCTAATTTTCACATTTTCTTTTTCCAGTGTTTGGTCAGAATCCACCAGCCCGGATGTACCTCAACTTAATGTTCACCTCTCCTTACCTGTTTTGGAAATCACTAATGTCTGTTGTTCATGGGATAAAAATCTAAACTTCCTCAGCATTAACATAAAAGGCCCTTCCCCATCTGATCCTAATGTAATTTCTCTGCCTTTCTTCATTTGTCTCACACATGTTAAGTGCCATCTTCATAGCCTTTATCGATGTTTCTTGAACAAACTGTCATGCCTCAGGACATGCTATATGTTTTGACTTGAAAGACTTTTCTATGACTAAATTCAACCTATCTTTTAGAGTTTAGTTTTAACATGGTCTCTCAGAAGTCTTTCCTGGATCCCCTCAGTCATCTCTGTTTTTTGTGTTTTATAGCAAAGTGGCTTTAAGTGTGGAATCTGGAGCCAGACTGCCAGACTGAGTTTCTGTCCATCTACAATAGTCACTTCTTTGTACCTCATTTTCTCCGTCAGTAAAATGGGGATAAAAATAGCAACTACCTAAAAGGTTTTTGAAAGAATTAGGTGAGTTAATATATTTAAATCATTTAGGGGAGTTCTAGGTGCAAAATAAAGGTACAGTTTTTAGTATAATGCCCTATGATTATTTGCCTCCGCAATTAAAGAGCAAATCTTTCCCTGACGGGGACAATATCCTGCTTTTCTTTGCGTCTTCAACTGTCAGTCTATCTCCTGACATGTGTTCACATTCCGCAAGCACTTAATGAATAATGTCATCAGCAAAACATTGAATACAAGTACAAATATATTTGGTCAAATGGATAAGTTATTTTTGTTGGATTCTGTGTACAGAGAGAGTTAAAAATGTTTAGGGTTTTGTTGAAAGTGGGGGATTTCTTGCCATCTACTACTTCGAACGGGCAGTATTAAAATAGTGGCGGGATCGAGCTGGTGTCTGAGGTCGCTATTTCAATTTTCTCACCTCATGTCAGTTTGTCTTTTGCAGTTTTTAATTGCCCAAGGAGCGTGACCTGGGTCATAACTCCAACCAGCTGCATCGATGCAAAGGGTGAATGATAGTTATGCCTATAGAATATTGTGCTTTTAAAGGTCACAGCTAAAATGTTCCCTTGCAATAAACTGGAAGCAGTTCACTTTATCTTGTAGAACAAGCTTGCCTGACAGTAGAAAGGACAGCGTCCTCAGTGCAGTGGGGACAAAGATGACAGAGACGGAATGATGACTGAGCCTCACGATTGGGCCAGTGATCCCATATGAACTCTTCATCTTCCTCTTCTCTCCACCTTTCTCCAACAGTACTCCCTTTTCTTCCTCTCCATCCATCTGTCCCTCTTTCCTGCCTGAGCCAGTCCTGGAGGTCTGGACCCTTGGTGCCTGTCTCGGTGAGGGGAAAGGTGACCTGGAAGTGTTTGCTTGTGACAAATGGCCCTAATGCTTGCCAAGGAGGACCCTTTTCTGAATGAATCCACTGACTACATCTAACCAGGACTTTAAGTTGTATTAAGTTTTTACTATTTTTGTATTAAATAAATGAATAAATGAATTAAATAATCCAAACAGCCTATATTTTTCATGCAGCTAGGGGTAAACATAGCCTCTGAAGGCTGTCTACCTCAAAGCATTAAACATACACAGTATTTACCTCGTCAGAGCAAATGGTGTATCAAGTGAGTTTTCAGTGATCTTCCCTGGTGAAAATGAGGCCAAATGGCCTCGTGCATTGATTATGGGCTTTATAGTCAGATAGACCTATCTGAATTAGCCTCAAATTCTGCTATATCATTTTGTAAGACCCTATTGAGTCTCTACTTTGTCATCTGTAAAAGGAGCAATGATAGTACCCATCATGTCCAAGGTTGTTCTTAGTATGAGGTCATGTATGTAATATATGTGGCATGTAATACTTGATGTAGGTGTATAATGACCAACTGTTAGATTCAAATGAATTTTAATAGGTGGTCCATCTAAAATATTGGTTAGAGACTGAGAATATGATTTAGTAATCTCCATACATATAACAATGGATAATAAGGCAAACAAATCATATACCTAAGTTATGTAACTGTTATCAAATTCCCATAGAATGGAAGTTAAAAATACTAGTTCTACCCTATATGGGGGGGGTACTCAAAAGGGTTTTTATTTCTTCCGAAATGGAGTCACTGATAAAACTTTGCCAGAGAAAAGTTTATTCCATTTTAATGCCCATTTTTTAAAAGCTAAACCAGATGTTTCTAATTTTTCAAAAGAGTGTATTAATGGAATCATAACTCTGATAGGCTCTTTCCAAATATAAAGTGCATTTAAAACACAATTTGTATTATTTAGAGACATCGCCCTGTGAATCTAGGACACTACTAAACTATTCATAGATTTTAAACAAAAATATGTATAGTTGATTTGCTGCTGGGATGAGAAGAAAAGAATTTTAAGAGAATATAACATCAACAAAGAAATCTGACCATATTTGGTTTGTTAATGCCTCAGAGACAATAGTTATAGCTGAATATGGATTTTTATATTAAATAGTGAATTCCTACATTTAGACCTCTGAATTTTTAATTAATAAAGAATGGCATCACTTCTGATATTCAGAAACAGAGGCAATATGATCCCTCTTGGCAGCCCATTCTACTATTTTCTTTTTGATAAACTAATACTTTGTATGAAAATGAGCAATCTGGCTTTATTCCCATCTCTCTTACATTTGTTTGGTTCTCCATGGCGATGGATATAGTGCTTTAGTATGTCCTTTAACAAGGTGTCACATATTTCAAGTAGAGCAATCTAATTTTTTCATTAACCTGATAGGAATTTACTTTCAGTTTTTAATCTGAATTTAGTCAAATATTTATCTTTTTCTTGCCTCAGAGGAGTGGAATGGTGGTGCCACGGCCATATGCTGTTTTACATGGGAGCAGAGGAAATTTCCTGGCTCTTTTGGAAGTTTCTTGGTAGATGCATTCAGTAATGGGTACCTCTTACTGTACAATGTAACTTCAGTAGCACAGAAGTTAACCTTAGCCTGGGTTGTCCTGTTGATTCTAAGGGCTTCGATCCATAGGCTTTTCCTTTTGAACTTGTCTTCACAAATTCCCAGGTGAAGCTATGAAGGCATTTGCCTTAGTGTCCCTTCTTTAAGGCATTTGAAATTCCCTCCCCATTGTCACTACATGGTCACTATTTTGGCATCACATGCTCCAACAGCGATATTTTCTCAATGCTTCACTCTACAGAATTTTTCCTGGTTTCTACCAAAGCGTACTATATAGGTACTCATTAGATAAAATGTTATGATCTTTTCTCCTCTCGTACATACCTAGAGTGGTGTAGAGCAAGGACTCTGGAGTCTGGCTTAGCTTGCCTAGCTCCAAAACGCACTAGCTATGTGATCTGATATTTCACTTCTCCATCTCTCAGATTTCTCATTTATTAAAAGAAGGAGAAATCATTTTGAGGATTAAGTAAAATTTCTCTTGTAAAGTTCTTAGAACAATATAGCATGCATTCAGGAAGTGTTAACTATTATTTCAAGGTAACATTGAAATAATCCAGAATAAATGATTTTTTTTTCTTTTTTGGCAATTTCTCAAACCTTCGTTCCTCTGTGGCTTAGTTATATCCCTTGGAATATTTTAACCCTGACCTAAGGCCATAGACATTTAACCAGGAATCAGGTTAGACCTAACACAATCTTCTAAATCTTGGTCAAGCTTCATACTAATAATTAGTAGAAGGTCATTAGAGACCATATAATAATACAGTGAGGACCTCACTGGGCTTGTGATGTATAAAGTCAAGGGCTCAATTCTCAGATTTGCCAATTAAAATCTGCTTGGCTTTATAACTTCTGTAATCCTTTTGAACATCATTTTCTCATGCTGTAAAAGAGAGACAATATTATTGGCATGGTAATTTATAGGCGGTGCATCATTTATGTTCAATTGGTAAACATTCAACTGGACCTCATTCCTGAACCTCAGCTGTCTAACTGGGTATATGGGTAGACCACAGAGAGAGAAATAACACCACTGTAATGACTCATTTTAAGTAAAGATCTCTCAACTTTCAAATTCCCTAGGAAACTGGTGACAACTGAATGATTTTTCGTGTCAGAGAGCTTATCTGTGAAGTCTACCCAGTGAGGTAAAAGCATTTGAAAATACCATTACAGTAAAAGAGGGATTACCAATGTTATACAGTTTGAATCAACCTTCTCTATGGCAGGATAATTTGTATATAAAACATATAATCTCTTCTTTGCTTATGTTTATCCTTCTAGTCATAATTAATGTGCCCCTATTGTTCATAAATTGTGCTTTTAATCATAGCCATTCTAGAACATACATGCATTAGGGTAGCCTATAACCCATTAAAAGTTGTAGCTGCAGTTTTCTTACAATTAAACAGAACAGAATTTTCCTGCTTGTTCACTGGATGTTTCCCCAACCCATAATTTCGGATGGAAACAAGCCAGAGACAAAGGCTTATTGTTAAGTCTGAATCCAGGAGAATTGACATTCTATTATTTGTTGGGTTCATAAGGACTATCTAGTTTATAATTTCCATTTTCCAGATGAGAAGAACTGAGAAACCTGGGAAGTTAAGTAATTTGGCTAATCCTCAGGCTCTGGGCTAGAATCTAGCTCCACCTCCCCCACACTCTCCTGACCCACCCCAGTCAGAGTTCCTTGTGAGTTTGCTGCCCTGTAATTCATGCTTTGTGTTGAGCCCTTGATCCAGACTTGGGAAACAGGTGTTGGTGGTTCATTGTCCAAAAATAGTTTGCCTTTCAAGTCTTAAACTTTATATAAATGAAGAGAGTTATGAGGCTGGGTGAGGTTATAAGTAAGTGCTACTTCAATCATGAAGAAAAAAAACAAACTAGATTTTTCTTTTATAGTTAACAATCCCATGATATTGAACCACCAAAATTCTTGTCTCTCCCTTATGTGAAAATTTTTTGTAGGCTCCTCTCTTTTGATCTATTGGAGCTTCCTTACTATTTCTAAAATCCTGAGTTTTTCTTTTGGATTTAAGGGAAGTGCAAACTGGAACTTCCTATTTATAAAATGTGGTATTTTACTCACCTAAAATCAGGAACATTCTTTTTTTGTTTCTCCCTTTAAAACGTTTAGTAAATAGGGTGCACTAAGTACTTACAGGAAGGGTAGGGGTGGGGAAAGGCATTTTATAATCACGGGGAAAAACGAAAAACAAAAACACACAACCTGTAACTCAATTTGGGACATCCATTTCATGCCAGAAATTAAATGAATTAAATGAAGTTGTTCAACAGACAATTTCAGGCTAAATAGTTCCTGAGAAAATATGGCCTAAGATCTTGCATTCAAAAAGGCAGGTGATGTCCTATCATCCAGAAGCTTAAATAAACTGTTCACGAAATTATTCCTATATTTGTTAAACACAAAACAATTATTGGAGTAAAATAGTCCCATCAAGCGTGTATTGAGGTATGTCTTCTTTTAAGAACTAAGTCATGAGAGTTCACCAGTGAAATTAAGTGTCTAAATACTTAATAACTAGGGTGCTTGAAGCCACAAACATGTCCAGTTCTGGAGAACTAAATAGACAATAGAGATTCAGAGAAAATGATCAATTTAAAAGCCTGTGCACATGGCTGCCAGGCTCTGTGGGCTCTGCCAATCTTGCAAAATAGGTCCTCTGGTAGATTTTTCTAAGGTGTAGATGAAGGCCTTTGGCTAGAGGCAGCCGCAGAGGTGACACTCCTGGTGTGACAGGGAGGGGCTGGAATGTGGTGCCACCAGTGAGCTCTGGGTAACTGCCCTGACCTGTCGGGTCTCCTGTTATCTTGTGTATAAATGAGGAGAGTAGAATGGCTGGATGAAATCTAAGTTTTCTCCTAGGTATAAATGTGTCTTTCTTCATTTTACATGTTTTTCCTGCTTTTCATAAACCACCATCAGTAAATTAACTTCCACAGTTTAGCTCCAAAAGGAAAGCTTTTTGCTCTTGGCAAAAATTACTATGTAGTCAGTCCACTTATCCCCCATCAGCTCCCCCTCCCACCCTGTTCTTCAAATGTTTATTATGCTCACTTCTAAAATGTCTTCCAAATCGTGTCCTCACCCTCTGCAGATAATTCCTCTCTCATAGAATAGAGATTCCTCTTTATCATTCCTCACAAAATGGATATAATAGATAGATCCTTAGACAATATGAGATTATGTGAAAATAGATCATGCCTCACATAATATTATTCACATAATGGACAAGTACTCTCATCTGTTTTCTCTCAGAAAAATAGAGGCAAGTAGGCAGTAATTTCCTTGACATTTTGTATTTTTCAGCCACTTCTTCCTGCTCTACAAAGATAGGAAATTATTCTGATTTCATAAAAATTCTAACTTCTTTCCCATCCATGTCTGTCTGCATTTTGCCCCTTTCTGCCTTTTCACTGCTGCAGGACACTATTCCTTTCTCTTCTCCTTATTTTCTCTTCAAACTCTTTTCCTTCGCTTTTCCTCCCTGCCCTCTGCTCTATAAACTGTCCAAACCGCCCCATGAAGCAGAATCAAGACCAAGATCACTCAGCTTCCTTGATCTTAAAACCCATGTAGAGTCCTCGGTGTAGCTCTCTCCTCCTGGTCAGATTTCCTAATGTATTTATTTCATCACCTAGGTTTCTCGTCTTGACTCATTGAAGTCTGGATCCATGCCCTTTTCCTAGACCATAACATCTTTTCTCATACATCATCTAAGATGTCATACTCGGTATTTTCAAAAATCTATTTTCTTTGCTAAGTATTTTCTTTTTTTTTCTGGTGCAAATTTTCTAAAGTTTATTTTACTTAGTTTTTCATAGCGTCTGACACAGTGGACATTTTTCTCCTTCCAGGATTTTTTTCCCTCTCATTTCCTCTGTGGTATCATGCTCTGCTGTTCTTCTAGCTTTCTGCTCACTCTTCCTCAGTCACTTCTCTTCCTGAGCACACAGAGTTCCATTCTCAGCCCTTCTACACATTTCCTGGGATATGTCTCCTACATATGCCTCAATCTTCAACTCCACTCATGAGCCCCAAATTCCTCTGTCCTGAGCTCCAGATCATTTTCTTCCTTCTCTTAGCTACTTACCTTCCATATTCTTTTTGTACAAATGATAACATTATGCCTCTCCCTGTGTTCCTGCTCTCTTTCCCCCACTTCTGCTCCCAGGCCAACCAGAAACCCCAGACACATCAGCGATTCCTTTTTCTTTCAGGATGATTCTTTATCCTAAATACCTCTCAAATTATCAGTTCCTTTCTATTCTTATACTCTTAGGCTCAGCTCATCATCTCTTGACTGCATTATTGCCCATACCTGGTCGATTTCCCATTAGTCTTGTCGCTATCCAGACCAAACTTCTATTGCCATTAGGGTGATATTTATAAAATTTCTAACCAAACCTCTAATACTGCTGATTGAAAACCATAAGTGGCTGACTGTCTTCAGAATCAAGTTCAGACTTATTAGCTTGGTATACGATGCCCTTCAACAAAGTGGCTCCAACCCAACTATCTTCTTTGGGTGGCACATATGAATCTAACATTACACATGTGTCAGAAATGGCACTAGGCACTAAAGATACTGTGGTGAACAAAAGAGAAGATATGGGTCTTTATATAGTTATTGGTCTAACAGGAAGACAGATATGAAAGGTCATTGCCATACAGGATATAAGGTATTTTAACAAGGGCAGTTCAGTGTGCTTATAGCAGTATATTATAAGGAAATATAACCTAGTTTAGTGGTCCCTGAAGCAATGATGTGTAAGTACCTCCCTTATAGCACTCACTATACTATTTTTTATTTGCCACTTGTCTGTCTTTTCCATTAGATTACAGGTTTTTCAAGGGCCAAGGCAAGGATTTTCATCTCTTTCAGATTTAAAAACAACATGCATACTGCAGTGATTTGAGAGTCTATTTAGAAAATTATTTTATGCTACTTCAGAGATAATTTAGAAAAAAATGATCATGAAAGCCTTAGGAGCCATAAAAATGGGTTATTTTGCTTATGTAAATTATATATGACTAACAGGTCTTAGTAAGAAACTGTTTCACCCATAGCTGAATTAAAAAACTTTGACAGAAAAAGAAAACACATTTTAGTCATTTTATTTAAAATTTCTCACCACTATCTTACAAGCAATAATTTTAAAATAGCAATAAAACCAATACTCACTTTCAAAGACATAAAAAAAAATAGATACATTCTTCTTTCATAATAATTTTTTTTTGTTTTTTTTTGGGTTACAATGGGTCTATAAGTCTAAAGGTCAAATAGAAAATGTTAATGAAAACAGAATGTAGTCAAGTCACATAAAATAAGAAAATAAACCAAGATTTTGCTTCAGGCATTACAAATCTGATTTAAACAGCCTTTTCAGAAGATTAAAGCTGCTATTTACTGAAATGTAAAGTAATGTTCTTATACTTATTTACAAATAATTCTCCTTTTTAACATCAGGATGTAACATTCTCCCTAAGATAATAACCTAAAATGTTTTTATATGTAAGAACTAATTTAAATGATTATTGGGAAGCTAATTTAAAAACGTGGACTTAACAAAATAGGGCAAAAAACCCTTATGAAATTACTAATTACCAGTACTTAATAAAGAAAGCCAATGGGTAATTTCAGTACTGGTGTCTAGGAATCAAATTATAGACATTTTAGTAGCGATTGAACAAGTCTATGATCATTATTGTTTCAAAGCTGTAGGAACTAATTTAAGTTTTTGCAAATAAGGCTCTAGCACTGCATGTCTTTGGAAACTATAATGCATCATTTGTAATAGCCAAAGATCTATTTTCAAAGAATGAGGCCCACTTATGCTCTAAGGTGTGCATTGTTATTCAGATACTGATTCTTAGACCCATGAATATAATACCAGGATCATTAAAATACTTTTTATTTATGTGAAATTGTGTTATCTCTTTATTAATTACCATGAAACATGCGCTTATTAACTGATCTTCTGGTTGGACAGGTCAAGGATGATTTAGGAAGGACTTTCTCCTTAAATTAAAAGTGTCTATTGCAAAATCAGATAGCAATTTAACAGTAAAATTAATTTTTCACAGTTTTATGGAAAAAAGATTATCATTGAAATATATTTCCATTGTCTGTCCTGAATTGATTATTTCTCTGAGGGTCTCCAGCCTTTCATGAAGGTTTTAACAAGAGATTAGAAAGAGTTTGCTGCCCACTCATGATGATGCTTCAAAAAAAAAGTTCTTCAGAATGGATCAAAGGCTGTAATTTCCATGCCATTTCTGCCCAATTTTCTTTTCTCCTAATGTTTTCATTTTTTTGAAATGGCTATGATTGCAATCCAATTTTGCCCACACAGCACTGCATGCCTAAATGAACCATTTATCACAAACTTTTTGTCTTTTTGATGCTTGAGATTTTATTTGCTTAGAAATCTTTTTTTTCCCATTAATGTTTACCACTCGAGTTGCATTACAATTACCTTCAGTAATTACTACCTGTAGTGGCTTATATTATTCTCCTCTCCAGATGTGGCATCAAAAGTTCCTATTTCAAACCAATTATATGTTAGTATTGGAATTCATTGCTACTTTGCCAAACAAAGATTCCCTTATGTATCCTTGAAATATTTTAAGTTTGACTCTCATCCTCACTTAAAAGTACTAAAACTTTAATTTGAAATATTAATCCTGGGAGTTTTAATCTCATAGATTTTCATGACTCATGGGGTGTAACTGTTTCTTTACATCAGTTGACATTAATCATTGTGATGAGACTGTTGAGTTAAATATTACAGCTGTTTGTGACATTGAACCACATATTTTAATAAACAAAGCTATCAGTTGACAAACTTGAATTTAAGGTATTTTAACATGGTTTAACTTTACAAAGCCTACTTAAAATTGTCCAAATTTGTATTATAGTCCTTGCAATGAGCATTACGATAAACAGCATTCACAAAAATATAAGAAAAATTCGTTTAAATTTAGGATAAAACAGGTGTAGACGTTAAAGAATACACACTTCAGCTCCTTTCTTTGTCTTTAATTTTCATGAAATTTGCAATCTGGTAATCCACAAATAGGGGAATACTCAAAGTATATTTGACAAATGCCTGTGTGTTTTCAGGTACTTGGGGAATAAAGAGGGTAATTTTTGAGAATAAATATGACACTAGCTACGAGATGAAGGAGGGGAACAAGTAATAGGCAGCTTAAATAGTTATTTTTGGTAATGATTATAGAGATTCATTTTATTAATGATATTTACATTCTTGAGATGTATGTATTTTTAAGCAGATATATGCTATGTAGCTTTTCTACCACCTTTACCTTATAGACATTTATCACAATGTCTTCAAAACCCCAGGTCAGTCGAAAACCTTCCAGAAAATAATTCTGTGACGAGTTTCAACAGGCTCTGATTATTCCTCTACCACATCACTCCACAAGGCCAGACCTTAAAGTTTATCATTTCCCAAAACTTCTAAGGTGAAGACTGTTTGTTTGTTCGTTTGTTTATTGGTGTCTGCTACTGGGTTCTGTCACAAGTCCCTGTGGTACATTAGCATTTCACAGCAACCAAGGCATCATCTTTTCTGCACTGTGGTGTGGTGTTGCCAAGGGCTTGGACTCAATGTGGTTCAAATTCCAACTCTTCCAGAATCATCTTTGTAGTCCTCAGCAAATTACTGAACTTCTTAAGCCTTAGTTGTTTGTGACTTCTATAAAGTGACGAAGATGACATGAGACAATGGAGGGAAAAGGCCTGGTATACAGTTTACAATCTCTAAATGTTGGTTCTGTTCCTTGTAATAAACTGTTTCCTACACAATGGTGACTTTACTTCCTCTTAGCTTGCTTTGTACTTGAAAGTGTATATAGGGATGTATGTGTAAAGTGTGTTGGTTCTGAGTGTGCAAATGTGTGGCCTGTTTGTGGGAATATGTTTGGGACTAGGAGGGTGATGAATGTACTAGGCTGTAAATTCTTTCATTATTAAAAGCTCTTCGAGGTCTGAAGTAGTTTTTGTCATTGTGATTATTTCCTATTTGTTTTTTTTCTGCATTTTCCTTTTCCCTCTCTTCCATTGGACCTGAACTACTATATGTAAAAAGAGAGGCATTGTAGATAGCATAATTATTTAAAGCTTGGGCTCTGGAATTCAACTGTTTGCTTCATTGGCTATGTGATGGCGGGGAAGTTACTTAAACCTTTGTGCCTCTCTACACTGATCTGCAAAATAGATATGTTAGTAATGATGCCAATCTCACTGTGTTTTTGCTATGAGGAGTAAATTTAATACACAAAAACCATTAGGAAGGGTGATGTCATCTTTCACATTGTGAACACATGTACCTGGTAGCCATTATTAATTCTTAAATAACTTAGGTTCAATATGGCTAAATGGTTCTTGTTATGAACACAATTATTTTGTTTAAAAACACTGAATGAATAAAATAAAAATAAACATGTATTTTTGATGAGTTATGTGAGATTATGATCTTTAAAATGTATGTATAACAAAGTAAAATATACTAAATCATGTTTTTAAAAAATTTAACATTCTAAATAAAGTTAGAAAAACAGATTTTTAATGAAAATAAGTCAGAGCTACATAGATTTAGAAAATTGGGTAACATATTAGGCACGTAGTGCATATTATATAATACTATGTGAATTTGTTATCATCTAAAGCATTTGAGGTAAGAATAGAAATGAGCAGATAAGGTCTTCATATTTTTCAGATCTGTAGAGTATGGGATCAATAATTACTAAATTGATGAAATAATTATTGGGAAAAGAACAGAGTTTATTAAATACAGCGTAGATATTATCATTAAAAACAAATTAAGACATGAACCAAATTACATAGTAAATACTATACATGTTTACTAGATAGTGACTTTGACTGGAATTTTCCTATTTAATACAGAACTCTCCTAAGAAATTTAAAATGTAAGGAATTATATCAGTGTTTCATTCTCTGGACATCACCAGCTATAATGATGTTCAACCCAAATGCCTGATCCTTGAGTTAATTGATCTGTTGTTTAATTATGATTATGGAAAAAAAAACCTATTATTTTCTCCATGCCAAGCCACTTTCTCTTTTTGAGGTACAATTTAACTCACTTCAGCTTCTATTTCCCTGCCCTGTGCACTTCTCCATTAAGAGAATGAAGTTCCAGTGGTGGGAAATGAGTCAGCAAGAAATTCAATAGCTTGTCTCTAACCAATTTCCTTGTTAAGGGCAATATTAGTGGGAAATAGCACTAGCTATCCTTTATACATAGACAAACCAAAGGCAGCTTAGTATTTACACTCCTGGGTAATTCATAACCATACAAGGAGTACTAAAAAATAAACATGTACATAAATAAGTTCATCATTTGCTTAAGGGAGTTGAAATTTATCAAAATAAAATTATATCCATCCCTTCGTTCATTTCTTCACTTGTTCAGTAAGTATTTGCTATGTAACTATTAAATGTAAGGCACTGTGCTAGACATATGGTAGTGAGTTAAGATAAAATACAGTAGTGAACAAAACAAAACAAAAGAGTACACCTTCATGGAGTCTACTATTTATAAAGCTGAAGACTCAGACATTAAACAAACAAATAATTGCATAATTACCTTTGTAATGGACTATGTGAAGAAAAAGTATAAGGTCTTTTCAGAGCATTAAAAAGGATGAAATCCATGCAATGTAATTTATAGGGGGAATCTGTAACTAGGCATAGTTAAAAGTCTAAAATACTCATCTGGAAGTTGGCATGGGAGGTTTGCTAAAGAAAAATGAACTTGACATTGAAGTACATTAATTATGACAAATGATTACAAGAAGGTAGGAAACAGAGTAATAAAAAGAAAGGGTAATTGAAATGGAGAAATAAACACCAATGAAAGGATAGCCTCTGTGGCATGGCTTGTAGAAATCCTTTTTTTTTAGAAGTGATTAAAATAACTTCTGGGGATTCAATGGGAACACTGGTGATTTTATTGCTTATAATTTTGTGACTAGCTTTTATACAGCAGCCTATAAGTTGAGTTTAATTGAATCTCATTTAATTGTCTGATGATTGTTGAATTAAGTTTTTCTAAAACAGTCTATATTTTCTTTCTAAATACGTAAAATTTACTATTCTGCTTTCAAGTACCAGGAAAGTTACTGCTTTTAGTTCAGCTTGCTATGTGAGAAGAGAATTCAACATAACATTTATGAAGCAACTACTATGCACACAATTCTCAGCTATGTGATTTTAGTCACCAAATAGACTTACATCTCATGGTTTCTACTCCAAAGGAGCTTTGACACAGCGTGAGGTGTATGTGTACATTTGTGTTCGGAGTCCTTCTTTTGTATGCATCTGTGATGGTCTAAAATGATATAAGATTGAGCTATAAAAAGTAGGTAAAATAAGGAGGTGCCAACACAATGAAAAGGACAAAATGAAGTGAAACTGTCTTTTGAGGCAATCTAATGAAAAGTAGGAATTAGAAAGCCATACACTGATAAATAGTAGGGGTTGCAAAAATCATGTTACAAAAGATGTAAATTAGCATTGGTTCTTTGCTCAGGAAAGTAAGAGAAAATCTTTAGGAAATTATGGGGAAAAAAAGGTAGGTTTGCCATCCAGAATATGGGAGTCTGAAGGCAGACTTGCGAAGCTTGGGACTACTATGGGACATAACTAAAAATCACAGAACAGAATGGGTAAGATTATAAAATTTGGTCTGTCCAGAGAGGTCTTTGACAGTAGTATTTATTGGTAATTGGAGACTTTTTCAAGGGGAATCAATAGAAGCAGTTTCATCATTTGGGGCATAAGAAACAAAGACTGCATGACACCCTGAAGGGCACAGTGTGGACAAACAGAATTGATAACTTGTTAAGCTTTGACAGTTTTAGATTTCTATGACTTGATGATTCTTCCACATTGCACTTCTTGAATTACTATGAACAAATGTTCTCATTGCCTCTTATAGCAGTCATGTTTTTAACCAATATATTTGCTATCCTATGAGCGTTTCCTATGAGCATTTCCCATGGGCAAGTTTGAAAAACACCAATGTGGCATTTGAATTAATTTTATATTTCAAAGTAAAAGACGCATGAGCGAGAGTCACGAAGAGAAATGAATTGCAAAATAAACCCAAATAAAACTGCTTACAATTAGGGATATTAGGCCCATTTTCTTCTCAACAGTTCTGCAGATAATGTAATGGTAGAGGCTATCATCTATTCAAGAGTATATTCCAGAAACTATGCTATGTACCTTAATATGCATTATTTAGTTTAACCCTCATTAATACTCCAATGCTATAGAGTAAGGTTATGCTCTTTATTTTCTATATATGGAGACTGAGGCCTAGAGAGTTGCTAATAACAACATTGTTGCTTTTTCCATGATGGCTGTAAGAGCAAATTGTCCACGGTTAGGTCAAACTCTGATACTCTGGATTGCTAAGAGTACCAAGTGCTGAATATAATGGAGAACGCTGGCATGATAAAAAATACAGAAAGTGTCTTCCAGCTACAACTAAATGGGATGGAAAGTTTTTTATTTGAGGGGTACAGGTAGATACAGGCCATTTCCATCTTGGAAAGGTAAAGCAGAATCATTGCTAGTTTACAGTGAAAGCTTATTGGAAGCTTACCCCACAGCTAATTCCTTGGGAGGCAATATTCTCAAAGCAAAATGAGCCAGGGTGTGAAGAGGTATTCTGGTGTTCTCAGTTCTGGGTCAGCCGTTGTCATGACTGACCCAGGTACAAGAGTCTGGTTGAAAGGGTCAGTTCCTGGTGCTATCTGGCTTAGTCATTTGTTAGTGGGAATTGTGCCATCTGGGCCATGGATGTCTAGGATCTGGGTGCTGTTGGAGAATATCCTTCCAGAGAAAGTCAGAAGCCCTCTTCCGTCATCCCAAGTGGGCTGAGGAGATCGTTAAGCCATGCCCTCTGGCCAATGGGAAAAAGAAGTGTCTCACTAAGGAATGTCAGAATGAGATCCGTGTCCTCAGGAGGCCTGTGTCTCTAATCTCTAAATCATAAAGGCAATATGTTATGTAGGTTGTTGGTTACATAATCCTTATTAACTTGTGTTATTGACACTGCTTTCGGCTTTTGGAATTCAGGGGTTATAACTTTGGCGTTCTGACAGTATATTGCATAGCACAGCAATAGCATACTTTATTGATAAAAATTGAAAAGTAATTTGATCTATGGTAAATGAGCTAATTTGGGAGGAAATGTGGGTCAAAGAGGTGACGATGGATGCCACATTAGCAGAAGCCTATTGTGGTCAAGGGCTTCTAACACCTGTCTAAAACTTTATCTTCGCTAACACCTGTCTAAAACTCCCTACTCACAGTATTTCAGGAAATAGACTAACATTGCACAAATTCACAACCATAATGTGAGAATGCTTCTCCCAGTTTGTTTTCTGGCAATACATTAATATTTTAAGTCCTGAATTCAGACTTCAGGCTTTTGGTTTTAGAGAGAGCTATAACCTGAGCTAGCATATACTTTAAACAATAAACCATGGGCCTGAACTCAGTACCCGTGTAAATGTAGTCTTACTAAATATTATTTCAAAGGGGGAAGTAAAGGAGTATTTCCTAAAGTAGCTTGGGCTGAGCTCTCTTCCATTTGAACAGAGTTTGTGATTTTTAATGAAATGGCAGGAAAAAAAAAGCATGTCTTAAGGAATTTGAGGGTAGCTACTTGTTCTGATTTTGTGTTTTCAAAATAATACTGAAGATTAAATGACTGGGTTACGGGTGAAACATGACCTAAATCTGCACCAGTGCCAATATTTTTTCATTGGATGATGGCAGTCCATCAGGGCTGAACGTTCACCACTGCTGCAACTCAGTGTCCCCAATGAAAATGACAGTTGAGCTCAGCATAATGAAGCTTTTTTTTTTTTAATCATATGCTGAAGAAAGACAAAACTTCGATGTAACAAAGTGAGGATTGAAATCTGTCAGTGGACAAATTTACACATGCTTGCCTAAAAGAAGGCTTAAATTATACTGTTCACACACAAATACTGCAAAAGACAATATAAAATTTTGAAGATGTTTTAATTAAAGTACTTTTTAGGTAACGTGTTGTATGGTAAGTGATGCTTACTAGTACCATTGTTCCTATGGTAACAATTCCCCTAGCAACATGAAATGATCTTGACAGGATCTGCTCTTGAGAATCCATTTTTGGAGTATCATCAGAGAAAACAACCCATATATTACTCTCTACACTAATCATCCATCTTTTTTTAATGTAAGATTTTCTCAAAGTCACGAACCCACGGGGTTACATGAAAACAATCTGGAGTTTGAAGTTCTGTTATTTCAGTTTCTTAATTGCCCAAGGACAACCTGAGTTTGACCTCCTGTCTTAAAATGCACTTGAGGCCTAGCAATGTAACCTACAGGCCTTTTGTTTTTTGTAAGCAAAAGTGATATTCCTCAGGCATCTTGTGGCTAATGCAAATCATATAAAGTATTCTGTTTCAGGACCCTGAATCTTGGACTCATATACAGGTCTCTCCCACAATAAGTGATGGAACTCTGAAAAGAATTGGTTCTCAAGTGATTAAAAGCAGTGACAGTCATTTTATCCTGCTGCTCAAAAGACAAATGAAAGTTCCTATGAAATTGTGATATGCTTATAGTGTCTTATTTTTCCTCATTTTACTAATGTTCCCATTTGATTGATTAAAATTTTCTTCACCTCCAAGCATTTTGCCAAATGGAAACACTCTATTCTATCTATCTTAGTAAGTGACTGTTTCCTGGCATGTGAGATTAATAAAATGTCTTATTGCTAAGTCTCTCATGGTTAGTCTACATGAAGGTTGATTTGTTTTCCTTTTTTCTGGCCACAGTTTTAGTTTCCTTATCCCAGCCAGCCATGTATTTATTTCCATCTTTCGTACCTTCTAGGAAGTGCACATTTTTAAGCCCTCTCATAAAAAGATAAATTATGTAAATATCAAGTAGCAGAGAAGGGCCTTAACTTCTCAATTATTTTTCAGTAGGAACTTCTGACTATTAGAAGTGAGCGCAAGATGCTTACCTGGCACCACAGGAGCCGCTCTGGAATTGTGCACAGGTGTGCTGCAGCATGAGCGAGCTGCGGGGTCTCCAGGTGCAGCACTGACCTGCACTGTCTATGTGTCAGTCAGTGGTGATCCTGACATTTCCCGAGGACCTTTTCCCGAAATACCAAACTAGAGCCACACAGGATTACTGCATGGCGCCCGGGCTCTGTCTTCTCTCTGGCTCTCAGCAATTCTGCTCAGGCCTCACACAAGACAGCTGCTCAGGCACGTTCAAGGGCATTCTTGGAGAAACGATATGCTAATTCTGTATCTCCAACTGCTGCTAGCCAAGCTGGATCCTGATGTACTTCAGGGAGCACCCTGACGAAGGAAACCCAAGTCAATGACATATGCTGTTTAACCTAATGAATTATGCATTCAAATGCGATGTGTTCTTACGTCCCTGTGATACTCTTCAGAAGATACGGGATCAGTAAACTACTAAAAGTCATGAAAGCAGTAGAGGCAATGAATATCACATCCCAGACCCAACTTAATTATGTCAAGTAAAATATTTCTGCAATGTATATATTTAAATATGTATTTACATACATAAGACCGTTATTTTTGAGCAGTTTTAGGTTCACATGTGTTGTTTTTAAATAATACCTGGCCCTCCGTATCCAAATAATTATGACTAATCTAAATATTTGCAGACTTTATCCCAAGTACTCAATGATCTTTTTTTCACTGACAATACTAGAACATAGGTTTTGGTTGTTTTGTGCCATGAAATGCAAAATAATTAAACTAGCATATGTTCCTCATCTTTTTCAAGTGTGTAAACCTATATAACCACAATAGCATTAATGGAAGCAAACAAAATAGCTTATTTTAGTTAAATTATCCATTCTAGCTTATCTAATATCATATGTAATATCTTGTGTTTAAGTAAGAAATAAACAGTGAAGATACAAATATATGTTATGTGTACATTTTCAAAGGAGTGCATTTTGGAAGAAATAAGGACTCCATAGTGTCACAAAATATTAGAAGACAAAATTCCTTGGGCCTAAATTAGGGAAAAAATAAGCATAAAAATAGATTCATGTCATCAGTATATAGATTGAATCTGATCAGATAAAGCAGGTATAGAAAGTGTGATAAGGAGGGGTGAAATATTTGTTACCCAATGAAAAACATAGAACTTTGATATCTGAAAGGAAACAGATGGCATACATGCTCGTTTCCACAGATATATAAATAGTCTGTGTTTTAACAAGACTCAGGATAGAAGGCAAGGGGAACAGGATGGCCTACTTTCTTTTAAGATGAATCCTTAGGAAGTTTCCTCCCTTGACTGTGTGGCCTTGACAGCCAGTTCATCCTGATGTAGGCAGGCTGAGTTCAGGTTGGCATCGTGACTACAGCGTTCTGACGCCAAGTGGCCAGGCAGTTTTGTTTTTTGTTTTGTTTTGTTTTGTTTTTGAGGGAGACAAAGAGAAGTTGTGACTGTGGTGCTGGCAGCATGTTTACTTATGGGCTTCTCCCTCCAAGACAGCACAGAATTTTAAATCCTGAGGGGGCAAATGCAACCAGGATGTAAATTGGTGATGGCCAAACTTTAGCATGCATAAGTCAACTGGGAGTTGGTAAAAATAACAATTCAGGGCCCCTATCCTCAAAGATGACGACTTAGCAGTAAAGCTGGGGAGACATCCAGAAATTCTGCATTTGATAAGCATTCCAGGTGACTCTGATGCTTGGTAATGAAGCGCACGGTCTTTTATAGGTCAGGGAGTCCTGAGTTCAAACTCATAAATGGCTCTAAGAATTCAATAGGATTCAATAGCAACTTAACTTTGCATGTAACTTCTTTGCAAAGAACTGAGTATCTTGCAGAAAAGTTAAATTGCTGTTATCTTCAGACCACCTGGATATTGAAACCAGCTAGTAAAAGTATGCTAAATCTAAAAGGGTGTTCTGTTAGAAAATGGTTTTTGGAGATACCAGAATTCTAGAGGACGCTATGTTATAAAGGGAAACGTAACTCTGCTTTCTATACGAGAAGATGTAGGCTTCCTGGGGACTTTGCAGAAGAACCTGAAGAGTCTACAGTTTGTAGGCTTTCCCTTAATGGAAGCACATAGGTTGTTAGCCCAAGTTCCCCTGGACTGTGCCGTATGCCCCATGTTCTGAAAGACTGTAGCATAGCAAGAACTTGGCTGTTTTTCTAATGCTAGCAGGGCCTTCCCCAGATGAAGTGAGTCTCTGGCAGCTCTGTGCCCCTCAGGGAAGCCAGGGGCAAGAGGAAAGCCATATGCTGCCTCTCTGTTCCTGCTGTGGGGAGCCACTCATTGTATTTCTATTAATTTCAGCACACCTGTTAAATAAATTCAGGACTTTGTGTAGGTTCAGATGGTCTTTTCTTGCCAACCCATGGTCCACCTGAAATGCTGCATACATAGCAACACAAACTGCAGATAGGTTTTGTGCATAATTTAGTAAATGAGGGATAGAACCCACAGTCACCCACTCATTCTGCACAACCGTCTTGTTACTCTACTGACTGGGTTGCCTACTGGTAATACAATTCTTTCTCCTGCGGCAAACCAAAGAGAGATGTCTTGTGAGAGAGTCAGTCAAAAGAAAGCAACATCAAACACTGTAACCTGGTCTATAATTTGGTTTTGGGAGAGGTCTATTTAAATACTGGGAACAAGTGCAACATGAAATATTAGGAAAACACTATAGAAATAGAATGTAACACTATAATTTCCCAAAAGCACTATTAAAATAAACTCTATAACCTGTATATGCTGAGTACTTAAAGGATTCTTAATCATCAAGTCTTTTTGTTTGTTTGTTTGTTTGTTTGTTTTTAAAGTCCAATAGAAAGAAAATTAACTATGGAGTACCCTGTTACAGGCCTAAAAGGAACCAGAAATTTATCTGATGCCTCCTCAAAACATTGTGGGAACATGGATATGTATTTATTGTCATGGTCAGAAATCATTCATTCTTGGGTGAGGAAATTGAAGCAGAATGGCCAATGAGACTATCGTTTGTAGCCTTTTTAGCCTGGCAAGTTCTAGATCTGAAACTCTCTCCTGTCACCAGGTCTCTGTGACTCCAAACATTTCCGTTCTTGCTTTCTCAACTGCTCAGCTCTTAAGCCTTTATTCCAATCTCCAAGTTCAAGCCTTAAACATTTCAGCCTCAAAATGGGTTTTGAGACTGAGAATGAGGCTGTCAGCTACCTCCTGGAATAAGGCCCAGGACTAAGGACACAGGGGTGGAGTATTGTTTCTGTGGAGAGGCTGTGAGCTATGAAACAGGTTTAGGTGATTCTGGTGAAAGCAATGTGTGGCCAAGCCATATCAGAGCCTGTGGTGAAGGAAAAACCAGTAATACTGATCCTGCTTTCATTCATTCATAGTTTTAAACAAAATGTTTGTTTATTATTTTGAGAGAGAGAGAGCATGAGCAGAAGAGGGGTAGAGAGAGAGGGAGAGAGAGAACCCCAATCAGGCTCTGTGCTGTCAGTCCAGAGCCTGATGCAGGGCTCCATCTCACAAACTGTGAGATGATGACCTGAGCCGAAACCAAGAGTTGGATGCTTAAGCAAATGAGCCACCCAGGTGCCCCAATCCTGTCTTTATTTAATATTTTGGTATTTTTCTCATCATGGAATTTTGGATGAATTCTGATTTTAAAAACATTGCATTAGGAGTGCCTGGGTGGCTCAGTCAATTCAGTATCCGACTCTTGGTTTCGGCTCAGGTCATGATCTCATGGTTTGTGAATTTGAGCCCTGCATGGGGCTCAGTATTGCTGGTATAGAGCCTGCTTGGGATTTCTCTCTCTCTCTCTCTCTCTCTCTCAATCTCTCATAATAAACTTAAAACATTAAAAAAATAAAAACATTGTATTAAAATATTATGTACTTGATTACAGATTTTTTTCACCATCTTAAATTTTGTGCATGAGACATGTGCCTTACTTGCCTTATCCTGGCCCTACCCTGAGTAGAAGTCTTGCAGAATACAATGTATTTAACAGATAAGTACATAGTATGTGATATTGAGGTAAACATATGAAAATGAAAGGGAAGAAATTCACATTTATGAGAATATACTATGTATATGCCAGATACTATATTTATATATATCTCTAAATATAACATATCACATAATATATATTTGCTGATATATATCATATAATATGTATGTATTGATGCATATATTAACAAATATGCTTTATAACACACACATATTCTCATTTGATCTATGGATTTTATATGTTAAAGGTGAGAATAGAATAGTTTGGAAAGGTTAAATAATTGGCCCAAAGTTGCAGGGCTGGGGTCAAAGGAGAAGGTGAATGGAAGTCAGAGTAATGTGTTTATAAATTGAGAGTAAGTCATAAACACTAATGGATTAATAATTGTTGGTGTTATTGCATTTGGGAAACGCAGCAAATTATCATTCAAGGTGTTATTAAAGAGCAATGTTTATACCTCTCCCTGAAATTAAAAATAGAAATTTGATGCTGAGAATATACGTTTCTAGTGTTATCTTTTCAAATTTTTACAGGAAATTTTTTTGGTTATGCATCATTTCTCAAGCTTTTAGTTTGAATTACTGCTATTTTAGCAGTTCTTTTTGTGTATCCCAGTAATATTTAGTGAGCTATGAGATGGAGGGAAAATATTTAAATGTCAGAGGGCTTCAGAGGTAAAGTATTTCTCTATCAATCAGTACTGGTGAAAGCTATATGTGTTAGAGTCAAGATCAGGGAAATCAATATTAATTATTTATGTTGCTCTTCTTGTCGTGGTGAAATAAATATCTATGAATGACGTGATGGTTAAATCAGTATGTGTTGGGGCTTGAGAAAGGACATGAATATCTATGATCATATTTTTATGCATTACTGCCTGCAGAGTGGAATAAATATCTGCTAACAACATGACAGCAAAGAGATTTGTGCAGGGGATAAAGGAAGAAATATCCATAGTCAATACAAAAGCAGGATCGTATACATAAATACAATGTGCTGGGAAAGGTCAGCAGTGCTCACAAAAGGTTAATACGATATTGAATGTTTAAAGAAGTAAATTATAGAATTTCAGCTAAATGTGACTTTTATTCAAGATAAAAGAATATGCATTAAAATGTTTATGAAGTACAAATTAAAAAATAGACTTAAGATTTTATTTTTACACTGAGGGTGTAATTTGCAATATTTTCAGAAGTTCCTTAGTGACAGAACAGAGATAGAGTAAACTTTTAGTGTTAGGAGTCAAACAGGCTTGGTTTTGGGAACAGCTTTTGTCACTTATAAATATGACTTAGGAGAAGTGTTTTAACACATTGTTCTTGTATAATTGTCGGTAATGATAGCTACTTTGTGGGTTGATCATGAATATTAATGCTATAAATTGCCAAACACACAAAAAAAACTTCCATGTACAATACCTGAAACGTATCAGTTATTCAGTAAACGGTACACCTAACTGTTGTTGCCTTTGGATGCAAAGGACACTACTTGAGAACAAGTGTTTGACATGACCTACAGAAATGACCTTGCGTACATGGAATAATGAAAATAATTGATGTTTTTCTTGTTTTCCAGATAAGTAATACCTGCAGAATTAAAAATGGAGAGGAAAATCATTTTAATATGCAGAGAGAGCCCATATTTAAAATTGATCAGTTGCCTTATAATTAATGAAAAACATGATTTCCCCCCCTTAATACAAGGGATTTACCTTTTACATGATGTTACTTCATTTAATAGATTTTTCTTTTGGTTTAACAAAAGTAATAAGTTACTGACCAAGAAGAAATATTTGAGCAAAACCTGCATTGGTTAATGTTAAAAAATGAAAATCACAGAGATATACTTGCTGCCTTCACTAATTAAAATGTCATCATTAGGGTATTATATGTTATTAGAAGCTATGGAAAATAGTGTAATAGTAATGTGTAAATACAAAACACACACACACACACACACACAGAACTTGGGAGAATAGAGGTTCGTTTGCAATCAGGAAATGACTCACCCAAGTGCACTAATGTGTAATGCCCAAAGTTTATTGCCGGTCAAGACTGGCAAATAGGGTGGTGGTTGACAAAATGACTTTAGGATCTTCGTGTTTGGATTCTAATCTCAGCCCTCACCTCTTGTGAGTTGATGGATCTCCGTGTCTTTTGTGTGTGCATGTGTGTGTGCGTGTGTGTGTGTGTAAAAGTGAGATAAAATATCAACCTCATAATATTGTGTGAAGTTCAACCAAGATAATGCAGTTAGCAGGTCTGGCTGTTAATAAGAGCTTGATAGCAGCTGAATGAATGTCTACTCTACTAACTGGAATGGCATATTTATTTTTATAATAATGGAAAATTAAGTGATTTTCTGTCTAAATGTTAAATTTAAAAATAAAAAAAAATAATTATTCTAAACATAGAACTATTTTCCAGGCTTTGAACTCAACCCAACTCCTTTCAGGCATTTGGGAAATTTCCAGGCCGTGTTGTCTCAGGCTACTGTTCTGGGCTTTGGAGCAACTGACATGGCTTAGAGTGAAAGCTTGCCACTTTGATTTGCTTCCTCCAGTTCAGATAGCAAAAGCTTTTAATTAACAGCTTATTTTAATTACTGTTGCCAGAATCTTATTTTCTCACAAATTCAACCATTCCAAAAAACCTGAATCCCTCAACCTTTCTACTTCTGCAGGAGAATAAGCATCCATTCGCCACCACCAGCTCCTGTCTCTTGAAGCCCTGAAGGTAAAGGCAGGGTGTAGATCAAGCTGATGTCCTTGAAAAAGTCCCTTTTTCAATCAAAAGCCAGATACTCACAAAAGCAAGATGCTCATGTCAACCAAAGGGCTATTTTTACCACCCAACTTTCTTATTCTTCCTTATCACAGAATGAAGTGTCGAATAATTACTTTATGAATGTCCAGTCTTACCTCCCTGGAAGATTGTCATTTCTTTAACTTCCCTAATGCCCAATCTTGGGGTAGGCACATGGTAGATACTCAGTGAAACCTTGTTACTTATTTATTAGTATCTGAGAAAAGCTTAGACTAATTTTATACTTAGAAAGAAACAGAAGAACTCTCTGTAGATTCAAGGGATGAAATATGATGAGTGAGACATACACAGCACCCAAATAACATACAACTTAAAAATGTATATATTTTGAAAAAACTCGAATGCGAAATAAAGGAACATTCTACCATTCTAGTGTAGCTGATGTCTTTGAAGCTTCGATTGCCTACTTTCGTGAAGCCACAATCAAATCTTGCTAGGTACCAATCATCAGAGTGTGCTAAAGTGCAAAATCTTCATCGTTACCCTGACATTTCATTTAGCTTCTGCTGAATACTCAGTCAATTCTTCCAAACTCAGAAAAATGTTCCTCAGCATTTATCTTGTCATTTTGATGATGCTATACATCCCACAATCAAAGAGAAATTGTCAGGTCTCCTTTTCTTTTATAGTAATTCAAATATGCCTTTGTAAACCTGAATTACTTGCATTGATTGGTGAAAATGATTTATTTTTCACACTTCCATATTGCTCAGGAAGAGGAAGATGTAATTGTTCAGTTTACATATATACAACTTTTTTTTAACTTTTAAAGTGGAGGTAGATTTGTTGGTCTTCCATGTGTTTGCATTGGCTTATAATACATTTGAGAGTGCTGTTTTGTTATGGTGGGAAAACTAGTTAAAATATACGTGAAAATTAAATTAATCAAGCATTTTGGAGTCCCCAAATCTTTTTTGAAGAATCCTGCCACAAGAAAAGTGTGGTATATGAGATTTGGGGCCAATTTACTGAGTCCCAGTGAAATCAGAATGGGCTTTTTATTGGAATGAGTGGCAGAAAATTGCCAGCATGATCGGCACTTCCAGATTCAAGAATAACAGATAATTTCTGGTATCTGAAGCCTGTAATCTACAGACACGGATGACTACCAAATCCCCAATTCGAGCGAGGCCTCTTTCCTGAATTCTGGTCTGTTCATTGAGCTTTATACCAAATGAGCTGCTGTCTCTTCAACCTCCAACTCTCTCAATTGTGCTTCTAATCTTTCCTTTCAAAACTGGCTACCCTGTTCACCTTTCCTGTTTCTACCAAAGTTGCTATTAGTTCCCGAGGCACTGAGATGCAGGAATGACATTTAAATTTTCCTGTACATGAAATAGCCATTGAATTCTGTGCTTCTTCTTTGGTACTGCTTTTCATCCCTAACTCTTTTCCATTTTGGCTGGTTCCACCCACGTTCAGGTCTGTCATCCCATCCTCATGGGGAGCGATGCCAAGCAGAAACAATGACCAAAAGAAAAATCCTTTTGTGCAAGGAAACCTTTAATTGTCTAGTAGGAACAAAAACCACTATAGTAAACCCACACTCCAAATTACTGCAAGATTCAACTACGTGACTTCTAAGGAAACAAAATAGGATCCTCAACTCAGAAGGAAAAGCAAAAAACTCAACTAAAGTACAGTAGCTCCATATGTGTACAGTTAGCTTGCTGCCTCTACTTTCTTCTCTTCTTTACCCCAATTCATGAGATTCTCTTTCATTAGACTAATATTCCTGCAACACATCAGTGTTACTTGTCTCTGATGAAATCAGCCTAGAGTCCCCAAGTCTTTCTTGAAGAATGCTGGGATTTATCAGAGCGTAGTTACAGCATTACCTAGAGTAGATCATCTCTAAGGAGCTTCTGCACTCCAGTACTCTGTGATTTGTAAGCTCCCATGTGCAACCATACGTAAATAAGTCATGTGATAGGAATGAAGGACAGAGTTGTTGGACATACTGAAAGAATCATGAATCCGAAGTGTTTGGACTCAGAAGGACCTTCAAAGGCCACCTTCTACCCTGACCACTTCCTAGATGGGTACATTACTGAATTCATTACTAAAACCACAAGGTTGACAAACCCAGAATTCATGTAATTGATGGGCCCTCCCCTAACGATAGTCTTGGTCACAAAGTCCCTATTCCTGTATTTTCCACTCCACTTCCCTTTTACCAGCTTATTCAATAATTGAGGACATCTGGGACCCTATCTTATTGTGGGTCTAAAAATACTTTCCAACAACACCATTTTGAGGTGTCCAGATAGACACTCTAAATGAGATCATTTGACACTGAATATGTAAATCCTCCAAAATGGCTATTGCGGTAGAGTTTCTTAAGTGACAATTCCAGCATATTATAAGACATTTTAAATAATGCCTTTCTCCTTCTCTGTCTCTGTCTTTCTCTCTCTCTCTGTCTCTCTCTGTCACACAGACACACACACACATTCACACATAATAAACATAAAAGCTATATTTTAAAGGTACTGATGATAATATAGTTTTTGCCACTCTCTGAAACCTAATAAGGGCTTTGCTTTTCTAAAAGATAATCGTTTTTTGTTTGTTTTTACTAACTCTTTTAATAAGTAATCACTAAACTCCTCTATGCCATAGAATAGTGAAGCAAAAGAAGTCTCTGGTCTGAGTGGAGGTTACATTCCAATGGTGTGAGAAGGACCCTAAACAGACAGATGCCACATGGTGAAAACAAAGGTAGGGTGCACAGGATGGGGAGCAATGAGATGGGGACTCACTGCCTGCTGGGAAATTAGGAAAGGTGTCTTTGGTGAGGTGGATTTTGAATAGGGACCGGAAGGAACCAGGGACTGCCTTTTCCATAAAGAGTGCATGTTCCTGTTTCAGGAACATCACAAACCTATTGGCAAAGTGATATTGATAGTAGAGCAGTTGAGAGACTGATAGGTTGTCCATATTTTAAATTTTGTATAGATAAGCCAAGAACTATAAACATTGTTATTGCCTTAAAATATCTGTCAAGGAAGAATGGAGTCCTGAATTAGGAAGAGGAAAAAAATAACTGGTATGTTATTTTCCACTTACATAGTTTTTAATACTTCCCATTCATTTTTCTTGAAGGTTTTATGATTTAATTTTCTGAGGTAAAGTGATCTGCTAAACCCTAAGACACACACCAAAGATGGAATGGAATAGTATTCATCAGAAATAATGAGAATCAGGGTTGTATATGTTTATGCTATATATTCCTTGTTAAAAATAAAAGTCACACATGGATAGAGTTGGAGAAAAGATACCTAATGTATTTTCCCTCTCTTTCAATTATCTTTACATATATATATATATATATATATATATATATATATATATATATATACATACACTTGTATATTCATTCATATATATTGAATGTACACAACTCCTACATGGAACAGTCTCATTTTATATTCATTTCCTACTCACTTTCTCCCCAAAGAATCAGAGAATATACCGTGTGATAAAGATGATGGTGGTGGTGATGAAAACACTCTTATTGGGCTCTCTCATTTCTAGGATCTATAGTTTGTCTAAGTTTTTCCTCACATCTTTGGGTTTGGTATCATAATCTTCTTTTTGGGTGAGGGAATAAAAGTTCTGAGAGGTTTGGTATTGGGTCCAAGATGATACAACGAAAATGTTGCAGAGAGTATATTATGACACCGGGTATCTAGACTATTGCCATTACATCCGGCTGGTGCTAGAGAATTTTTCCCTAAAGTAGGCTACATAATTTTGAAATGCAGTATATACTTCTGGCTATGTTTCAGGTAGAGTCAAAATGTGAGTTTTAGAGAGTGAATCCTGGTTTCCTGTCTGTAAGAGTTTCATTTGACACCTTGACCATGGCTTAGTCCTTGAAATCCTCATGGAGTGGTTGCAAGCATTTAGTGCGTAAATGCAGGTTTTTGTCGTGTGCCTGGAACATCGTGTGTGTGACAAATGTTAGCTGAAAATATGAGAAGAGCAACAACAAAATAGAAACCGGGTGGAGAAAGAGATTTCTCCCAGCAGTGTTTAAAGGAGTCCTTAATTAGTCTCCTCTTCACTTAAGGGGAAGAGTAAAGCTATTCAGTGTTTTTGTTGTTGTTAATTTTCTGATTATGGAAATTGGTACTTTTATTTAGTAACTTTTATAAAGTGTTCTGTATGTCTGTTTCAGGTTTATAAGGAATCACGAGTTTGAGCTCTTTGAGTTCTAACACCAAAAATGGGAAATGAAACCTTTAGACATCTGCTGTCAGTTGTAAAATGCTTCAATTTTATTTTAGGCAAAGGAAAAAATATATAGTAAGATTACATGCACACAGGAACTGGATTTATGCAGTAAATATGTTTCTAAAGTATAAGAGAACAAAATGTTCACTTGGTATGCTGTGGTTAGGAGTGTAGGCATGAACAAATCAATCCATCCCTACAAGGCTTAGTTCCCTTATCTGTAGAAGGGGGATGATGTTAGCATCTAGAAGATCAAATGAAATAAGCATTAGGTGTTATTTTTTTAATGTTTATTTATTTTTGAGAGAGAGAGGCAGAGTGCAAGTGGGGGGAAGGACAGAAAGTGAGGGAGACACAGAATCCAAAGCAGGCTCCAGGCTCTGAGCTGTCAGCACAGAGCCTGACATGGGGCTTGAACTCATGAACCATGAGATAATGACCTGAGCCAAAGTCAGATACCCAACTGGCTGAGCCACCCAGGAGTCCCTAGGTGTTATTATTTTTTAACATCATTGCCTATTTTGTTTCTTCTTTGATCCTCTTATGTTCTGATTTCTGAAGTGACAGCCAAGGAGTCTGATCATCAGTTCTACAAATTTACTAATGGGACATTTATCGTTTGCTATTTGCTTTCAGCAGTTACTTCCTACACACACACACACACACACACACACACACACACACACACACCCCGGGGCTTTGAGATGGGTAACTCTGGAAACAATGGAGTGGCTCAGAGAATAGGGCTCAGTGATGGGCCCTCAGTACGGAGGCAGGCGACACAAGACCCATTTTTAGATAGATGGGAATGTCAGGCAGGTTTTCCCTAGGAATCCACAAGTTTCTGTCTTGCTTGGTGTTAGAACCTGTTAGAAACGTGGAATAGATGGCAAATGAATTTGAATCTTTTGAAAGATAGTTCGTTCTTTTCATCATAACTGAATTAAACATACCCATTTCTGTGGGCGGCTATAGAACTTGTCTCCAAAAGGAAGGGAAAAATACTCCCTCGTAAAACCAGGTTCACCTCTCATAATTCGTCATTTTCCATCAAACTACTTTTAAAAATGATGGATGTTAATGATCACCTTAAGAGGTGTCATCATTTACTTAAAAAAAATTGAGCAAGTTGGATTAATAGAGTTATATCTCGGAGGCTTAGGCAATATGAGGAAGATCAGAATCTTCTTTCTGAAAACAATGAAGGATTTATTATTTACTAAGGACTTGATAGAAACAGAGCATCACCTTAAATATTGTCATGCTTCCAATATTTTATTTCCATATCTCTCATGCAAACTTACCAGACTGAATTTGCTGGCAATAAAACAAATGGAACTTATATGTGCCAGAAAAATTGGCTTTATATATCACATTTGGAATCTGAATCAGATATGTTCAAGTTCAATAACAGCTTAATTGATATGAAACTTTTAATAACCAGTTAAAATTCACACACACTTATTTGGAGTGTAAATCTGTTGACCTTTTGTTGTAGGAATTTCATATCATTTCTACAGTCTTTTACATCTAATTATATGAGTGATGATAAGTTTGAAGAAAGAGGGTATGCTTAGGACACGTGCTGTTGTGTAATTTGAAGGATCTTAGAAATCTTGCCAGGAAACATGATACAAAGAAGATACCTACTTCAAAAAGTGCTGAAAGGCAACAAGAGGGGAACAGTTTCATTAAAATGTGTGGTTAAATGCAACTTTTCTCAGTTCCCCTTTATCAGGGGGACAGGACTTTTCAATTTTGGGGAAATCTGGCTGTCACGTATTAGGAATAAATGGTAGTTGACTTGAAAGGCATCTGCTGATCTATGTTGTTTATTATCCAGTACCTTGACAGATTATTGATCATTAAGGAAATATAAGGTTTGACTTCTCCTCTATACAAAGTCTGTCCGTGGGGCATTCAAGACCCGACAGGGCTCTAGATATTTATTTTTTGAAAACAGCTGGTAGGAAAGTTCCCTTCCAGTAGCATCTCAGGTGGCTCAATACACAAGTCTAGCAGACTTACTGACCTGACCTTATGCCTTCCCCAAGGCATATGTAGCTAGGGACAGGCACTGGGATAGCTTGTGGGTGATGGTGGAGGTGGAGGATGACTGTCTGTAGTCCTGAGTGGGAAGAAGGCAGAAGGATAAAACTGAATACGCCATTAGAGAGGCCCTGCTGCTGAAATCAGCAAGAAGCTAGCCATGTCGAATAGCTGTCAAACTTTCTTTCTGGATTTATTTGATATTACTTAAAAGTGCAGTCTCCATTTCATTCTAGGACATTAGAGAAACCCAACAAAGAGAAAATGCTTTCACCTTCAATTAGCTTATGAAGTTGCCCACTTCTACGGACCAATAGCATTCACACACCAACTCCAGGAATGCCTGGAAAAGAGGGGGTTTGAAGCATGTCTCTTGGCAGCTAAACCCCGCCCCCACACGCTGGGAGTCAGGTGGAGCAATGAGCAGTGTGGGTGTGAACAGTGGGGTCCTCAGGATTGGGAAATGGGTTTGCCAGAGGAAAAGGAAGGGAAAGACACACTAGGGGTAATTTCAGGGAAGAGGAACAGACCCCAGCCCTGGACCATGCACGAAGGACAGTGTGACATTATGGACTAAGGCCCCACTATTCTATGAAAGGTATTTTAAGACTACATGTAGATGATATCTACAGATTTGAAACAGTATACCTCACTACTCTGAACACTGGCTCACATTCATAGGTAGTTGCTTTTTGAAAAAAGGACAAGTTTACAAGGTCCAGTGGAACTTCCTCCCAGGTCAGGGGACTTGGGAGGCAAGGCTCACATCCCTGGCATAATCATCAGTGAGTCACTGAACTGCTACGTGCATTCGATTCTCAGCTGCAAAGTAAGAAATCTGGATCAGATGATGCCTATACCACCTCCGAGCTGTAAAAATAAAACATTCTAGGAAGTTCTCTTAAACCTTAATCACATATTTAACCACATGAAGCATCATATAATGTTTTGATAAACATTCATTTTTCATATGGAGTCCTTTTTTTCAGTGCTTTTCTTTCACTTGGCTAAGGTGTGCGGGGAACGAAAGTGTCTTCGAAGACACTGCATAAGCACATGTCATGCGAGTCCAGCTTTACTGATGACATGTTATTTTGGACAAGTTATACATTGTGACTGTAAAACTCTACTAAGTCGAAATTCACGAAACATGGGCACCACGAAGCTGTACTAAGCAGCTTTCCCTCTCAGAGTTTGCAGTTTGTATTTAAAAAATTATGTATATGAATTAATTGCTCTGTTCGCCTGAATTGACTGGATTCACATCCCCACATAAGACATCAGAACATTCTGATTTGGGTAAATGTTTTTGTCCCCTAAACACAGGCCCAACCATTTCTTTGCGTGGTAATATTTCCCAGAAGCAGCAGAATGGGTAGGGATTTGGGAGCTGAATTCATTTGCTTCAGGGGAGGCCTTTGGATGCAAATGTTAAGCTTGGTTGGCTGGCCCAGTCTCTTGGATTCTATTGTTCCACAGCAGGCTTTAGGAGTCAGCGGGGATCTTCACTACATCTGGTTATACTGGGGATTAAGAGAAGAGGAAGGGAGATGATAACTTTTCCCATCTGTGCATTGGAGGACGCCTGATTAGTTTCTGCCCTTACTCAAGGGGAGACTAAAGCTACTTAAGTAATTTAGCTTAGGAAAAAAAAAAAAAACAATAAACTTACAAGTTAATTCAGGAAATAAGGGAATTTTCCGGAATGATTTTAAGTGTTCCTCTCCATTTGTTTCAGCAAGTCTTAGGCTTTTTAGGTTCATTTGCAAGTATACATTTCTGCCCACTAAGCTCAAACACCAATGATGTCAACTCAACTCTCTAGACACTTAGTAAGTTCCAAATATAAACTCACCATTCTAATTTTTGTAAGACTGTGTCAGAGAGGGATTTCTGGTGATAGTGACATTTCCTGAATCTTAAACGGTGAGGAGGAATCAGAAAAAGTGAAGGTGTAGATAAGAAGAAGCTTCGAGGCTTACGGGATATTGGGACCAAAGAAAAATCACTTGAGAAAACATATAAGGAGTTGGTGTTTCTGGAGAACAAAGGGAGGGACAAGGATGAAAAAAGATGAAGCTTCATGGAAGAAAGCATGAACCAGGTCATAGAGAGCCTTGTTAGGGAGTTTCAGCCTGTTTTCTGCTGGAGATGGAGACCCCTTAAGGTTTTTGAAAAGGGGAATGGCATATTTGCAATATCTATCTACATATAGATAGATATATGTGTATATATCTATATGTAGATAGATATGTATATATAGATATAGATAGATGTGTATATATAGATAGATGTATATATATCTCCCCAGCAGTGTTGTGGAAGACAGAGTTGATGGAGTTAAAACTGAAGGCAAGAGAAACTTAGGAGTTGAGACAAGACATGATGATAGACACAGTAAGGAGAGGGTAGTGAAGATGGAGAGGACAGGCACAGATTCCTTAGTTGCACTCGGATGGCACTAAGGGGGTGAAATTTATAGAAGGACATTAGGGGTAATTGAGAAAAGTAAATGACCAGTCCTCTCCTACCCTGGCTGGATGGTGGTACCCACAACCACTGGGGAATCTAGGGCACAGAGTAGAGAGAACAGGGAAATCAGTAGTGGATATTTGGACTAGAAAGTGTCTAGGGACAAGGAAGGGGAGCTATCTAGTAGGCAGCTGGGTATATGGATCTGAGGTTTAGAAGAAAGGTTATAGCGGGAAATAATGGATCTGGGGGTAATCAGAGTCTATAATAGCATTTGAAATTATGTAAAGAGACCAGAGCACCCAGGGAAATTATGTACCATCGAAAAGCAGAGTGCTCAGGACAGAAGCCTGTGGAGCTACGGCATCTAAAGAGCCAGCAGGACACATTTGGTAAATTACTTAACACCCCAGAAACTCGGGTAATAACTACTTTGTTTTTGTGTTGTGGAACCAAAGGAGATAACACACGGACAGTGTTTGACTCAACTCTGATGTTTACCAAATGTTCCTTTTTCTTTCTTCTTCATTTCTGTACCAGTGCTGTTGCTTTATTACATAGTAGAGATGGTAAATTTGATTACTGCTTTAAACAAGAGTAGAAAGTGTGCCTTTTGTTTTTGTGCCAGTTCTAGCCTGTGAAAATTGTATGTAGAATTGAATGAACTGGCCTGTCTATTCAAATTGCATGAAATGAAAAAATTGCTTAATATTACACTTGGAAAATGCTTAACCCTATGATCATATAGAACCCAAATTTGTAAGTGGATTGCTATACATACATTTCTAGAAATGTCTGCTTCTATATTGAAAGACATAGTTTTAGCAGGAGTGTGGCAGTGCATAACCAGTAATTCACGAGTACACATATTCAATAGTGACCTGGCTCATTCTATTGTACTATTTAAGTGCAAGGTAATGGGGTAAGTGATAATATTGTTCAAGAATAAAGAATCTTGTCAAATAACAATCTAGGTCATTTCTGTAAAGGTCGCCTTATTGATGGAATCAGCATATAGATAAAATAAGAGATAAGAGCAGCGATGTCCTATGGACAAAGGGGAACATTTTTCTGCTCTGTGCTACAGATTTTTTTTTAATCCCATGTGTCTAGCTCAGTACCAATTTATTTAGTAAATGAAATTATTTTAAGTTGATGATAGACATTTGTGGAAAATTTCTGAACACTTTGGCTGTAAACCCCTAACCATGATAATTATAAGTTTCAAGCTGTTAAAACCAAGCTGTTAAACCTTAAGAGTTCTTATTTTCCAAAAGTAAACATACGCATTTATGGTATCTGGTCACCACCAACTATGTTGTAAATCTGACCTAGCTGTTAACGTGCGGTAACAACTGGTTTGAAAATCTCTGTGCACACAATTTCCTTTTCCCTTACATTTTCTATGGCTTTTCTTTCTTTTTTAAAAAAAATTTTTAAATGTTTACTTATATTAGAGAGAGAGAGAGAGAGACAGACAGACAGACAGTGCGAGGTGGGGAGGTATATAGAGAGAGGGAGACACAGAATCTGAAGCAGGCACCAGGCTCAGAGCTGTCAGCACAAAGCCCAACGTGAGGCTTGAACCCACCTACCGCGAGATCATGACCGGGCTGAAGTCTGACACTTAATAGACTGAGCCCCCCAGGTGCCCCTATAGCTTTTTCATGGGCTGTGCTGGAGGCAGACGAGCCACCTCATGTGCAGAAATGGGTCTGTCAAGCCCAGAGCTGCTGCTCCTGCCAGGGGACAGAGCACGTTCGTGCTCACATTTGGAAGCTGTTTGCTTGATACGCCTTTACTCCCGAGGAGTGATGGTGTGGAACTGCAGTCAGGAGTCATCCACTGTGGAGTTGGTTGCTCCTTCTGAAATTGAAATAAATTGGCTGAGGGAATGTGCAGAACAGCAGTTGGTGAATTTAACACAGAGCACTGTGGGCCCACACGGATAATGACTGTATTATATTAAAGCAGAGAAAAGCGAAAGGGAAAACCTACTTAAGAACATTGTATTTCTCAATGCATATCAAGGCATCAAAAACCGTAAACAGAGCTTTTATTATTTCGATCGTAGCAAACCGGAGTGAAGAGGGAATTCAATTAGCTAGTGAATGATTTCACTAGAACTTCCATCTCTTGCTAATCTGTCTTGTGTGTTGCTGATAGATTAATCTCTCTCCAGTAACAGGACTCTCAAGAAACAACTCCTAAACTCAAGAACTTGTTCTTCGTCCAGATCTGAAAGGCTTTACAGTTTGTACCCCAGCTTCCTCATTAATCTCTATTATCGACCAGTCTCTACATAGATGCTTCTCCGTTGGTAGAGGTGCTTGTGGGTTTCAAGGGAGGACAGTAAAAACCGTGGCTACGCTCCTCTCTGAAGTGGAAGAGAAAAGACTTGCGCATGCAGTCTTTTAGAGGTGGAAATCAGATTCAGGTGTAGGCCTTGAATAAGAGATTCTATTTGACCTCTTGTAGCTCAAATTTAATAGAGATAAAATACAGCAAATAATTATGCTGTAATTGTCAATGACTAAGAGGTTGATTGGTCGAAGAAGAATATAGAAAGGGCTGATGTCCTAAAAGAGGGGAAAACTCTGGTACAAGTGGATAAAGCACTGACTTTGGACTCAGAAATCCTGGGTTTGAAGTCTACTTTGATCATGTTGGACATGCTATATTAATACTGTGTTTCTCATCTATAAAGTGACATATAAATAAGATGTTTTGCTTTACCAGAGATTTTGTATGCATTGTGAAATACCTCATCACCCTGTAAAAGAAATGCCCTGTCTTCTTACTAGTCAACTTTTACTCCACATTGTACACATTCTTGCCAGCATAAAATCCCAGCCACCTATCCCAGTGAACACGAATACCAATCCTAAACTTCTCTGCTGGGCCTTTTGGGTCTCTGTGCTCCAGCATTCCCAGTAGACATGGTAATACTAGCAATAAGAACATCAATAATAATGAAACAAGGACTGCAAACACGGACTGAGGGTCAATTTGTTTAACAATCTATTATTTGCTTCCCATAAATTATCTTAACCCTTATTCTATCCCACGAGGTAGGCATTATTATTTCCATTTAAATGGCAAGGACCCTGAACCCAGACAAGATAAATGACATTTCCAAGGTCAACTAGCAACTTAGTGAGAGAGCTAGCTATCAAACAGATCTTTTTAACTTCAAAGGTCTCAGGCTACCCTGTTCGGGCCACTAGAGTCTACCGTTCTGCCCTTTGAAATTTTCAGAATGTGGGGAAGAGAGAAATTTTGTAGGAACTTAATACATGTTTGGTTGGCAGACTAATGTATGGTATCAGAACGGGTCTAGAAATGCTCAAAGCAGCCCTAAATTGTGGAAGGGGCAGGCTCTCGAAGGGAACCTAGAGAACATGCTGGGTAATAAAAGGAACACAGTAGACGGTGACAAAACTTCACAGAGGATCTCTGGCATCTCCCACGTTCCCAGCAAAAATTCATAATTATAAACTTTTGAAAATTAACTGATATTCTATAATGTCAGGAGAGGCTGCTGTGCTCACTTGATGGTTTCTGTGGGAATAACAAAATATTTCTGTGCAGAGACTAGATTACTGCTCTTAAGACACTTCCTTGATATTTCATCTAGAGGTTAAAAATTTGTGTAGGCAGTCCTGTCTTTTAGATGAAAACAGAAATATCAAGGCAGAAAAATGAAAGGGGTTTTCAGGAGTTCACGAGGCAAAGTCATCGATAGATTTACGTTATTATTGCTGTTGCTCATTCCCTTGTGTTGAGGTGATAGAATGTAACTTTTTGAGAATTTAGCTGAATATGAACATGAGGAAACATTTGGAAATATGCCCATATGGGAGAAAAAAGTATTGGTCTCTATGTAAGTGCAATTGAACCCTGTAGCCAACAAGAACAATTGTTAGGTCTTCTTTTTAGATAGCTCTTTGTCTGGAATTATTTGCAACCCAGTCCTGCCCAGACGCAAGGAAAATGAGCTAGACATGCTTCTGAAACTCTTTTCAGAGTTATAATTTTATGATATTGTAATAAATTCCAAGATGACCATGGGGAGTGTGTTGTTCTACACAAGCATTTTGCTGCTACTGTGCATTTGCAGTAATTGGAGATAATTTACTATTTTATGAAGCATAACAAAATAATTGCCCTATTTTCAACTTTAAAGAGTCAAGACTAGGAGAGGTCTGGTCAGGATGATAAGTGATTCACATCTTCCTGTGAATGTTTCCTTTCAAAAATGTAAAATCATCACACAAAATCATATTCCAGTTTTTCATTTTTAAAACATTTTAACCTTCATTTTATTAGAATGCCAATTTAGTGTTATTGAGGTTGTGTAAATGGTGCTAATGTTTCCAATTTTAGTAACTCTTTACTTTTGCCTATGCGTGACATACACGTTGATTTCACAATCCAGTGGACCTCCTCCTTAAAGATAAATCAGTATTTTGTCAAGAAATAATCTGATCCATACAGGCCTGGCCAGCATTATCCAAACATATCTCAAGTTTGTGAACATACTTCAAATAGCTATATTCTGCCTGAGTTAAGAAATGTTTCTGGCCTTGATTTAAATATCGCAATCATGACCTAGAGTTGAAAGCTGCGTGAGGGAATTTTTCCAGGGTTGGCTAAAGCCCCAGAAGAAGAGCACTGTAGACAGAGTTGTTGGTTAGCTGTGTTGCCCCTCTGTAGATCTGGGCTTAAAACACCGAGGACGAGGGAGATTCTAGCATCTACCCCTTACCTCCAAATAACAGCTACCGCCTAATCAGGGAGCAGAGGGTCGAGCTTCTTAAAGGAATAATGCTATCTCCCCTCACCTTTGGATTGTCCTACAGGTACCAGAGTTTGGACAGTATTTCTGAACTTTCCTGAGAAGGGAATCTAACAATAAGGAAAAGATTTTCCTTTGGGCTCTATACTGTATAGACTGGATGAATTACCGTATTTACATTTTTCTTACAAGTAATGCTTTTCCACATCAAGGCTTTGACTAAAACTCTTTATTTTCTCTGGCTTACTCATTCTTCAGATTTCAGCTTATTCACATGACTACCTTAATCCACCAAGGCAGTATGAATGCTGGTAACCTGTGTTCCCACAGTGTGAAGTATCTCCCTTAGCAAAAACCCGTCAGGCTCTTTCCTTGTCTCTTTCTTCAGTTACACTGCTTGTTTAGTGATGGTGAGACCATGGGGGCTTGCTCACCCTTTTATCTTCAAAACATATTACGTTCTCTGTTACACAGTCAGAACACAGAAAGCATTGAACAGAGGCCGCAGAGATGGAGAGACAAAATAATCAGAGATAATTTGCCATTTTGAGGCAGCACTAAATAGAACTATGGGAATCCCTATGTTAAATTTGAAGCACCCCTTCAGATCAGAACTCTAGTAGCAATTTTTTTTTTTTTTTTTTTTTTTTTGCGGGGGGAGGGAAGTGGGGTTAGTGGTGAATAGATCTTTTATTAAAACTTCCCATTTCCCTGGTGGGTAATGCTGTCTTCCTCGTTCTCTGGCAATATTTCCTAAAGGTAGTATGGAATATGAATAGATGTTAAAGGAAAATAGATTTTATGGTCATCTGAGTTTGGAAAGCACTGGGTTGATAAAGTTAAATAAGTTTCATTTTTTGCATATGAAAGTCTGATCTATGCTGCCTAATGTGCAGTATGTGTGTCCAAATGAAAGAGATGTGCGGATTTCCAAAATTTAATTCACAATAAAATTTTTCCTTACTAGAACATCTAATAGACCTTATAACCCAGAGAGTTGTTTGGTCACCTAATACCATACTTTGAAGCCATATCTCTTTAGCATAAAATATCTATCATTGAAGAACTGTTGAGTCAATGCCCAGAAGTGCCAGATTCAATGGTTACAGAACTTAAACAAGTACCCTTTTCTATTTTATAAAAACATCAAGTTAATTCATTGAAGTTGATCCCCTAACGCATGCAGGGATGTAAATTGTTAAAACTATATTTAGCAGTATATGCTTAGTATTGACACGATTAAATTTGACACCTAATACATAAAATATTTCAGTTAACTTATGTGAAATGCAAATACACTAAAAATAACTACTTTTGAAAACAGCAGTCAAAATTGACTTGACATTTTGGCATTGAAAAATATTTGGGCTTACTCATTCAGCAGCAGCTACCCTTAGATGAGTTCATTATCTCTTTATATACTTCTGTTGGCGTTTGTAGATGAGTCTAAAGCAACCCCTTTATTTATCTAATTTATATGCCTTTCCTTTGTCTGCACTCTGCCAGTTTAGATGTCACCTGTAATAACTATGAAAAATTGCTGTGTGCTTCGTGTTCTTCTTCTTCCTTTTTAATCTGTACTAGAAGTTCTCCACAACTACCAAAGGGAGCTTAGTTTCAAAAAGTATCAAATCTAATTTAACTGTACTGAGTTGCAATCTCTCCTTCTAATAGGCATTTTGTTTAGTATGAAAACTCATCAGTAGGGATTCTTTTAAAATTGTTCCATCTATTTTAGGAAGATAAACTAAAAGAATGTGTTTATTTTAGATAAACTAAATATTTTCTGTAATACAATGGTGTAATTAAATGATGATACTTTCTCATCCTTTGCTTTGAGAAATTGAGTTTCTTACTGCATTCTCCATTCACCTGGTAGATAAATCTTTACCAATATAAGCTCCAAAATGTCATTCCATCTGCTGCTCAAAATTCAATAAATAGCTCCCCATTGCTTATCAACTCATGAATTCCTTAGGCTGGCATTTAAGGTCCTAACATTACATTCTTACTCATTTTTTTCCCCTCCTCACTCCAATTGGTCTGGTTCTTTCCAAAACATGCTCCCATGTTTCTTGCACATTTTGTTTAATGTCTCAGTGTCTTCCAGAATGATCACCCTTATCCTTGTCCTTTGAAACCAACTCTTTAAGCTTCCTCTCAGATTATCCCGCTTCATGAGCCTGTTTTTAATCCAGCCCCATGGATAACGTCTCTTGCCTTTGTAAACTTGCAACTCCTTGTTTTAAAATCCTCATATATCAAAGTGTTTGGGTGGTTCAGTCACTTGGGCAACCGACTCTTGATTTCACCTCAAGTCATAATCTCATGGTAGTGGGATCAAGCCCTGCATGGGGCTCTGTGCTGGGTGTAGAGTTGCTTGAGAGTCTTTCTCTCCCTCTCCCTCTGCTCCACTCTTGCTCATGCACGCTCTCTCTCTCTCTCTCTCTCAAAGACAATAAAAAAATAAAATCCACATGTATCTAGCACATTGCAGCACATTTGACACATGGAATTAATCATTTAAAAAAGATTTGTCCCGTGAACTACGGACTCTCGTAGCATATTTTTCTTGTCCTGAGTTAAAGTTATTTGTGTGTTTCTCTGATTCTTTCTACTAAACTTTAAGTTCTCTTAAGGGCAAAGATTGTGTTTATTATTTACTATATACATATACAATATGCTCTTCATTAAGTAGTTACTGAATTAAAGAACATTCATTCTGTCTATTTAACTTGAAAAGTTGAAAAATTTCTGTGGATGCTACCATTTCAATGTAGTAGAAGTTTTGAGTGTGAAATTTGGTATACCAGATGTACCACTTGCATTTTCCTAGGAGACCACTTTCTCATCTGAGTGGTAAAAGAAACAACACTGGACATAGAATCCAAAGATAGGTGTTTGGGTCTCACTTTTGTTATTGCAGCATTCGTGACCTTGGCCAAGTTTCCTAACTTTTCGGTGTCTTGGTTTCTCATTATTTGAAAATAAGAACATTACACCCACCATAGAGGCTTACTTGAAAAATTAACTGATGTAACACATGAAAAAATATATTGCAAACCATGAGGTACTTTGAAAAATATGTGTTCATTCAACAAACACTTTTTGAGTGTTGAGTCTGTGGTAGGCATTATGGTAGTTATTGGAGATAAAAATAAGTCTTTCATTTTTGCAATTTGTTACTAAATTAAGATAAATGAAAAATTCATTGTCTCTGCTTAAAAGGATCTAATAGTCTAGAAGAGAGCAACATATAAATAAAGAATTAGAATACTGTGTGTGGGGAGTGCCTGGGTGTCTCAGTCATTTGAGGTCTGACTCTTGATTTCGGCTCAGGTCACGATCCTAGGGTCAGTCGTGGGATCTAGTCCCAAGTCCGGCTCTGCTCTGAGAATGGAGACTGCTTACGATTCTCTCCCCCCGCCTCTCCTTCTCTCCCCCTTTCCCTCTCTCCCCTGCTCACATGTGCTCTCTCTCTCTCTCAAAAAAAAAAAAAAAAAAAAAGTGTGTGTGTGTGAGAGAGAGAGAGAGAGAGAGCGAGGTTGGTGGGGGGAGGGAGTGAAAGAGGGAGAGAGGGAGGGAGGATGACTTATGATGTGAAAGGAAGGATAGGACACCAGTGCCATTAGCAAGAAGAGAAAAGAAAGGCACCTAACAAAGAGTGGGGACAAGAAGGCTTCCTGGGGAAGGTAACATGTGAGTAGAGACCTGTAGGATAAACTTAGCCCTGAAGTGGGGGTAGAGGCAGAAAGAATGTTCCAGGAAAAGAAAGAGTATTTGAAATGATACATAAAGCATGAGAAAGAAAGGAGAAATCCTGGATTTCGGAGGTGGGTGAGTGTAGTATAAGAATACCTTTCTTTGATATATTCCTCTGATGTATTTCCCTTTTTTGCTCCACAGCGTTCTGTCTGAAACTTTGTTAGGAATACTATTCTAGATCATGGAGACACATAAGGATTTTCTTTGCAGTGAGATGAGAATTTTTACTTTCTAAATCAACATGATTTGGATTTAGAACATTCTTCATATTTCACTGTTATACTATGTATAGTGAATATTTTGAAAAAGTAAATAAAATTAAAGTTACCCACAGTGTGGATGAGAGGTGAGGAGCACTGTGTAGGGTTAGAGCCATGGGTACATAGTCCAACTTCATTACTTTATTGTTGCATGTCCTTAGGCAAATCACTTACTCATTGACTATAAAGTAACAACAGTACTTGATTATAAAATTATTGTGAACAGTAAAGGAAGTAATATAGGTAGTGAGTAGGTACATGATCTGATACTTGGTAAGAGTTCAACAACCATTAGCCTTTGTTACTTAGTAACCAGTAATAGGCAATTTGTTCTATGCACCTCCATTTATGCTTTATTTACAAGCTTATACATGATTAAAAATTTTTTTTGTTTTATTTTTTAATTTTATTTTTTTTTAAAGTGTATGTATGTATGTATTTAGAGACAGAGAGAATACAAGCAGGGGAGGTGCAGAGAGAGGGACAGACAGAATCCCAAGCAGGGCCCACTGTCAGCGCAGATGCAGAGCCTGACATGGGGCTTGAACTCACAAACTGTAAGATCATGACCTGAGCCGAGATTGTCAGATGTTTAACCACTGAGCTACCCAGGTGCCCCATAAGCCTATACTTGTTTAATTAAAGCTACACCTAGAAAATTGATAATTTTGTTTTTAAAGCAGTGGTTAAATCAGACTGCTAAATGAAGTATTAAAGCTTATAAAATTAAAAATCTATTTTATCAGTGATATAGCTAAGATGCAAACTTCTGATATCAATAATTAGGTTTAGGATGAAAGGATACATGTACTATATATGAATTCACAATAAAATCTTTTCTAGATTTACATGGATTTCCCACTGTTTAAAGAGATCAGATTCTCCAACATTAACAGGACAATATGATCAAATCCTCATAAAATTTTTATTTTAGAAAAAAATGGATTTTTGAAGTTTTTATTCTTAGGTTGCTATGGGACTGGAGAAAGCTGTCTCCTTTTCTCAAGTTAGTTATTATTCCTTATTGTACCTTATCACAGAGAAACAGAGGAAATATTAGAGGTCAACCCACTTTTTTCCCCCCGTTGGAAAAAACTGACCTAACATCTCTACTATTTCTTGTATTAGGATTCTGTTCATTTTGATCTGTTATAGCTTTCTAGATGTTTCATTGGCATCTGCAAGTTTATTAACATATACTTGGTCTTAAAATTTCAATATTTTATATGTATCATGCTGTTTTTAATCTCATTCATAATTTTACCTACATAAGTAAGTCTGCTTGTTGGAAAAAAAAACTTTTCTTTTTTCCTATTAACTGGAATTCTAGTCTGTACAATACAAAGTGAGATATGGGAGTGAATAGCTAGGAAAATAAAACAATATATATCATTTTTATCCATACTACCTGATTTTGTTTCTACTTTGATTCTATTATGATTAAAGGTAGAGAGGAAAGTGTAGCAGTTAAAAGACAACGTTTTGTGATAATGCCTCTTTTAATATATACTCCTAAATGCTACCATAGGACTTCAGTCATTTAAAGAGTAAATAATTTTACTGCCTTTAGCTACTATGTCAGAGGAAAAGGTTTTTCATGCTGTTAACAGGACCTATTTTGTAGGAAGCTATTCGTGGTCTGGATATTTCACAACTTTCACAGGGAGTTATTCTATACTTTATAAATAGAACACTTAAATACCTCCTTACAAAGACTTGTAAACAAATTGGATATATACAAGAGAAAAGACACAGATCCAAGAATTTTTACATCCTTTTCATTATGAGTGAAAAGCACGATCAATAATGCTTTAGTTGTTTGGCATCCACTAAATGAAAGTGTTTAAATTCATTATTTAGGTAGCATTTCCATACTGTGATTGACATATGTTGTCTGTTCATCATGTTCTTCTGGCTGCACTGGGAGCATATGGACCACTCCCTACCCTGCTATTCCCACTGGCATTCTTCTAGTCCTGTCAGTCAAATCTATTCAGATGTTGGGACCACACCCTTTTCTCCTATCTTCCTTCTTTTATCTTCATTTTCTCTTGGCAACAATGTACCACCACCAGTCAGGGCTTTAACTGTCATCTGACTGTTGATGATACTCCAACCTTCACTTCCAACCAGAACTTTTCCCCTTATTTTAGTTTACTGCACTTCCACTGCTGGCTGGATATCTGCTGGAATCTCAAACCAGCATGTCTGCGGCTGAGTCATTTTCTTCTGACTCGAACTGGATTCTTCGATCACCATCTCTATTTCAGTTACTCTCTCAGGCCCCGGGCTTTGATGCCTGCTCTCATTTACTTAGTCACAAAGTCCTGTCTATCTGACCTCCGTCATGTTGGCAATCCATTCCCTCCCTTTGGTCCCTACTGTAGAAAAATTAAATTGCTTGTTAACTGATTTTTCTACTTCTGTATCTCCAGTATCCAAAATATTCTGCAAACAACTGCTGTATCAATCTTTAGTCTAGAGTCTAGCACTGATACATCACTTCCTTGCTAAATTTTTTTTTTAAGTGATTCTCTCCTGCTTATGAAATGGTCTGGTGTTCTATGTTCCATTTATTCTGGTTCCAGTTATATTTGTAGACTTATCTTTCATTACTCTTTCCCATATAAAACAGTCAAACTGGATTAAATTGCATTCTCTCAAAAGCCCTAAAATAGTCACTTTTGTTAGTGCCAGACACTTGGCTAACCCCATGCATGATATGAATTAGTACTCAAAAACTGCAAGGTAGGCTTTTGCATAAAGATGTGGAAACTGAGGCCTGATAGCATAGATAACTTAGCAAATGCTAAACAATTAGGAAGCAGAAGAGCTAGAATGTGAAACCAAACCCTTTGTTTCCAAACTCAGAGTGTGTTCAACCATTATACCACTGCATTCTGGATTCTTGCTGGGCTAGGCCTCCTTGTTGATCCTCCATGATCTGGCTGCTGCTTGGCTCTCTGATTTGAGTTCATGTTGAACCACGCCTGTTTACTCTGTTGCAGCCCCACTGGACTTTTTGTTTCTTGAACTCACGATGAACGTTGTTCTAACATGAACACACTGAAACATATTTCCTCTTTCTGGAATGCTCTATTCCTTGGATACGTATCTGAAAGACTGGCTTTTAATTTTATTTCTAACTTATTTATGTTTATTATATTTTATGTATTTTATATTTAATGTATATTCACATTTAAATATTTATTCAATATCTATTAAATTTATTTTAATTTTATTCAGATTCATTATTTAGCATTTATTCAAATACAGTATTTCCAGTAAGTCCTACCTTACAAAAGGCCCTTTTCTCACCTCTTTTAGCCAACTCGCTCACTGGGATATCCGATTATATTGCTATATATCCTTTCTTTTCTTCTCCTCTTCTTCCTTCTACAAAAAAGCAATTTGTTGGGAGCATTTTTGCCCTTTTTTTAATGACTTTGGAAGCAGTTCAGTTTTCAGTGACAGACATTTAAGACCTAGTGTAATCCGGTAGTTGAGAGGAAGCTTTGGAAGCCACATTGCATGAGGCCAAAGTTAGCTCTACAAGTTGCTGGCTGTGTGACCTTGGGCAAATCATTCAACCTCTTTGTGCCTCTTTTCCTCATTCTAGAATGGCAACAAACATAATACTTGATGCTCAGTACTCATACTGGGAGTACTCAGTAAATTAATGAATTACTACTTAAAACAGCACTTAACACTAAATATACACTTCAAGTATTGGTTATTAATTAAAATGAAATCTCTGTCACGTATAGATAATATATTGTTATCTCAAAGTTGGAGAACCAGGAAAAGTATTTAACACTTTGACAAAACTTGGGAAATTTCTGTGGCACAGTAGGAATTATTGTGGTTCTAACATTTCAGCAGGCATAAGAATCACTGAGATGTTAAATGGAAATGAACCCCCTGAGATTCTGACTTGGAGGATACAGAGTAAGACCACAGAGGCTTAATGGTACCTCAAATAAGCCAAACTAAATACACCTCCAACTGAATCCAGTCAGGAAGGCATTGTCTTAATCAAAGACCAGTGTCTACGGCATTTGCATCTAAACACACGCGGCAAAACTGATACATTAAGTGTATGAAGGTTTTTTGTTGACGTTGACACATTTATAAAAAACAATTCTCAGTTTTTAAGAGATATGTATCAAAGATATTGATCAATACTTTGCATTATTAGAAATGACAATCTACATAAATTTTGAAACCCCTCCTTTGTGTTTACAGAGGACTATATTAACTATCCAAGAAGTTGTGATTTCCATATTTCTGATGTTTGAGTAATTTTTCACTCCTGTATCTCAAGAGTACATTTGTATCAAACCAGATGCATAATAATTATATGGCCTTAAATTAGTAATTTTTATTCCTCTCTAAAGGGTAACATTACCCAAGCATATGTTTCTTCCAAATTGCTTTGTTTTAAAACAACCAATTGCAGTGAGTAAATAATATTTGGAAAAAAAAAACCCCTCATTATTGTGCTAGAGCTTCTCTTTTGTGGCAAAAATCAGATGGTTTGAGTTAATGTATTTCTTTATTGGAAAGAGGGATTAAGTGCCATCACAGAGAAATTATTATTATTTTTTTCAGGATTAGTAACAGAATGGACTGTGAGACAAAAAGAAATCCACCTTCTGGTGGCATTGCCTTTATTTGGTAAAGTCTGTGGAGTTTTGTCATTGCCAAGATTGGATAAAGCTACTATGGATAACATTTAGGTAGAACATTCATCTTTTATTTCCCTCTTTCCTGTGCTCACACGTAGAAAATTACTGTTGAGTACATTTTTTTGAAATCATTTCCTTATTGGTCCTTGAGTGGCTACAGTAAAGCTCTGAAGGACAAAAAAAATCAATAGTCATACATCGAACCAGTTGAAGTTGCTCTTTAACCAATTTATTTAGTGTGCTGTTCGCGTGTTCTGAAACAACACGTGGAAAGGCAACGATGTGGGGAGCGTGTTCCGCTTAAATCAGATCAGTCTTGGGAGCTTCCCTGTTAGTTCACAGGGAGATCGAGCCCCTCAACAGGTCCTGACAGGTGCCTCCGCTGGCATGTGATTCTCTCCTCCTGTGCCACGGCAGAATACCACATGGCTGGGATGGCAGTGGGCCAAGAGTGCAAAGATAGGAACATTACTCTGAGTCCCTGCTAGCCAGAACCTCGAAAGTTTTTTACTTGCGATAAATTAGACTCTCCGTAAAATAATTTCTTGCTGAATATAGTTTAAAAATATTTAATTGAAACCACGTCTTCACAACCTGAAGTTCTAGCATACCCTTTGAGATCAGATAACATCAATAATAATGTTTGACCTAGACCAGTTCAGATCCAGTGGACATAAATTGAGTCCCTATTGCTGGGTATTTCATTTTTATTGTGCTCTTCTGGCCAATACTTTGAATTTTTCTGTTCCTTTTTTTTTATTACTGGAATACAAAAAGGTTGCTATTAAATGCTGAATTATGAAATTAACAGACTTAACTTAGAATTAGTAAGGACCGCCATCTACCCAGTTCATTTGGAGATGAAAATGTTTGGAAGAAGTGAGGTCAGAAAGATAGTTTCAGACACTGGCTGTGCATCTTTGTAGATGTACGACCTAGAACAAGTATTTTAGCCTCTCATAAGTTCAGATTTATGTATTAAACTGGATTTTAACATTTCATTCATTGGAAGAAGAAATGAAATATAAAGCACAAAGCTCCTATGGTGTGACCCAGCATAGAAACTCATTAAATGGTAACTACGAGGAAATATCAGCCCAGAGGAGTTTGGTAAAAACATAACTGAAGAAGCTTTTTGGTGAAACCAAATAAATTTTAAAAGATCATGGGATGTCTATTGGAATTCAGGTAAACGTGTGCGTGTGCACACAAGGACACACACACACACACACACATTCACACACACTAAAGTGACTATGCTTCTGGTCTCACTCTAAAGGAGGTGAGGAAAGACAGGGTTTTGTCTAGGAAATAACTAGCAATGTAACTTTGTAAGTCCTGCTTTACTCTAAGCAGGATTGTTAAAAGTTAAAAATTTTTATCATTATTAAATATACATCGATAGTTGTGGTAGTTTTGCTACTATTCCTTAGAGGAGAAGGCAAATAGGTCATTTTTCAGAGGTCAGAAGGACTGCTTTCTTCCTTGATTAGTGCTGGATAAAGCTTTGACAAGATCTTAGCTTTATTTTATAAGTGTTTTGATTTTCTGAAGGGACTTTCAAAGACTGCATAGTATATTCTAGTGATACCAGCTCCTATGGGTTTTCATAAGAAAGGGGAGCGATGTGTTTCTATGGCCTCTCTGAAAACAGCTTTCTAAGATCTCTGAGGTTTAAACCTTATGGATAGAGGATGTCAATGGCTAATGGATGATTCTGGTAGTGTCATGTGTCATTAGAGGATGAAAATATTTTAATTTTGCAAACCAGAGAACATATAATTGAGATTTCCCAGAAGTATGGTTGATATCTCTTATATTACTTTAGGGGGAACAGGCTTATTAGGAGCTCTTGGATTTTGACTATAGCAGTAATGAACCTGTGTTCTTGGGATAGCCTCAGATGTGATTTTTGCTTCACCCCATGTCCCTTCTCACTCTACATGTTCTACCTTGAGTAATTGCATCCACACCTATGATTTCAATTTTTCTGCCTACATTAAAAACTCCCACGTGTCTAACTCAACTCATATTCCAGGATCCTTCAACACTTCCAAAATCAGGTAGGTCATCCTCTCCACGCCAATTCAAACCCAGTCAATAACTCTTTCATTCTCTATTTTGGTGAGTGACATCTGGATATTATCCTTAACCTCTTCCCCCTCCTCCTCCCTCATCATGCCCTCTTGTGGTTTGTCATGAACTGATGGGGATTTTCATTCTTAAGAGTCTTTCAATTGTGTCAGCCTCTTAATCCCCTTGACTCCACCCCACATCATTGCAAATATGGCAACAGACTTTTTACTTGAATTTGGTATCCAAATTATTTTATCTTCTACACTGCTTCCAGTGTGATGATGGCAGATCTCTGATCAAAATCCTTTAATATATAGCCGCTTACCTTCCAGTACCCTTCTTTCCAGTCACTTCTAACTTCTTTTCTCCAAATGGGTCATATCATTGAATTCCTCTGCTCCCTTAACATGATGCTTTTTTTCACCTACAATGCCTTCCTTCATTGGCAAATTTCTACTCATCCTGTAGGATTCAGCTAAACATCACATTTTTAGTGAAATGTTCTTGATCACCTCAGAAAGAGTTAACGCCTTCTCTGGGCAACATCCATTGAAGCATGAATCATACTTAGCTAAGTTTGTTTATGTGTCTTGTCTCTCCAGACATTGGTAGATCCTTGTGAGGAGGTATACTGTTCCATCTGGCCAACATCTTGTCACCTGGCAAATATGAATTTCATAAGCCCCAATACTGCTGAGGGGTCTCTGGTGGCCTCAAATATCCAATTAAGAAGGAACATTGAGTTGATGGCTAAGCCAGGAAAGTGGAGGAACCATTATGGGAGACAAAATAATAGGGAGGAGAGAAGGAGTGAGAAACAAAACGGTGGTTGAGATTCTGGAAGGATGTGTCCTTGGCTGTAAGTGGGGCCAGCAGAAAACAAAGAGGTGCCTTCTACACCTCTAGTCTGATTCATTGTTATCAGATTTTGAACAGTTTGTACCAACTTTAAATATCTATTCTCATATCTTGAAAACTTTTTTAATGGGATACTTTGACCACAATAAAAAGAAATTGTTTTCAAATGGAAAAGACAGAATTTGTTCTAGCTTTAAGAAATACATCACTCACTAACAGCAAGCAGGAGGTATAGTAAATAAACACTTATTGAAAAGACATGTCTCAGAGAGACAGAGAGATGCATCTTAGGTTTTTTGTCCATCTCACTAGGGTGTTAGCCCACGCAAGACAAGCTACAGAGATTATTTTCACCTTAATGTTGTTGTGCAGTTGTTGTTGGGATAATCCCATGGGGAGCAATCAATGCCATACAAATGTTTCAATACAGATGCATTTTTCTCTGAGTTTTGAGTGAATTAGAGTACAGATAAGTGAATATGTACAGGGAAGGAAAAATTACATCTCTGTATTTTCTTCAAGTAGACCAGGGTTCATTTTGACTTGGAAGAAAAAGAAACACTGAAATGTTGCTCTTGACTCTGGTAGGAAGCAACATGAGGTAGTAACTGGATACTAAGAGTTGTTTCCAGACTGTGGGAAGTGAGTGTTACCATTCTTTGTGGTGCTAAGACAGATACCTGGAGCTTTCTCAGTAACCACGAATGCTCTGCAAGCCCGAGTGGTTTGAATTTGGAGTAGACCCAGGGAACCTGTAATTTTAATTAGAGTTCCTATTTAGGCATAAGCCATTTCTTTTCAATTTACTTCTACATACAGACCATGTCCAGGCATTGTGTTAGGCCACGGTGGAATGATGGCGAATAAAATACAGGGTGGGCCTACAGGTGAGAGGGAGAGCAAAGCAGAGACACAGTTAACTCAATATAATGTGATAAATGCGAACATCCTGAGTTCAAATCAACCTGTTTGGAAAATCTTAACTATTGCAAATCAGCTAGTAAATGTAGCTCAGACGTGCATCTCAGCATTTCAAGCCTTGGTTATTTATTTCCAGTTTTAATTCTCATTATTATTGCATGTGTTCCTTCCCATTCAGATCCCATTATGAGCCTTATTGTATTCCACTTTTCACTTTGGATCTTTAAACCATAATAATATTTTTCTTCCTTTCATTTCTATCCATTCTGTCCTAACCCAAGCCAATTCCTTAATTTTTTTGTAATACCGTATCATATTCATTCACTTATGTAGTATTAACATGCCTATAGTGGAAATTTTTATTTCTACCACCAATTTTCTTCCTTATTAATCTTCTCCTACTTGAAATTCTGAAAGCTCTCTTTCTAGAATAACACCTAACCAATCCATCAGAGAATTCTGCCTGGTAAATTTTCAAAATATATCCAAACTTTGACCATTTCTCCCTGTATCCACCAACCCTTGCCCCTGACACACACACATTCTGGCCGAAAGCAACTATTATATCTGAATAATCTTCTAACTGGTCCATTTTCTCCATTCTTGCCCTACTTCAGTCTATTCAGTGTGTAAGTAAATCTTTTAAAGCATAAGTTAGATCATGTTCCCTTTTTTGCTTAAAATTCTAAATTCTTACCATGGCTTATGAATTACTATGTAATCTGTGCCTTTCTCTCTGCCAGCAATTTTTTCAACTTTTTTCCTTTTACTCTCCCCCCTTTATCATTCCACTTCAGTTACACTATAAATGTTGTGAAAGCTAGCTTTCATTTTGCTCAAAATCTGTGCTAAAACAGTACCTGTTATTGCTAGTAGCAATAGTAACTGGTTTATCTAACACTGACTTTGAGCCTAACGCTATTATCTCATTTTTTCTTCATAGTAATCTTAAGAAAGAGGTATGGTTATTTTGCTAATTTTATAGATAAAAAATGGAGGCCCATGTGAGTAATGTGCACTCAATAAACATTGAGTTTTTTCATTCAAATAACAAGTCACTGAGCATGAACTCTGACTTGAAAGATTCGAGAGGTACTGGTTTGTATATATCAAGGGGCTTTTTTAAAGGGAGGAAGGAATGAGGGGCACCTGGGTGGGTCATTCGGTTGAGCACCCAACTCTTGACTTTGGCTCAGGTCATGATCTCACAGCTTGTGGGTTTGAGCCCTGTATCAGACTTTGCACTGACAGCACTGAGCCTGCTTGGAATTGTCTCTCTCACTCCCTCTCTGCCCCTCTCTTGCTCATGCTCCCTGTAAAATAAATAAACATTTAAGAAAAAAGGAGGAAGGAATGAGTAAGTGAATACAGTATATGAAAGTGCCATTTAAATACAGAGTTTCATATGAATTGTTCAATTGCCCTATTTCAGCTATGTGTTTCTTGGATCCTTTTGGTTAACAAGTGATCCCACTCTGACTTCCTATCAGTGATTGTCATTGTTTTACCCCTTTTATCCAGCTCAGACCTCATCTTCTTCAGGAAGTCTTCCTTGAACTCCTATTCTCTTCTCTTGCCTCTGTGCCCACTACCTGTTACTGCCACTGAGATACACACACCTTACACATCCTTTGTTTTCTTATCCTCCTCTTCCACCAGACTAGGAATCCTTTGAGGACAGGAACTTTGTCCCATTTGCCTGAGTTCCAAAAGCCAGGCACATAGGAAGTTCCACATACATGCTTAGGAAATGGATGGGTCACCAACAACACACAATGTGACTAACGATCTAAAGAAAATATTTGAACCTAATTGGGCATTGAACTGTATGCGCAGGAAGAAAAAGCATCCTTTGATTTGCTTAGATGGATTAAAAATAAACGTACTATTCAGATTAAATGGGATAATTCTCCTTCTGCTGTTTTAGTAGTAGCTTTGCCGTAAACCAGACCCTTAACTTGCATTTGTGTTGAGAGAGAATGACCAGGAATGTTACAAGTGTTGGAGATAGATTACAACTTAATTAAAAACAAAGACATATTTTAGAGGCAAAAAAAAAAAAAAAAAAAAAAAAAAAAAAAAAAAAAAAAAGAAAGAAAGAAAGAAAAGAAAAGGCCTGAATTGCTTACTAACACAGCTGTGACGATAACTCTACAGACCTGGTTGTCGGTTTTTTTCATTTATTTCTGACCACTGTAACTTGGGATTTTTTATACCTCACTTCAGTCCCATCAGGCTGTTTCAAGCCTGTCAGAACAGAAAGTCAAAAGAGTATTATGATGGTGATGGGAGAGAATATAAGATTAATTTGAAGTAGAAAGAAAGCATTTTATAAATGAACGTGGAGTACCTGGAGGCCACAGAGAAAACCCGGCCGTGCGCTAGTGTTTCAGCTTGGATTCCGCTGCACATCGCGTGCCATGGCCTTGGGAGAAAACCCCACGTCAGATGTCATTGGAAGCTGCTCAGCGAGGCACACAGAAAGGCACGTTGCCCCGATGATATTTGACAACTCTGGCAGTGATTTTTCTGCTTCAGTGGCCAACTTGTCCAAAGTCAGGGCAAGCCTCCTCGCAAATAGTTCATAAAGAACTAAGCTGTCAGAATCATCTTTATAAGGCGGTGACGAGCACACTTCTTTTAATGAACAATTCACATTTCTTTGTGGCCAGGAATGTTTTCACCACTAAAATATCCGGAAGAACAGATACTAAACTATGGAGGATCAAGGAAAGATTCTAACAAAAATACCATCGGCTCAATATTTATTCTAACCTGCTGAAAATAATCATTTCTCAGCACTGTGTTTTCAGAGGGGTACTTCATTCCTCATTACCTTTAATCTAACCAAATAGCGTTTTATATTTCTATTGCTTGATATAGAGAAGATGTCTTGGCATAAAAGTCGGAAAACGTTGGGAGGTTTGATGCACACACTCAGGCACAGATCTTGTGACAGGAACTGCTAGGTTTATTCCCACATGTGATGAATTTCATAATAACAATAATGATGAGGGTGGTGGTGGTAAGGTGATTGTAGATTACTTTATTGATCTCTTTTTTTTTTTATGTTCCAGGCACTTTGCTAAGTACTTAACATGCATTATTTTATTTAATATTCATAGTAACACTATAAGGTAGTTTATAGGGGACTAGTTTTACATCAGTTAAGTAATTTATCAATGTCAGATAACTAATAAGTGAGGACCTGGGATTCAAATCCAGGTGGTCTTATTTGGGGGCTCACAACTTTCTCCTTAATTAATTTACTCTTAGAGTTTATCTCATTTGCTAATTTTTTTCTAAGTAATCTCCTGGGTTGTCCCAGAGCGTTCCTTGAAACCTTACCAAGGATTTGGATAGAGTGCTTAAAGTCCCCTTTCTAGGCTCAAATGTACACATTTGACTTTTACTTAAAATCATAAGTGAACAAAGTAGTCATTTGAGAGCCAGTTTCCAGTGCGGATGAAAACAGTAACATCTGGTCAACTTACGTACCTATACCAAATTACCTATACAATACACATTGTAAAACAAACCAACAAAACATCATATGTTTAAGGCTAAGCAATTTTGTTCTTCTTACATGTTACTTGCATTATATTTTATAGTATAACTGAAGTATTATACTGTTATCAAGGTACATAGCGGCTTTCCTTTGAACCTTAGAAAACATCTAGTATTCAGAAAGGCACAAGGGTGTAGAATAGTTCTCAAACATTTTAAAGCTTCCATAGCCCTGGGAGCCCAGTCTGAATATCAATGTAAATTAAAAAAACTCAGGAGTCAGATAGGATATTTATTCTGGACCCCACAACTCTAACATGCTTAGAGATTTAGACCAAACACTGAACCTCTTAGGGCCTGGGTGTCCTTACAGAGGATGGTAAGAGTTGCCATTGCATGGTTATTTGGAGGATTATAGGTAAATGATGTGAAATGCTGGAGCCCAGTTGATGTTTAATGCATGCTTGGTAATAAATTACCCTATCCTTCCATTTGCCCTCATAATGTCTTTGTGACATTATGTTTTTAGCCTGGAAATTTTAATAATATCTTGATGAATGAATGGACTGTGTGTCCAACATTAATGGAACATTTACTCTGGGCACAGTGCCAATTGTTTTATGTATGCTATCTTAGTACATTTTGCTTCACCATAATACTGTGAAGCAGATGCCATTATTATCTCCACTTTATAGGGGAAAAACCTGAAGAAGTTAAAGAACTCTCTCAAAGCTGCAGGTCTGCTAAGTGGTAGCATCTAGATCATTCCACACCTGATCCCAAAGCACACCAGGAAGCCACTTGACTCTTCTGCACCTCTACAATGTGCAACCTTTCAGTTCTGCCTCACTCCTCTTTGTTCTTGGTATGACGTACGTCAGTTTGTGAAGTCTCCCACTCTAATTGTGATTTCATTAATATAAAAATATTACAAAGAGCGTCCAATTCCACCAATAAAAAACATGTTGACATGTTAACATGTCTGCATCAAGGAGCTCTCTGTCTCTCAAAATCAAACGGTACATGTGCAGCCAAAGCCTTTCATGTCCCTTTCCCCTCTCCTCAGCTGTAATCACTTTCATGAAGTTGGTATACATCTGTACACATAATTTTATATTTTTAAAAATACAGATATCTATATAAACAATGTATATAATTTTTAATGCTTATTTCTGAGATAGATGGGGGGGGGAAGGGGCAGAGAGAGAGGGAGACACAGAATCTGAAGCATACTCCAGGTTCTGAGTTATCAGCACAGAGTCCGATGTGGGGCTCGAACGCATGAATCGCAAGATCATGATCTGAGCTGATCAGATGCTTAACCAACTGAGCCACCCAGGTGCCACAAAACAATGTATATAATGTTATTTTTTAGGTTTAAAGTTTTTATAAAACTTTTTTAAAAAATGCATTTTATACATTTAATGCATTTATACAGCTTTAAATCATTTAATACTTTTTTTTTTTCAACTTGCTTTTGAAAAATCACCATGGATATTGTAATTTATTCAGGTCGATATATGTAAATATAGTTTATTTTAATTTTGGCTCATTATCCTACTGTGTGAACAGAGTTTATCCATTTCCCTGCTGAAGAATAATTAGGTTGTTGCGGTGTTTCACTCTTAATGAGGGAGCAGACCTGAGCGTCCTTGTATGTATTCCTTACAGAAGTGGGCCAGTGTCACGAGGGAATTCATCTAGCAGTAAAACTTCGGAGTCCCAGCTCATGAGCATATTCAGATTTACCAGGTGTTCAAAGGTCTTCTCCTTTCGATGGTACTAATTTATCCTTCAGCCACTAAAGTATGTGAGTCTTACCTTTCCACATCTTCATTAACTCCTTGGTATTGTAAAATTAATTTTGGTTAATCTCTCAATATTTCAGAAGTTTTTAGTGAGCTCTAACCTGTATGGATATATTATTGCACTCTAACTTTCTTTTCCTCAAAGAAATTCCTACCTTTCTGCCCATTTTGCTTCTAGGCTGTTTGATTTTTTTTTTTAAGTTTATTTATTTATTTTGAGAGAGAGAGTGTGAGCGAACAGGGGAAGGGCAGAGAGAGAAGGAGGCAGGGAGAGAATCCCAAGCAGGCTCCACACTGTCAGTGCAGAGCCCGATGTGTGTCTCGAACCCACACACCATGAGATCATGACCTGAGCCAAAGTCAAGTGCCAGACACCTAACCGACTGAGCAGCCCAGGCTCCCTGATTTTTTTGTTCAAATATATATTTTTAATCTTGGTTTGCCCTTTCACTTTTTAAAAAAATTATCTTCATTCAAGTTTTTAATTTACTAGAATCATTTTTAACAATGTTTTCTTTTATGGTTTTCGCTTTTTTTTTGTTTCTTGAAGAAAAAATCCTTCCTTCCCCTGGAAGTTGCTCAAGGACTGGGGAGACCGGTGGACCCAACAAGGACCACTCTCGTGGGCAGGCTTTGCCCATCCACCCCACAAGCCAGACTTTCGCCAGAATCTGCTACATTCAGTGGAGACTCCTTTTGGGTCTCTCTCCTATTGGAATATGCTTCTTCCTTGATTCATGGAGCACAAGTTCTTGAATGTGCTTTCTTTCTCTTTACTTCTTTCTTTCTTTCTTTTTTTCTTTCTTTCCTTCTTCCTTCCTTCCTTTCTTTCTTTCTTTCTTTCTTTCTTTCTTTCTTTCTTTCTTTCTTTCTTTCTTTCTTTCTTTCTTTCTTTCTTCTATGCATGTTTATTTTTGAGAGAGTGAGTGGGAGGGGGCAGAGAGAGGGAGACACAGAATCCAAAGCAGGCTCCAGGCTCTGAGCTGTCAGTACAGAGCCCGACGCGGGGCTCGAACTCACAGACTGCGAGATCATGACCTGAGCCTAAGTTGGACGCTCAACCGACTGAGCCACCCAGGCATCCCTTGAATGTGCTCTTCTTGCCAAGACTCCAGCAGCACATGAAGGGTAGGCAGTGCTTGAGTTAGAGATAGTGGCAGCAAGAGTAGCAGAGATATATTCAAGCCATCGTCATCTCATAATTCCCTACTAGTTATTCCTTACCATTGCTCCATTTGCTTCTTTCAGAGCACTTATTATAAGGTGTGTGTTGATATGTGGATTATTTTTTCCTTGCCTTCCTAGAATTTCCTAGCAATTATTCTCTGTTACTACAGAAATGGTTTTCTTGTGAGGTGTGTATTTATGTGTTATGGTTTTGGTCATTTATGGTCTGACTTCTCTGTTCTGCCAGTCCCTTGATATAGGGACCATGTCTGTTAGTAGTTATATTCCTGTGCTTAAGGTACTGCCTGGGATATAGTAGGTGGACAAAAATGTATATCAAATGAATGATTACATTTTCTTGCAATGCCTGGAGGGCTGCTATCCTGTGATGCTAATTGAGGCTGTTTCTTGCAGACTGCTGAGCTGGAGTTGGGTTTTTAAGAATTGTTGAAAACTGATAAACCAGATATGTGGGTAGCACACACGTGTGGATAAAAGGCCACATGACTTCCTCTCTTAGGTAGGATCTACAGAGGAGTCAACATCTCCTCCCAGGATCTATGTTGAATCTGTACCAACAATCCAATATATGAGCATTTGAGGTCCAACTCTACACTGTTAATCTTGGCCACAAGTTTTGGTAGGAAGGTTTTTAATGTCAATATATATACTGCTCTTTTGTAGAAAAAAAAATTGAGATACAGAGAAATTAAGGTTTTAAAGTCACATAATTAGTCAGCTATCATGTAAGAAAAAAAGTTGCTTATAATGACAAACACTGCTTTCAAAGGTAAAGCAGTCATTCCTGGTCTTAGAGTCCCCAAGGAAAGCTGGCAGAAGTACTTGAATTGATGAAGAATATGCTGTATCGGAGAAATAAATTCTAGAAGGCAGCTGATAATTTGATAAGGAGAGGAAACTATGGAATAAAGAGGTAAATCAGGATCAACGACCAGATACACATGAGTATGTCTCATGTGTAACTTTCACAAAAAGTGAATGTGTAAGACATAACAATGTCCATATTGTATTATATAGGTCAAATGAAGTAATAAACTTTTGCTTTTTTTATAGATTAAAATTTTTTTAACGCTTATTATTGAGAGAGAGAGACACAGAGCGTGAGCAGGGGAGGGGTAGAGAGAAGGGGAGACATAGAAACTGAAGTAGGCTCCAGGCTCTGAGCTGTCAGCACAGAGCCCGACGCGGGGCTCACAAACTGCGAGATCATGACCTGAGCTGAAGTCGGTCGCTTAACCAACTGAGCCACCCAGGCGTCCTGTTTTTTTGTAGATTTTATACACAAGCTCTAAAATATTTGTAAGTATATGGATGTCCCTGGAAAGGGAGAAGAAATGGGGGAGTTGAGGAGAATGTGATTGGTTATGTGTACAGGTTTGCACACACACACATAAATGCACAGACACATGATCATATACGATTGTTTTTGGCATAATATCTAATTCTTCCAACCTCTCTCTATTTTTTAAGTCTTTTCAGTCCCAAACTTTGTCAGTTTCATTACAATCCATTCCCACCACACCCAGCTGCCTCACTGCCTGTGTATAAAGCTCTTTACCATCGGAGCCGCAACACCATTCTGCGCCTCTGTCTCCATCTAGAACGCCCCCTTCAATCCGTTCTTACTAGTAAGCTACATCTTGGCCACTGGCACTTTATAGTTTTGTGTCTGTTGTCAAGACTCTTAAATTGCCTGACCTATCTGTCATCTTAAGCTATTTTGACAAGGTATTGACGATGGAAGTGACCAACTCGATTAGTCAAACAGCATCTTTGTGGATGCTAGCTTGCCTCTCTGGAGTTGTGGCAACCAAGCAGAAGGCTTGAGTGGCCTTGGTAAGACTCTAGTGCCTTCAAGATAATAGGGCTTAAATATTGGCATTTTAGAGCTTACATATTGCCTGGTATTGTCACTGCTCATTTATATGAGAATCTTTCTCATCTAATTTTCACTTGTGATACTGTGATGTTATCACTTGTGATATTGATATTCAGTTGTGATTTAAAACCTAAATATTAAACCCATCATCTTTTTGTGATTCGTTTGTCTTAAAGATAGAAGAAAATGTATTTTTATGTATATCCACAAGCATTAATTGTGATTGCTTTTAGATTAAGATTCAGGCAACACAGTTTTAGTGTAGTGAATAGCTTCTCTGTATGTTTTACAATACAAAATTTTCAAACTCTCCTTGGACCAGAAGGTTAATTAATAATCATTAAATCTGCTTCTCCTTGGTGCCAAATCATTTAGATAAAAAATGAGATGCTCAGTTAATCATATTGAGGTTGGTGGTTGTCAAACACACAGATGTCCCAAGATATCCAGATGTTTGATACAATGTAAAAAGATAGAAGTAATTTGCATAATTTTCCTTTTTTTTTTTTGCTCTATTGAATATAATTATGTTATATAAATGGATAAATGCCTATGTACTAAATCCTCAGGCCATTACCTATAAGACCCAATAATATAACATTAAATTTAAAATGAGTATCATTGAAATTCTTCACTTCTTTGAAAGAGCAGATTTATTTTTGAAGAAGTGAAGGTTTTACTTTTGTAACAATGACTCAAAATATGAAGGATACAAAATACCGTACTGTGAATTAAGGTTCTCTTCATCCATTACAATCAGTAGCCATCTGAAAGTATTGATCTTGTTTTTAAGACACTCTCACTGAGTCAGCAAAAAAGACAGATGGCCCATTTTTCATGTCTATGGATCTGTTCAATGATAATAGCACCCAGTACAACCTTCAGACCCAAGTCTTTTTTATTATTTTAGTATATTTCATTGTTGTGTACGTCAACTGCAAATAGTTCTTTGAAATTATTGTGACTTTCCAAGTAATATTATTTAGTTGTATGTTTATAATATAACATAGGTATTCCACAGTTCTTGCGACTGATAGAGAACATTTCTGTAATTAAGAAAGAAAACAGAGAAATTCAAATATCTGAAAATGTCATTTCTACTGTCATACTCTGTTATATTCATTTCATTTGATACGTGTATATATAAAAACATCTAAGTAGCTAATTCAAATAGCAACCTACAGATCATAATTTAAATGAGATGGTAATGTGTATTAATGGGAATTTCAGTTAAGCTAAGTTAAACTTCCTATTCTACTGCCTCCCAAAATAATGCCCCAAATTCATACCAATTGTCTTATAAAATTCTAAGATTTTTATAGCCTGGGCTTTGATATATCTAATGTTCCATACATCACAGGAGCCATTTAAGTCACTCTGTGTCTTTAATAGGGATTATACTTCAAAGTAAAAATTACTACTCTATTAATCCCTACTATAGGGAGAGAGTGAAATCAGTTGTAATATCCTTTTCATGTTCTTTACAGCTTATGGCAATGTTTCTATATTAGTCTTATTTTATTTTACTGTCATTGCATGCTGAATGTTTTTTTATTCTTTATTTTTAAACTTTTGGAGGGTATTCTTAACATCAGAAGGGCTAAATGTACTGGAGAACCTGGGTTGTGGTCTAAATTCGTCTAAATTCCTGTCAGACAGGAATTTATTAGGTGGATCTTGTGCTTTCTTCTTACTTGAATTGACGTGACTTTTTAATTCTACCACCAATATAGCTGGGTTTATTTATCAGTTGCCATTGAGTATAATTGACTCTTCATAAAGTCAGACCATGTGGTTTAAGTATTCCTGAGCATTCAGGGTCAGGCCAATGTATTCAAGTCCTTTTTGAAAATCTAAAGCAGGATGGATATGGAGTAATACATATATTCTGAATAGATATGTTTCTGGGAAAGAAATGATCCTGTCATAAAATAGAATCTTACAGAATATTTTCTCACTTCAAAAAGTAGCCAAGAGTTCTGGCTTTAAATTTTTTTCTTAATGTTTTTTAATTTATTTTTGAGAGAGGGAGAGAGAGAGAGAGAGACCAAGACCAAGCGAGTGGGGGAGGAGCAAAGAGACAGAGGGAGACACAGAATCTGAAGCAGGCTCCAGGCTCTGAGCTGTCAGCACAGAGCCCAACACTGAGCTTGAACTCACGAGCTGTGAGATCATGACCTGAGCCGAAGTCAGATTTTTAACTGACTGAGCCACCCAGGTGCCCCAAGAGTTCTAGCTTTAAAAGGCAAATTATCAGTATTAGAAAAAAAATAGTGGAAAATATAAAAGGCTTTTAATGAAAGCATGGGTAGATTTAGAAGAGATTTAAGCATTGTATTATCAATGTCTGCCTCAATTGCTTCAGAGACACATAATTTATGTATTATTTTAAATAATTTTATTATGTTCCTACTATATGTCAGGCACTGAGCTAAGTAATCTACATAGATTGTCTACTTTAGTCCTCACATTGACCCTTGAATAAAGAAGACACAAGTGTTCTTACTATTTAGGTGTGAGAGAATTAGATGTGAGAGATCAGAGAACAGAGAGGAGGTAGGTGAAGAAACAGAAGTAGCGCCCTGCTCTGCTGACTCTGAGGTCGACATGACGGCCAGGATGTTAAGTTTGAAGTGGACAGTGGCCAGGAGGTACCAGAAAGCGGACTGCCTTAATTTGATGGCTCTACTGATCTTAGAAGAAAATCTTTCATAGGAAACAACAGTTCTCAAAGCCAAGAATAAATGCTCAGATTTAGTTCTTAAAAACGTTCCTCTGTTTCTACTAACACATAAACTTGTTCAAAAATATTTCAGAAAATGACCCAGAGAAACTCGTGGATAGTACTTTTTAATGTTTTGAAATTTAGATGCAAAAATTACTAACCCAGGGGAAAAAAGCATACAATTTTTAAAACGAGCTCATTATTTCTTAAAGGGCCAGAAAGATTAATGTGATAATATTGAATGTCCCAATGCTTATTTTTATGTTACATTATTTTCAATTTTCATTCAGCTTTTTATAGTCCCCTTCACCTAACAATGTAGGAAAAACAAAAACAGGAAAACAAAGTACATGCTGCTCTTGCCAAAGTTTATGCCTTTATTTAAATAATTCATATTTGTCTTTGCAAAGACTGCACGATCAACCACCTCAGTACTTCACTAATATCATTTAATTTTAAAAGAGGGATATTCATAAATAATCACAAATATTTTCACATTGAATGCCCAAGTCAATGATGAATGACCCAAACAACTATGTAATTTCCCTTCCTCTATGGAAATGTTGGAGTGGGTCAGAGTGCCATTTCATCAATAAGAGGCAGTGGAGAGAGAGATATAGAAAAAACCTGGAAATTGGAAAGCAGACCCAGCTAACCATGGGGTTGTCCAATGTAAAATGGCAAATTTCTGTGTGGTTACTGTGGGTGTTGAACCCAGTGGTATGAGTTGGCCATACTTGTGGAAGGACAAGGAGAAGTTCAAGGTCAAAATTAGTTGCATGGCAGTGCTATGTGTCTGGGCAGAGGAGCTCATTTCTGGAGGGAACATGGCCATATTGTGGGAATAAATAGCTTTACTGTTCTCTAGAATTGGGGCTGATAATAACCAAGTGGGGCCAATGCTTTATCCAAGGAAGTTCAGGTCCAGCAGGAGTTTGAAGCAAAAGCTCCATGGTAGGTCAATAAAGTGGCTGAAATTGAGGAATGAAGGCAGGGCTAAAACTTGCTGGGCATATAATAGAAAAGACATTCCAAACCCAGTGCACTGCTGGGCTGAGGCTTGCCTAAAGCATCTACACTTTTTCAGGAATGAAGCAAGAATTAACAGCGTGGATCTAGCAATAAGGGTATAAAGACAAACTTACTGGTGAAGTATGTACATTTATATAGAAAATTAAGACATCATCCCCATTCATTTTACAAACCAGTAATTTTAATTATTTAGGATCTCCCTCATAATGTAACAGGTTGAAACTTAATTTTCCTTTCTCTTTAAGTTTATTTATTTATTTTGAGAGGGAGAGCAAGCGGGGGAGGGCAGAGAGAGAGGGAGAGACAGAATCCCGAGGGCAGAGAGAGAGGGAGAGACAGAATCCCAAGCAGGCTCCACCCTGTCAGCACAGAGCCTGATGCAGGGCTTGAACTCACAAACTGTGAGATCATGACCTGAGCCCAAGATCAAGAGTCGGACGCTCAACCGATTGAGCCACCCAGGTGCCCCAAATCTTCATTTTTAAATTAGTTCTTTAAGCATTGTTAATTTATAGCCAATCCTGGAGTGTGAGTTTTATGATGCA